>NC_056683.1:146590139-146924067 GCF_018350215.1 Panthera leo
GAATGGCTCGTACGGAGGCAAAAGCTCGTCCTCGGCCGTACAGGACCTGTAAGTCCCCCAAAGGTCAGAAGCGAATGGAACGCAGAAAAAATGTGCTGAATGTCAGCTGAGCTTAGGAATTGACTGTTTCCGAATGTAAACCTGGGTGAGGGCTTATCTTTTTAGTCGCTCATTAGTTTCTTCATCCAACACCTACTTGGGGATGCCCTTGGGGTGCCAAGTTCAGACGTCGGTGCTGGTACCCAGAGTTGGCCAACATGCGACACGAGGGGCACGGCCCCCAGCGAGCCAACCCCATCAAGGGCCTCCGACCCCAGTGCACAGTGACGGTCCGGCTGCACAAAGGGAAAGATCCACAGAAGGCCACCCTCACCTTTACACCCATGACGACTTTGTTGTGGTTTCTCCCAACCATCTTCAGATTTAATGATGCTCTAGAAAGACTCACAGGACTCACTGGAAACTTTTCTACTTGTAGTCACATTTATTACAGGGAAAGGATGCCCTGAAATCAGCCAAAGGAAGGGACACGTGAGGCAGAATCAGGGAAGCTTCAAATGCAAAGCTTCTTCTGTCCTCAGGATGCATGTCCCTTCGGGGCACAGACGTGTGACAACAAGCATGAAAGAGTGTCACCAGAAAGATCACCTGAGCTTTGACGTCCAGGGATTTCAGCAGGGCTTCCTTATTTGGCCTGTTTGATTGGTTGATGGCTCCCCCACAAGGTTAAGTGCAATCTCCCAGCATCTCCCTTCTTTGGAGGTAGGCTGGGGGCGGGCCACCTCATTAGCATAAACCATCAGATGTGGTCCAACGGACCCACCCGGAACGGCTGAGACCTTTTATCACTGGAGAAATGAAATGAGTTTAGAGATTCTTTCCAAAGAAGCAGGGCGGAAGTCCAGACCTCTTTCTGGGCCAAAGTCCTTAGCACACAGCTGGGGAGAAAGCAGTAAACACATCAGAATCCCAGCCCACGTATGGTTCTTACTCCGGAGAGGACACATACAGTGACTAAGTCAAATAGGGAAAAGATACCATACACCTGGGTGTATTAGGGGGAGAGGAGACAGAGAACGTAAAAGCAGTGATTGGTGACATTTCAGGTCTAGTGTCCGAGACAGGCCTCAAAGAGAAGGTGTCGGAGCTAACAACTGGAGGGGGTGAAAGAGAGGGCCAGGTGGAAGTCGGGCATCAGAGGAAAAACATTGCGGGCGAAGGAAAGAGACTCCAACAGTGCTGAGTCAGAAGGATACCGAAGGCGTTCTACAAGAAGCATGGCGGAAATGAGCAGGTGCCACGGGAGACGAGACCAGAGGAGGAGAGGGGGCGTGTTGAAGCAGACACTGTGAGGGCTTATGTGCCAATGTCACTTGGCCTTTGGTCTCAGTGATAGGAACACCACCGGAGGGCTTCAGAAGTGACACACTCCAAACTGCACTGGGTCACGATCCCTTTGGAACTCTGTCGAAAATAGACCGATGGGAGGCACGGGGGCTCAGGGCCCAGGGACGTGGATATTGCAAACCCCAAGCGAGGGACTCTGAGGGTTTGGACTAAGGAGGAAGGAGTGGAGGGCTGAGAGTTGGCCTGAGTTTGAGGGTAGTTTGAATGTAAAACTGATGGGTAAGATGATGGGTATGAGAGAAAGTGGGGGAGCTCAGTTGGCTTTAGGGTTTGCAGCCCGAGAACCTGAAAGAAAGAATTGCCACGGGCTGAGGTGCCATTGCTGGCGGGGACGCGGGTTGGAGGGGATGGCGAGGAGTTGTGTCGCACGCTGGTTACGTTTGAAGGGAGCTGTAGGGCGGTGGGCCTCTGGAGCTCAGAAGACCGGGAAGAAGTTCACACCGAAGACATCACGTAGCGGGGAAATGCCACGTAGGAGGCACTGAAAGCCGCAAGACTGGAGAAGGTCAGCAAGGGACTTAGGGTACGTACAAGAGAGCCCCAGGACTCCCACATTTCACGAGGGGAGAAATCAGGCTGAACTAGAAAAGGAGTCCAAGGAAACGCCACCAAATGGTAGGAGAGGAAGCAGACTGTCTCGGGCCTCCTGGAAGGTAGGTGAGGAAGTCATTTCAAGGGACCCTGGTGCCCTTGACAAAGCCGTTTAGGTGAGGTGGGAGGGGCTAAATCTGCTTGGGGTGGGCATTGCTGAGAAGAGAAGTTGGAGACGGGAGACAGGCAACTCTGGTAGGTGGTCTGGCTGGAAGAAGGACACAACAGTGCAGCAGCTGGGATACGTAGGAGTCGAGAGAGGCTCGTAGAGGCAGGAAAAATAATAGTATTTTATATATTTTAGACATTTTTGGGAAAAGTGCCATGTGACTTGCTGGAACAATGTCCTCGCATTGGGGAGAGCGGATGAGACCCAGTGCCTAGGTCAAGGGGTTGCCCTTTGCTCGGAGTGAGGCGCTCTCCCATCCACCAGAACTGGGGAAGAGACAGACTATATGTGCACAGAAAACACAATCGACGGCAGGAGCACATGGTGTGTGCCCTGGGCCAGGCACTACTGACGTGCCTCACTACAGAAACTACCGGAAATAGTAGGCAGTGTTATCGTCCCTGGTTTACAACCGAGAAGCTAGGCACAGACCGAGTCCATAATCCTCCACCCGGTGGAGGCAGTGCTGGGACAAGCAGTTTGAGGAGGGAGAACGAGGCACGAGATATTAACCCGGAAGAGGGGATGAATCGGGAATACGATTTTATCGCCAGCCAATGTCAAGGGCCCACCTGAGGTTAACGCGCGAGACTTTCACATGTCATTCCACACGGAGACGCATTTTCCTCCCGCTGTGTTCGGCTGCAGACGTACAGGGACGGTCGGGGACAAGCTGGGCTTAACCGTGGTTTTCACGTCACCTAGAGGGGAAGGGGATTGAGGGTGAATTCAAGGGAGCGACGGCAATGATTGCTTAAGGAATCAAGGCCACCAGAGAAAGGAAGGAGACAAGGGAATGAAAGAGGAAAGGCACAACCGGTGGACTGTAAGTCCTGCTTTGGCAAAAAAAGGAACTCGCCACCTACTACGCGCTCTCATGTAGAGACCGATCTGGAAGACTAGGTGGTGGGGAGTGGAGGGCAGGATGCTTGAAATTTAGATTGTGGAATGCGTGCCGTTGCTGTCATGCCAATACCTGGGACTTGGCGAAGGGAACGAGTTGGTGGAGTGTAGAAATGACAGCAGAGAAGAGGTCAAGGAACGGAGAGGATGGACTGTTGGAAGGTCGTCTTGGTGAAAATCAAAGTCACCAGGAATGGCAGGAGGAGCAGCATCAGGAAAGTGGGCTGGAACCTGGGGCTTGCAGGCCACCTGACCTTTATCTGCTAAAGTACCAATCAGCCAGAAGGGAGAGAGCTGTTGACCCAGGCCTGTGGGCCTCTTGGGACACAACGGTGTTCCAGGACTCAGCTCAGTACACTTTGACTCTGCCTCACATATCGGTCAGGGTTGTACCTCATCTCCCTTCCCAGCTCCGCTGTAGTTCCCGTCACCAGCCCCAGGGAGAGCCCTTCATTTTCAAAATTCTTCCGTGGCATTTTTTCGAGAATCCTCCGTTACCACATTAATCAGGTCACAACGGTCTATATGGGGGTAGACCTAGAGAGGAACCGTGATTAGGAACAGACAACAAGGAACACAAAAGCCACAGCAGCTAATTCTCCAGTATCGACCCTAGAAATAAATCACATCATGTGAGAATTTGCGCTCATTGAACCTACAGTTGGCAAATAGATGTCTTTTTGCACCATTATATATTGGTAGAGTCCGTTGGGCCCTCATAAGACCCTGAGGTCAAGTGTGATGTCAACAGGGCTGTGCTCTGATGCGTTAGCAATGTCTGTCACGGTCAGCTTTTCCTAATCTAAAGCGAGGGCTTGTTTTGGGTTGATCAAGGGCCTGGGTGACCTACAAAGAAATTGATGAGAAAGCTGATCCGGAGACATGGAGAGAGTCGCCAAAGTCTCACTGTGGTGTAGTGGTCGAGTCAGGACGGAGATCTGTCCAGCGCTTCATGATCGTCACAGGATCAGGTGATCCCTGAGCCAAGTCCTGGGGGGTCAGTGAACAGAAGAAGTGATGGTAGAAATAACACCACGTATGAATCAGGAAAGCTGGACTCCCACCCACCCCCTACTCTGCTGCTCTCTTAGGTGTCTGGGATCCCACGGAATTTAAGTCTTCCCGCCAGTGAAACGAGGCATTGGTGCTAGACCATCTCTATGATAATCTCCGGCTCTAAAAAGTCAAACTAAACCGAAACAAACATGCAAACTGTGAAATCAACTAAACACGGAGGCCGTTGGACTGCGGTGGCCCTGGTGCCCTGGTGGCCTGCCCTAAGCAAACCAAAATCAAAGCCGGTAAACGCCTCACGGTCACAACATCACAACAGGAAGGAGAGCCCGTGACAAGAAGCAGCCAACCAGGCTTTAAGCTGCAGACAATCGGCTCATTTCCTTCCTAGCTTCTCTCGCAGTCCTTCTCCCCACGCTGCTGTCCAAGGGCTCCCAACCAATCCCATCGTGCGGCTGCCTCGCTCGAATCAATTTTCGCTCAAACTCGTAAAATGTTTAATACGCCTCAGCTTATCTTTAACAAAACAAACAGACCCACCGAACTCTCCATGACCGCCACGCCTCTTTTTTCTCTCTAATTCTCCATCGTTCATCTCGCAAAGGCAAAGGCAGATTTTCTTTTTTTTTCTCTCGCTCAGGCTTCCATTGCCTCTAGATTAACAAGATCATACTGCTCCATTTTTGTCTTTTACCTTCTTGTATTTTTAGAACTCAAGATGATTATGGAGAGAGAGGTCCAGTAGCGGTGAGGAAAGGGAATGTCCTCTGACAGACTACAGTGTTTAAGGAACTTTTATTTTTCTATCTTGTTTAATCCCCTTGGCAAACTGGGTATTGCAGATATTACGATCCCCACCTTACAGACGAAGTCACAGGGACCCAGAGAGGTTGCGTGATAGTTAAGAATGCAATGGCGGCAGTCGGTTAAGCATCCAACTTCGGCTCAGGTCATGATCTCTCGGTTCGGGAGTTCGAGCCCAGCGTCGGGCTCTGTGCTGACAGCTCGGAGCCTGGAGCCTGCTTCAGATTCTGTGTCTCCCCTGCTTGTGCTCTGTCTCTCCATCTCTCAAAAACAAAATAAACATTACAAAGTTTTTAAAAAGAATGCAACGGTGGGAAACGACAGAGCACAGGGTAAGTTTACCCTCTGATCTCTGCCTGCAGTAGAAAACACTCTTCTACGCTGTGCCTCTTGGCCAAAACATAACGAGCCTGAAAGACCTGAGTTCCAAATTTGGTATGAGTGCTCTAGAAACCTGTTTTATTTCCCCCCCGAAATTCCACTTTGGCCTTGGATTATGCAGAGAAGTGTTTTCCCATGACCGCACTGTATTTTGCCTGCTGAAATCCAAGAACTTGGAACGCCCATCACGGAGATACACCTCCTCATATGAAAATGCCTATTGCCCTAATTATCACATTTGGGATTTTTCCAAGAGGTAGACTGTGAATGTTGCAAGCCATTGCAGGGAAAGCGTTTTCTGAGCAGACTCCTGGGGAGGGCAGTCATTAGCTCCTGCACCAGGCAAGGATCTTTTGAAGCTCTCCTGCAGGAAACTTGAGAGCCATTCAATGAGGAAATGCAAATAGTCTTTGCAGAAAACTACAGAATTCCTCTGGGGGGTGTTGGGCTATAACGAAACAACTTGGAATTTAAGCAAAGTAAATTGTGGAAAAAAAGGCTGTTTCTCACCCCGCACTTTGGTTTGCTACAGCAGGAGAGAGCTTTAAGTTCCCATTTCCTCCCCATTAAGAAAATAATTGAGGCTAATTTCATTCTTACACATAAACCACATGGCTCTTTAGCTCTCTCTTTGAGATCTTGGACGAAGGTAGCGGCAGGAGACTCTGAGGCAGTAAACAAGACTTTCTCTGACTGGTCTTGGGGGGGCAGCCCTCAGTAAAAGGCCCCTGAGATGGGACCCAAGAGCCAAGGAGGAAGATGGTAATGAGCTCAACCCTAACGCTGTGGCTTCAGAGAAAACTAATTGTAGGGATTGTTTCTGGATTCCACTGTCAAGGGTTGACCTCTGGTTTAAGCGTTCCTAATGTACATACTTGAACATACCGGCATTTTTACGGAGAGGAAGGCATCGTGACCTCTCAAGACCCACGGACGTTATTAGAAATGTGAGTTATGCGCACTTTTGTCCTTTCTGTCGCTAACCCAGCAATGTCACATCCAGAAAGCAGAATTTCTTCAAATGACAGGAATACCATAGGTCTTTATTTACCTGGCTTCTAGGGGGATGTGATATTCACACTCCAAAACAAACATCCGATCAACACTGCCCAGAGCAGGAACCGAGGCTGATTGTCTTGTGAGAATGTTCTGGAAACACCAGATCTATTTGGAAATCTAGTCCGTCCCTGGCTGGAAGCCTATGCTATCCTCTGTGCTCCCCGATGGCTGAAAATATCCTTGCTGGAGATTTCATGTTAACTGGCCAGTCAGTTAATAATCCCCAATCTGTACTAATTTCTTTTTTTTTCTGCCCTTGGATAATGCAAAGAAAGCATTGTAGGGCAACACCTGATACCCAGTAAACAGTTCACTGTTAACTACTGCTTTTTCATCTGCGGAATGTTTTTTGATCCCGCTGCGTTCTGCGGCCCATACTACTCACGGGAGAAACAGAGGAAAGTCACATGGCCACCTTTGAAGAACCCCTACCTGTGCTTCTGTCTCAGCGTTTGGCACGATGTCTCACGTCCTGGACAATATGCAAACTGTATGAAGTGAAGAAATGCCCTAACTGCCGTCGCTCCCTTCTGCACGCCAGGCTGAGATCTGTCTGCCAAGCCCCCATTTCTGGTGCATCCTGGAGAAATCCCCACCGCACCTGAATAACTTGATCATAGCGGATGCGGCTTATCCCAGGTTAGAACTCTTTCCTCCACCAACACAGGCTCTAGGGAAGCTGGGAGCCAACTATGGAACAAAAGACTCATCGACCCCTCTGCTGGGGCTTCTGAGTGGTTCCACTTTGTGGCCGCTTCTGTTTCTTTTTCTATTCTCTCTGTCCCGAACCTGGTTTCCTGCTCCTTTGGAACACGTTCCCCAGTGAAAGCCAGCGCTGGACTTCTCAGGCCATTCCGTTCGCACTCCTGTCTCACGCAGACTAACAGTTACCTGCCCCCCCTTCCCGAGTCTCTCTCTCGGACCCCCGGGGGACCGGGAGCACGTGCACCGAACCCGCACGTGCTCCCAGGTGACCCCAGAGCCGGGCCAGCTCCGTGCATGGCCTCTCGATGCCGATGCCCTGTGTGCAGCCCGCGCTGGGCCTCTGCCGGGAACCCGCAGCCTTGGCTTTCCTTCTTGGTTGTTGCTCAAATCGGGAGAATTGGCTTCTGGGCCTCACAACAAATCTGACTTTGCATTCTGTTTGGAACCAGGCCAAATGACCAGCGCAGAGCGCAGGAGTGTGGAGGGGAGGCGACACTGGTCTCTTGCTTCCGGACGCCCTCTTTCTCACAAGTCGTGCTTCCGTAGTGACAACCTCTTCCCCTGGGGTCCCCTGAGGAGGGGGTGGTGATATGGAGTCACTCTGCTCTGGTGACATCTGATCATGAACCACGAGGGATCCCTGCTCTGGGAATTTCCCTGCAAGCCTGTTGGCTGGCAAAGTTCCGACATGGGACCAGAAGACGCAAGTCACCTAACTTTCCAGCACCTAAGGCAGCGCCCGGGTGCTTATTAGAAATGTGGAAAGTCAGGCCTTCACCCAGACAGACGGAATCGGAATCTGCATGGTAACAAGGGTCTATGCGTGTTAAATGTGGCAAGCCTCGAGCCGTCTTTCACTAAGAGCTGGGTAAGACCCCAGCAACCTTCAAAACTTCCAGAATGTTCAAAAAAAATATTATGTTTATTTTTGAGAGATTGAGAGCCTGAGTGAGGGAGGGACAGAGACAGGGGGAGACACAGAATCCGAAGCAGGCTCCAGGCTCCGAGCTGTCAGCACAGAGCCCGACGCGGGGCTCGAACCCACAAGCCGTGAGACCATGACCTGAGCTGAAGTCGGATGTTTAACCGACTGAGCCTCCCCGGCCCCCCAAAACCTCCAGAATTATCTTCAAAGTGTCCGCTTACCTTGTGTGTGTGTGTGCCACTACCCCCATTATCATCATAGACGTTTAAAGCAAATCCAATCCCACGGAGGGAAGGTCTGCACCTAAATATAGTAAATATCAAGTACAAGTCTCATGAAACATTGGCATCTTCATAACTGCCCTGAGGAAATTCACTTCTAAAAGCCACGGACGAGATCGAGTAGATCGATGCTCTGTCTCCACAAAGGGCTGACAGGAGGTTGTTAGCTGTTGGCCACGCGCTGCTTTCGGGGCTTGGTGGGACCCCCGGGGAAGGGGCGCTCAATAGTGCATCTCCTGACAGCACCTGAAGAGGCGATTTTGAGAAGAACCACAGGTCCTGTCCAACTGAGGGCCGCTGAGCGCCCTTGTGAGGCAGCTCTGGCTGACGGGAGGCCACCGGCTTCTGAGCAAAACCCAAACGGTTTGTGTTGTTGGATCCTGGAGGAAGATACCAACATGGGCTTTGCAGAAGAGGACACCAGAACGCAGACCCCCCTGGGTCCCGATGGATCCGCGAGCATCGGAAGGTCATTTAATTGTGTCATCGGAGCTGAGCGTCCCCGCTCCCGGGCCAGGCTGCATTGCTGACGGGACACGAACACACTGGGAAGCCATTGCTGTGACTTGAGTCTCCCTCCAGAAGATGGAAACGTTGTGCATTGGTCCTTGGACGCACCACCGTCTGGAAGCTGGATCCATTAACCCCAAGCCTCAGCCGATGAGGCCACATTGACCTTGTAACCAGGGAAGGAAATGCCCTTTGCTTACCTGATATTCCCCGCGGCTTCAAGCAAATAAGCCATTCTTCATGGTTGGTCTTAAACCTTCACCTAATGTTATCCTGATTTATATAGAAGTTCTTGCATTTCCCCTTGGGGTGACTGTACTTTGTGCTGTGTGAAGTGATCCATATCTGTGCTGTTTCTAATCCATTTGTAAAACCATTTAGAAGCTGATTGGGGAGGAAAGGTGGTCTAGAAATGCCTGGTAATAATAATGATTTTGAGGCTCATGAATGATGGAAGATAGCTAGGCATCACAGCAAGGCAGACACTGCCTGCACACACATGCTGTTTTCCTTTTTTCAACTGCTCTCCGACCAATGGAGGTGTAAAAACGAAGGCTCCCTGTAAAAAGCTTGATGTCTGATTCGCCAGGACTAATGGGCGTAGGGAAAGCAAACCGATCTGAAAGGGACTTACAATTATGTTACAATTATGTATTTGTAATACAATTAATTATGTATTAATTCTTTTTAAAAAAAAATTTTAAGTTTATTTATTTTTGATAGAGACAGAGCATGAGTGGGGAGGGGCAGAGAGAGGGAGACACCGAATCCGAAGCAGGCTCCAGGCTCTGAGCTGTCAGCACAGAGCCCGACGCGGGGCTCGAACTCATGAATCGTGAGATCATGACCTGAGCCGGAGTCTGTCGCTTAACCAACCAACTGAGCCACCCGGGCGCCCCTTAGTTGTTTCTTTTAAGTTAGTTTGTTGCTCTAACGCCCATGGATGTGAATTTGGAGTGTGTGTGCTAATTCCATCCTGAAAGTGACATACGGTTCTGTGTAGATGTTCAGAAATAAAAGCCCGTTGCTCTCTCTGATCTTACAGAGTTATGGACATTTTGAAGGATTTTGCTTCATTTCTGAAACACCACCCTTCTCTGCTACCCCCCTTGCTTCCCTTGTCACCAGGGGTCAAGACCAAGCTAGAGTGCAAGCCTCGAAAGCAGATAGGAATGCCCTTCAGTGGGCTTTTGTGGTCTCTGATAAGTCGCCAATGGTTAATTCTGTCCTTCCTCCTTTCCGGTACGATCCTGGAGCCCCTCTACCTATTGATTCCCTTCAAACATAACCCCACTCTGTTTGCCGGGTAGGGGCCTGGCAACACAGGAGGAATGGCCCTGGTGTGTGGGGTCACGCTGCTCAAGTCTCCAAGGAAGTGGCGTGAAAGGAAGAGACACATTCCCGCGCTGTGGGGGTGAAGCCAGTAGAGCTCAGCTCTGTCTGCCTCTAGCCCAGATCACGTGACTTTTATTCCTACAATCAGGTGGCCAGAAATCTGCCTTGTTCAAGGCAATGAGTTTTGTTAAGTTATATTTTTACCAGGGTATTTTACATTTGTGTGTGTGGCTGTTTCACAAAGTTTATAATCTGCCATAAGTATTTTTTTGCCAGCGTGCGTTCAGCCAGATTGTATGCCGTTCTCGCTGTGACTTCACAGGAACCTTTTTATTTTTGTAAATTAAAAAAATATATGTATTCCTAAGGCTCTAGAGTACAAACACATGTACACAATACATATACATACGTAGTTAATTCTTAAGACGTTTTAGCCATACATAAAGCAGAATTCAGCGTTTATATTACATTATAGGCATTACTAAGTTTTCACGTAGTGAGTCTATCCTCCCTTTTCAGGGAGACACAAGGAAAAGAGAGAAAGCTGGCAGCCACAGGGAGTACCTCTCTCCACCCTGCACCCTTGTTAAATTTCCGAGGCCCTCCCCTTCTTTCCAGCTTCAACAGGAAGCTGCTGAGGCTCGCTTTCCTTTCTATTCCAGCAACCAGACTCCGTTGCCTCAACGCCCTTATACAAAGAGCCGTGTCACCGGCTCTCAGGTTGAGTGAAGGAAATGTACACCCTCTCATTTCCTGGTCCGTCCTACCCATCCTGTCTACAACAGGGCTGACGGCACCATCACGTCTCTCAGAAGAAACGCAGATGCCCTACAGGGTTGGTGGGGTAAGAGGGGTACCCTCAAGAGGGCAAGGAACATCAAGTTTCCTGCCCACCCCTTGAAGGGCTTCAGGACAGGTGCCTCAGAAGGGGCCACTTTGCCATGTGGATTATTCTGAGCTGAGGGCAATGGGGACCCTGGGGGGCTCAAGAGACATTCTACCTCTTCCTTAACTACACAGAAGAATCTAAATTGGAGGTCTTTCCCAGGATAAGGGTTATCCGCTGAGAGAAATTGTGTCCGAGTGACCCAGCTGGATGGCAGGGAAACCATCTAATTACAAACCTCTTCTTATCACCCTGTGAAGTACATTCCTTCCCTCTGACGTCCCAGACCCCTGCCCCTTCTCCGGTTCAGGATGACACATCCACCTAATTTTGCCTGTCCCTGGAATTTTCACATCTGTGTGGATTCCCCATACCCACGCCCTTAAATTTGATTTTCTCCTGTTAATCTGTCTCATGTCAACTTGATTCTTAGTCCAGTTAGAAGGACCTTGAAGTAGACAGGAGTTGAAGCTCCCAGACGCCCTTATGCTCAGGAAACTCATGCAGCAAGATTTCAGTGAGTTATTTCTTTTTTAAAGAGTTACTATTACTATTTGAAAAAGTTAATACCTGTTCACGGCGCGGGGGCCGGCGGGGAGAAGAAAACACTACAAAAGATGTACAACGGAAAGTCACCCCGTCACTCTCAATTATTTTCCCCAGAGGACCGTTGCTGTTTTTCATGCGTCCTTCCTGTGAAAGTCCGTGGCAGGCAAGCAGAGGTACCTGTTAGTGTGGAGTATAAATGTGGGCACTTGCCCCCTTTTTTTTTAAACCAAAAGGTAACAGATGATATACCTTTTCCTGAACCTCACTCTTTCCATTGAATAATATTGTCATTGTCTATGAATAATATATTCATAGATAGAATATATGATTTTTTATTATTTTTTAAAAATGTTTATTCATTTTAGAGAGAAAGAGAGAGCGGGGGAGGGGCAGAGAGAGAGGGAGAGAGAGAATCCCAAGCAGGCTCCGCCCTGTCAGTGCAGAGCCTGATATGGGACTCAAACTCACAAACCATGAGATCATGACCGGAGCCTAAGTCAGACACTTAACTGAGCTAGCCAGATGCCCCCAGACCTGTATTATTTTTGATGGCTTCATATTGCCCATGATTTATTTAACTACTTGTATCAGTCGATGTTTGATCAGGGAAATGGGCACGCTGGGTGATCTAGAAGAACTAGACCTTCTACAGCCTGGGGGCTGGTTGAGCTGCCTATATATCTATGGACCCCACAAATGGTACTTGGTCTGAAGTCATTAGAGTGGGGACTTGGGCACGAAGTGGGGGGCCAAGGGCAAACTAGAACAGTGAGGGTAAAGTGAAGCCATGCGTCTCACCACCTCTATTGTTGACCATCCAGGGCACCTGCAGGGTAGCTGATGCCTCGTACCACAGAGCTGAACTTGCACCTGGCCAAGATGCAGAGAACCCACAAGAAGAAATGCCGTGGGAGCTGCCCACCTTGCACGTTTCTCTTGGTGAGCCCTACCCAACCCAGAAACTTACAAGGGAGGGAATCAGCTTAGCTGGGTTCTGAGCTCAAAACTCTCCACTCGTCCCACGCTGATGGAAACGGAGGGTGTTTCCTATGTTTTGGGTCTGCAAGCGATGCTGTAATGAATAGCTCTGGTCTTGCATCTTTGTTCACTTGTGTAAGCACAGCTAGAAAATCAATTTCTGAAAATGGAATTGCTGGCCCAGAGGATGTGTGCATTTTTTATTTTATTAGATATTGTTAAGTTTCACTCCAAAGAGGTTGTACCAATTTACATGCCTGTCAATGATGCATGAGAGTTCAGATTTCCTGACATCTTCGTCAACGGAATGTATTATCCTGCCTTTTGATCTTTTTCATTTTGATGGGTAAAAAAAAAAATCTCATTGTGGTTTTAATTTGAATTTCTTTTTATTCGATGTGTGGCTGAACACCTTTTAAAAATGTTAAGCCCACTTTTATCTCCCTCCCCCCCTTACTGACTACATTTAACCATTTACCTATTGGATTCATTTTCTAGTTTTTTACATTGACTTATAAGAGCTCCTTGTATATTTAAAATTTTAATTAATATATATATGGCAAACGTGTTCTCCAATGTCTTTAATCTTTTACATTTCATCTATTCATAAAATTGCTTTTATGATACTCCACTTATCATATTTCTATTACATAAAATTTGAACGTCTTACTTCTAGAAAGCGTTGTTACCTCCTGTGTTTCACAAAAATTCTGAAAGCCAGGCAATATGTTCCTATTCTACCAACGAGGAACCTGAGGTTGATAGACATCAAATAAACTGCATAGATCACATAGGAAGTGATTGAATCAATCTGGGTCCCCCAGGAAACATAGAGTCAAAGTTGGTCTCTGAGGAATGTTTAATAAAGGGACTATATTCGAAGTTGTGGAGAGAGAGGGAAACACAAGAGGTAGTATAGTTCCCCAGGGCCAGTAATAGGCAAAACCATGATCACCCCAGGAGAGAGAAGCAAAGGGAGATAGTGGGTTACTGGAAGCTGGAGAGGGGTGGTGATGTTGAGGAGAAGTAGGTGCCCAAAGGGGACTGACCTCTTGGAGAAGAAACACAACCAGACCATGGGTGGCGCTGCCACCCTGTGAGGAGATGGGAGAATAAATACCCTGACCTCTTTCTCTTCTCTCCTAGTGAGTGATGCTCAGTGACTGAAATCCAGTGGAAGACAAGGGCACAGATAGTATTTGGGATTCCACTGGCAAAGAATAATGTTAAAGTTCTCCTTGTGACAATCAAGGAAATAAAAAATGACCTGGCCCTTCAGGGTTGGGTCAGAGGAAGAGATAAATGGAATTCATTAGACACACATAAAAATCTCTGAGTGGTGCTAGCCCATGTGAAGGAAAACAAAGAGTTCTGAGTGAAGATGAAATTAACTGACTGGGCACTAGAGTCAAGGGCATTGGTGCATCAGAGTCAGTGGGATGTGCCAATTTTTTTTTAAGTTTATTTATTTATTTTGAAAGAGAGAGAGAGAATGTTTATTTATTGTTTTTAAGTTTATTTATTTTTAAGTTTATTTATTTATTTTGAAAGAGAGAGAGAGAATGTTCAGGGAAGGGGCAGAGAGAGAGGGAAACAGAGAATCCTAAGCAGGCTCTGCATTTTCAGCACAGAGCTTGATGCAGGACTCGATCCCACAACCATGAGATCATGACCTGAGCCAAAACCAAGAGTAGGATGCTTAACTAACTGAGCTACTTAGGTATCCCTGGGATGTGCCAATTTTAATGGCAATGGGTATGTCACTAGAATTGTAACATATCTCTCCCATCCAAATCAGTTCATTTGAGAGAAACTTCTCTATCACCAAATTTCATTACACAGGAGAACCATAGAAAACTGGGCATTCAAATGTAAAGTCTGAAGCTTTTTCTAAGCAAGAAAAATTGAGGATGTCCTAAAGTAAACACCAGGATATGGGCACGATCTAGAAAAAAAGAAGGCTGAATGACACAATCCAGCCATACCAAACTAACTTTGATTTCTGAAAACTTCTCTCTAACTCTGAGATCTGTGTGCTGGATGAATTTGTGCAAGAAGAACCACAAAACAGGGAGACATCTTAGGAGACTATTGAATTAATCCAGTGAGAGAGAAAATCCTGAATGAGGAGCAACAGAGACAAAGTGAGATAGAATCAAGGATCATTAGAAGCAAACAATGTCCAGAAGTTAAAACCGAGAGAAAAGGAAGAGTGACATCATCTGAAATGTTAGGCTTTCCTGATGAGAACACTGGCACATTAACAGAACCTGGGAATCCTGAGGATGTCCCCAAGAATTGAAGAGAATGGAGATAATGAATTCTGTTTATAGATAAACTGAGATAGCTGTGGATCATTTTGGTAGACGTATCCTTCAGGCAGTTGGGAAATATGCACCTAGAGTTTGGGTTACTGAAGACAAAGATATACAAAAGCACATTCTTTCCACAGAGCTTATTGTTAAAATTCTGGTAGTGAGATAAGTGAGGTAAGGACTAAGGACGGAAACTTGGGGAAACACATTCATTGGAGAAACACGTTAACATACCTCCCTAAATGGTAAGTGCTCAGCTAAGCATTAGAAAAATCTATTTTGTGAAACATGGGGCAAGTAAGAGTATCCAGCCCTGAGATTAAGGAAAAACCAGAGAGGAACGGATACAACTATGGTATCACTGTATCAGCTGTACTGTGACATCTTTCAAAATATTGATCCATTTCATCTAAGTTATAAAATCCATGGGTATGGGGTGTCTGGGTGGCTCAATCAATTAAGCGTCTGACTTCAGCTTAGGTCATGATCTTGCGGTTCATGAGTTCAAGCCCTGCATTGGGCTCTGTGCTGACAGCTCGGAGCCTGGAGCCTGCTTCAGATTCTGTGTCTCCCTCTCTCTTTACCCTTCTCTCTCTCTCTCTTTCTCTCTCTCCTTCTGTCTCCTCTGTCTCTCTCTCTCTCAAAAATAAATAAGCATTAAAAAAATCCATGGGTATGGAGATGTTCTTAGTATTTCTTCATTATCCTTTTAATGGTTATTGGGTCTGTACTGATGTCTCATCTTCCATTTCTGAGACTAGTAATTTGTGTCTTCTCTCTTTTTTCCTAGGTTAGCCTGGGTAGAAGTTTGTAATTTTATTGATCTTTTTCAAGAAACACCTTTTGTTTTCATGGATTTTCTTTTTTTCCTATTTTCAATTTCATTGATTTCCACTTCCATTTCCATAATAAAACTTTTATTATTTATTTTCTTTTGCTTACTTTAGTTTTAATTTGCTCTTCTTTTTCTGGTTTCGTAAGGCGGACACTTACATTTTTTACTTTAGATTTTTTTTTCTTTTCCAATATATGCATGCAATGCTATTAGTGTCCCTCTAAGCACTGTGTTTGCTGTATCCTACAAATTTTGACCTGATGATTTTCATTTTCTTTTGCTTCAAATTAGTTCATTTCTCTTGAGTGCAGAGTGGTATCACACGCTGAATCTGGAGTCACGACATAGGTGTAAAGATTGGCTCTTTGACTTACTAACTCTATAGCTCTACGCACAACCACGATTATCACAACCAAACATCCCAAACCACTGTCCCACTAGTACTATGGCAAACTCCAGAGGGCTCGCTGTGTGCCAGGCATTGTGTTATTGGCACTTCATACTTGCCTAATATATGTCTCACTCCATCTCTATACCTACTATAGATATAATTATTGTGCATTAAATGCAGAAACTTGCCCAGTGGCATAGTTAGTAGGAGGTGAAATTAGGGATTGAATGCATGTTTGACTGGCTCTGAATCTTCAGATTCTTTTGCTGTTATTTGTTTGTTTTTCCTGGAAAGTAGGGGTAATAACTGTGCTCCCATTTTGCAAATTTCATGGCCAGACCTTCCACCTTTGGATCCCATCTCTTGAATCTTCCCAAAAGATGTGTCTCTGGATCATCCTTATGTCCTTCAGTCTTTATAGCAAACAGCATTAAAGCTCCTTTGGCCACTACATCCCCTCAAACACCTCCTCTATCTGTCTCTTCCTCTTCATAGTCAAAAATCTCAAAAGAGTTACCTATACTTCTTGTTTCCACTTCTTCTCTTCCCAATTTCTACCTATGCCAAGAATTTGGCTTTGTTTTCACCAAATCATTTGCCACAAATGATTTTTCTTGATTTCAGTGCTCAGTCTTCACTATTCATCTTATTTGACTTCCAAGTAGCTTGGAATGGGATATTCTTTCCTATTTGACACCTCCTTTTCCCTGACACTTTGGCACAGTTGTTTCCTTCTCCTTCCCCTTTTCTGACTTCTCACCTCTGACCGTCTCAACTATGGTGCTGTTACTCAAGTCCTCATCTCTTCTCTATTTGTACCTATTTGCTGCATGATCTTGTATAGCTTCACGGTTTGAGTTCCCATCAGTGCCTGGGACTCTTAGGTCCACACACCCGCACTGTCTCTCGGGGCTTCTGACCAGACCAGCAGATTTCCAGGTGCCCGTGTCTACTTGAATGCCTCATAGGCATCCCAAACTCCGTCTGGCAAAAAAGAATTCATCATTTCTTTCCCAAGTCATTTCTCCCCTGGTGTCCTTTATATACAGATATAATGAGCATAGAAGAGAGTAACTTAAAACTCTGTTGTTGTTGCCTATTTTTTCCCTGATACTAAATCAAGGAAAATATCAACCTCTAGGTTTGATCTGGCAATCATAATTTATGAATCAGGGAGCTGATGAAGCAACTAAAAATATTTACTGAGTTCAAACTTCATGCTTCCAATAGTTCTTCCGAAGCTAATAAGTCATAATAAACTTCTCACTTGCAACTTAAAACTTTTTCTTTCTAGAATTTGACCTTCCCTTATATATACAGAAATAAGAAAATTTGGGACAAAGCTCTCATGAAAACACAGCAGGATTACCTTAGATTTGGGAGACACAGACTGACCCGTGTGGTTGACAATTATTTTCTAGGATACTCAACGGAGAATCTTTATTTGATGGCAAGTCATACATATGCATTCTGTGGTTTATGGAGCTGAGTGTGAGAGACAATACTAACAAAAAGTGGTAAATGTTGAGATGACTCTCTCAGAATTTCGTCATTTTTTTCTACATCAGGTGAATTTTTAGTATAATTGTCTTTTTTTGAAGAGAGATTAACTAATCATTTTCAGATATTTTTCATTCAAACCTCTTAGACTCTGATATCCTATTGTAACTGTGTTGGTATAGGGGTATAATTTATCATCTTTCATTTAGAGTTAATAAAGTTGTTTGTGTGGGAGTAGCTCCAGATAAAATTGGAAAGAGAAGATTCTCTACGTTGAGCACACTTAGAAATATTGCCTGTTAGAAAACATATCAGAAATGTGTTCAGTGAAAGCTTGCTTTTTTTTTTTTTCCATTTAAAAAATGAACACTGTAGGGCCAAGTACATTTTCTCAATGCATCCATTTGCTAGAGTGGTTGATTATATTGATTTTTTCCCCTACAAATTTCAATCAAAATAATATGTATTTTTAAAGCAGTGCTTCATAGTTCTGGCACTGTTCTGAGAATCCAGAATCTTCCTTTTATCTCTTTGACATGTGTCAGCTACAGCTATATTAAAACTACATTTTAATCTTTCTGAGTTCAATTCTCTTGACGAATTTCTCCTTCCTCCATGCCTGGAGTTCTGACTTCAAAAGAAGCTTTTCACACACAGGAGAGATAAATGCCAGGGGAATTGAAGTAAGGATTGGGTCAAATAACATTGGAACCCCTTTCTTCCTGCATTTTGAGATGTGAAATGTGAACCCAAACTAAATGGTGAAAGAAGCCCAGCTCCTATTCTGTTCTTTATAGGTTCTACGGGAAGAAATTGTGTCTCTTAAAAAGAAGAGTTCATAAACTGTCTGACTTCACTGTGAGATCCAATTTCTTCCAATATCCAGCCTGTAAATGGAAAAATTTGCAGATTAAATATTGTAGACTGTCACAGACGGCTGGTACATGGCTTGGATGTTGCATGAAGAAGAACATTGGGGAATCTCAATGTTTAGGAAGCAGAGACGTTCTTAGTGTCCGGGGCTACTGGCCGTCAGAGGGACGTGTAAAGGAGAATCCTATTAGTGCAAACAAATGACAGCATTTGGGGACCAGTCTCTGTTTTCCTCTGGTGCGTGGCCTTTGCTTGTGAGGTTAGAGCTTCCCTTTCAAGTGCGTCCTATGCAGGCAGGGCACACACAGTCACAGACAGAGACGCAGACACTTGTCCGGGACAGAACGGATGTCCACACGCACGGAAAAAAATATAAAATAAGAAAGAAAAAAACCCTGGAGGCATGTTTTTTTCCCTGTTGACATGACACAGTGCTCAGCACATCAGGTCACCTCTTTGGACAGAGACGTCAGAAATCTCTGAAGCAGAGAGGTTCCCCCTTAAGGAAAAGGAATGTCACCCCGTCACAGGGGTTTACCACCCTGAAAACTAGTTTTGCGGATTCTTGTAATTATAGAAGAGTGTTGAGCACTATCTAACCACAGGAGGAGCAGAATCCCAAAAGGGCGGAGCACGGCCCCAGGGGGATACGAGGAAATGGGGCAAGAAGAGGCGCCAGGGGGGATGTTCTCAAGGGTAGGCTTTCAGATGTCAGCACTGGTGACTGAAATTTTGGTCTCGCACCCCACAGTCCTGCCAGTGAGGTGTTATGGCAAAAATGCCGTGCAGCTGTCCTGAAATGTTCAGCAAGGAAAGGATCCCAGGTTAGTGAGATCCGGGGGCCGTGTCCTTCCTGACATGGGCTCTGCACCTGGGGGGCCAAGGGCTCCTGCCAACAGCCTTGAGTCAAGGGGCAATCGTCATTGCAGCAGAAGGTGACACAGCACATAAACTCACACAATTCGAGTTCAATTCCACTAATTACAGTAAGATATTAGGTCGTGATGAGGAGCTCTCAACAAAAACAAAGTATGAGCAAAGCTTCCGTAGGCAGTTGAATTACCTTTTTTTTTTTTTCTTGTTGGTGAAATCCAAAATTCAAACTCCAAAATCGAATATCAAGCATGCTGTTTTCCAGAGCGGCTGCACCGGTTTGCATCCCCACCAGCAGTGCAGAAGGGTCCCCTTTCTCCGTCTCCTCGTCAACATCTGTTAGCAGTGCTATCAACAATAGCCAAGTTGTGGAAAGAGCCCAAATGTCCATCGACTGATGAATGGGTCAAGAAGTGGTGTGTGTGTGTGTGTGTGTGTGTGTGTACTACTTGGCCATGAAAATGAATGAAATCTTGCCATTTGCAACAACACGGATGGAACAGGAAGGTATTATGCTAAGCGAAATAAGTCAGTCAGAGGAAGACATATACCGTATGACTTGACTCATATGTGGAATGTGAGAAATTCAACAGACGAACACAGGGGAAAGGAAGGAAAAATAAAATAAAAACAGGGAGCGAGGTAAACCATCAGAGATTCTTAAATACGGAGCACAAACCCGGGGTTCCTGGAGGAGGGGTGGGTGGGGGATGGGCTGGATGGGGGGTGGGCATTAAGGAGGGCGCTTGCTGGGGTGGGCGCTGGGTGTCACGTGTAAGCGATGAATCACCGGGTTCTACTCCTGAAGCCAAGACTACACTGTGTGTTAACTGACTTGAATTTAAAGAAAAAACATAAAAAATGAATTTAAGAAAGCACTCGTGCTTCTAATTTATCTCTATTGTCCAACAGATTGAAAGAAAGTTATGTAACGTGTTCATCTTGTGCCTGATGTGTAAGCAGGCAGGCTGTACGTTTGGGTGGCCTGGACTCAAATCGTGCTCTCGAAATTAAGAAACAGTTGTAACCTCTCTGAGTTTATTCACTGGATAAAAGGGATAAGCTGCCAACCTCACCTTTGCCCCCTCCCTGCCCCCCCCCATACATACACAGGGGTCACAGATGCTTAGCAAATGGTCTGGAGACTATTAAGTGTTCAATAAATAAGAGCTACTATCATTTTTATTCTCATGAGGACGATGTGGTTTATTACAGAAAAGGTGAATGCCCTTCATCTCACCAAAGTGCATGTAGGCTCCAGCCGTTGTTCCGTAGGACTAGGCGGAGGTTTTGGATACAGATCAGGTTTCGAAGGGAGCCCTTGAGAGAACAGGCGGGAGAAGATGAGAGGGGATCTTTACTCCGCCTGACAGACGCCTTCGGTCCACGGCTCTCGGCGGGCGCCTCTTCTGTGTTGTTCGTTCATTCGTATTTTTTCCCTCAGAATTTCAGTTAAATTGGAGCCTTGAAGGCTGAACTCCCCCAGCTGCTTGTTTTGCTGCAGACGTTCGCAGGGAAACCGTGCGCACGTTCAACAGCTCGGGGCTGATGGCCGTCTGGGCCCCGCAGGGTGGCCCAGACCCTGGGCGTCCTTCGCGTCCTTCGCGAGGAAGGACGCGACGAGAGTCGGCACACCTCTGGTCTGTGCCACCATCAGATCAGCGTCCTTGGGTCGGGAAACAGGGCTGTTTTCTCTCGAAAGGCCCCATCCACATGATTACTCCTCTCGCTCACACATTCAGGGGGGCAAGTGTAAAGGATCCGAAGTGAAAAGCCTTCTCTGTTCCTCAGTCTCCTCGTGTACAAAGATAAGGAGGTCTCTGTGAAATGGAGAGGAAGAGGCAGGACAGTGAAGCAGGCGCTATAGAAGGAGCTAGAACGCGACACTTGCCCGGAGAGACTGGCCCCTGGGATGCCACTTGGAAGGCAGGACAAGGCCTGCCCCGATCAGGACCAGACACGGGGGCACTTAATTTGGATGGAGGGGACGGGAAAGTCTGAAGTCCACGTCGCTGCCTGGGGGGCACCATGTGTCAACCAGACACGGTCCTAGGATTCTTGAGGATGTAATTTATTGGTTAACTACTCACGGTTTAAGCAGTAACTTCTCCAAGTGTGGTGCAAGTGCTCCTCGGGAATTTTTTTGGAATGCATATTCCTGGACCCCATCCCGGCACCTGCCCAATGACGTCTTCACGGTATCGTGCCGTGTTTCCCAGCCGGCACTCCAGCAACGCAGCCCCCGGGCGCGCTGACCTTGGCCCGTGCCTCTTCCTCTCATCAGCCGGCTGACACCTGCCCCTTGGTCCAGACTTGGCTCCTCAGTCTCCCGGCCGAGGATGCTTTCTTCTTAATCGCTCTGACTCTAATTTCCTCTGAACTCTGTGACCGCCTTGAACTTGGTTTGTGCTGGCGTCAACTCACCTTCCAGTGATTGTCGTGACTCGCTTCCGTCTCCTTCGGGCCAGTCTTTCTCTCTTCTGCCTCACTGTGCACACCACCGCTCGTGTTAACGACATCCCTCCCCTCACGTCAGCTCGGCACCGATGACCTTTTATTGCTGATTTATAAACCTAAACACCTTAGCCTGGCACCTGACCCCCTGTGCATCTGACCTCAGTTTAGACTTCTCTGCACCTTTATTCTGCACCGAACGAGGCTGGCAATTACTTTTTACATCTCTCTCCCTCATGGGACAGCCACGTTCTGTTCAATACTTACACTGCTTCTGACCCCAAGTTAGAATTCCACCCCCTCTTAGTGCGACAGACTCCTTGAATTTCCAAAGGGTAACACCGTGAACATCTCAGGCCCCTTCAGTCAAAGAAAACATGCCGCCTCTGTCACCACCTGTCCCCGTACGTGCCCTGGGACGAATCTTTGGGTGCTTATGTATCATAGCAGCCCTTCCCTGACTGCACTGTAGGCGGCCTTGAAAGCAGGGTGGTATGCTATTGTTGAATTTTCAACAAGGACTGGCTGAGTCATTCCTGGGTCATCACGGGGTCCCTTTGTTCCTGGGTCACCGTGAAGTCCCTTCGTTCCTGGGTCATCGCGGGGTCCCTTCGTTGCCCTGAGCTCTTCTCCAGGAGAGCAACAGCTTCTCCCATAATTATGCCACTTTTCATCAATAAATAAAGCCGATATGCTTTCCTTTACTTGCTAGTTATGTGTCATAAATTAGAATCAAGAGTTCCCAGTAACGGTACTCTAGATGAGTCTCAAAGACAGTTTTTGGCGACCCTGAGGAAGTTCCTTTCAACTGTCCCTATGGCCTATTTGCTTAGGGTCCACACATACAAAGAACCCTATATGCCTGAACTGACTACCCGCTTGGGTGGAGTGCCCTGAGCATCATCATGGGCAAAGCCCATGGAAAGTTCCACAGGGGGGTACCCAGCAGGAGTGGGATGCGGCTTGTCCTCAAGGAGCTTAGACTTTGGATGGGGTGAGAAGAGGTTCATGTGAAGAGTCTCAGCCAGCCGGAGCCTATCGGGCCCAGCGTACCTCCCCATAACCCTCTCCTTCCCCAGGAAGGAGGAGCTGCTAATCTGGTCAGGCAGACTCTTAGATGCCAAGTGTACAAGTCCAAGAATGGGAGCGTCAGAGAGGTTTAGATCTCCTGTCTTTGAACTTCCTGCTCTGGCCCCATCTGGTAGACAAACCCTCAGAGGCCCGGATGGCTGGTCACCCACTCCTCATCTTTCGATCTACTTCATTGTCAAAAATGGGAGTCTGTTGTCTCTGAATCTCCCACTTGCCTCTGCCCTCTTTCTCCATACCGAAGCCCAGGGATTTTGAGATTGAGGCTCTGGGGGCCAGGTTAGAGAAGGCCATGTGGTCCTTGCAAACAAGGCCCACTGCGCTCACGAATGTTTTCAGCGGACCCACCTGGAGCTGGTGGAGTAAAGTACTAACACGGTGACGTTTCCCTTGCGTCGTACTGGCTTTTGCTTATAACCTTGTCGGCAATCTTGGGATATAAGCAATTATGGCAGAATTGGGGCATTTTCAGTTCTTGAAGGTTCTGGCTAGATTCACCAACCCTGTCATCTGACCCGTATTAGAAAATAGAGCTTCACGGGGTGCCTGGGTGCCTCAGTCGGTTGAACATCCAACTCCTGATTTCAGCTCAGGTCATGACCTCACGGTTCATAGGTTCGAGCCCCGCATCAGGCTCTGCTCTCCTCTCTCCTTCTACCTTCCCCACTAGTGTGGGCTCTCTCTCTCTTAAAATAAAAAAATAAACATTAAAAAGAAAAAAAAACACAGAGCTTCGTGAGGAAATTATAATGAAAAAGAATCAATCCCTTCTGTGTTGTACGCATTTCACATTTTACAAAGCACTTCCACAGACAGAAGAATAAAAGAAAATCTAGGAGTATCTGATGTAGAGATGCTTATTTTTATTTTCAAACGGTATAAACATGATGCACAACACTTCTCTCTGCCCGTTTGAGGGCATATGCTGAACGATAAAAACAAAAAGTGAAAAAACAGCTAACGGTTTCCGACGAGTTGGGACCCCAAGTGAGGTTTTGTTTTTTGTTTGTTTTTTAATACAGACTGTGCCATCTCCTACAAGTGGAAGCCCTAGATTACTTCTGTCCCAGTCTGTGTGCCACAAGCATGCTGATAACTTCAGACGGTTAAATGTGACAGCTAAGGGTCACCGTTAAGGGTGTCAACCATTCCCCCCTTTGTTTATTCCCGATGCAGATGATTTTTAAACTTGCACATGATATAACTTTGGGGGCCAAGTGAAGCATGTGCTGTCTTCCCTGTGACATGAGCCCTGTGTCCCTGGGGAGGGAGCTCCTGTAGCCGATGAAGATGTCGGTCAACAGCTGCATGCCTACCACTGTGCCATCGACCTTCCCAGACTGAAAGATTTCACTGTTTATCCACAGCAAAGACACTTAATTAATGACTAGGCCTAATCGGGCTGTCTTATTATTTACAGGGATACCAGCGTGGCTTAGCTCAACTGATGTGCAAACAAACCAGCCTTGAGGAAGCTTTAATTAATAATTCTGAGCCAGGCGTTCCGAAAGGCCCTGTCACCGAGCTCTCGGGTGATTTACAGCAGCTCCTTTGCCATGTTCTCATGTCCCCTGCATGCAAATGAGTGACCACCCCGGCAGATCTTCCTGTTTCAGAAGCACCGGGCCTTGTTTATTACAGAAACACTCTTATCTTTGCATAGGACTTAATGGAGACGGATGCCCGAATGGGAAAATTCCTGGTGGCTTCCTTGGATGCGTTGCCGTTCAACAGCATTTCCATAAATTTATTGAGAACCAACTGTGCTCTAATACAGAGGGGATTCATTCACTTCAGTAAATCCAAAATGAATGAACCTTAATATTGCCCATTTGGGGTTCACAATCTAGCTGGGAATCAAGTATTATAATACAAGGTCAATTATGCTCAGTATTAACCTGAAGTAGAAAGCTCACTGAGAGGAAGAGAAGAAGAGAGAAATTGCTGTTAGGGTGCCCTTAGGGTGAGAAGAGGGGCTAATGAGCACGCTGAAGGATAATAAGGAAGCCAGTTGGAATTGTTCAAGAGGAAGACGATCCTGGGAACAACTCAGGGGATGAATCAGAAGGGTGGGAAGCTGGATGGAGGAGAATGAGCTAGGAGACATTTGCAATTGATTGGCTAGAGGATTCATTATCTGGGTATAAAATAGGGTGTAAGCACTGGCAACGGAACCAGGGGATTGTGTCTGAGAGATTTCCTGCAGGCAGAATCAGGAGATTTGACGAGGGATTGGACGTGGGAGGTGAAAGGGAGGGCAAGACCTTGACTAATTGGGAACGCGTGTCCTCACTGTTACTCAAAATTGTTTTAATGTTTTTTTCTCCTGCAACTTTTTTTTGAAAATATCACGTTACTGTCTTCTTGCATCTAGTAGGGCTGAAGGCAGTTTGATATCAAACGAGCGTCTGTCATTCTGTAAGCTTAGGTATGCTTGCAAGTACATACGCATTTTCTGTCTATCCATCTGTGCATCATCTGTCATCTCCGTGTATCTGTGATCTTTATGTACTTATCATCTATCTTTCTATTCACCTGCCTAATTTTCCTGTGGATAGCCTTGGATTTTTTAGATCCTTTCTGCTCCTCAACTTCGCTGAGATTTCTAAATGTGAACCCTCCGTATCTATCCTGTTTGGAACTTAAGGAGTCTTGAAATCTGAAATTTCATTTCAAATTCTGGAGACGCTTCAATGACAATTCCTTCATGTATTTTCTTCCCCCGTTTTTCTCTCCTTCTTGAGATCGTGTTATCTTGATGTGGCAGGTCTATCCCCATGCCCCGCGTGCCTTCGCTTTTCTCCATGGCGTCTGCCCTGGTCTAGCCTACTGCATCCTGGGACAATTTTTTGCATCTGGTTGTCCAGCGCTCCAGCTCATTCTCAGCTCTATCCATCTGCTGCTGTCCCCATCAACACCCTCTCTATCTAAATTATTGTCTTTCTTTCATACCAATTATTTTCCCACATGGTCTCTCATTTCTGCCTCATAATCCTATGCCTTTGAGGATAGGTATTGCCTTACTTTGACTTCTTGATGTATCTGTTCCATGAATTCTGCATCAGGTGGTGTTTGGCATTGGGTTCATTGTCTTTCCTTTAGGTTGGTTGCAAGACAAACTTTCACTTGAACGCTGTTCCTCTGGATGGAATTTCAGCCCCAAGTTTCCCAACTAACCAACGCAAGGAGGCTTTACTTTAGGACTGGAGCACTATTGTGCTTAGACCCTACCCTTCCTCACTCCCCGGGCCTGGAAACACTCCTCAGACAGAGATAACCTTCTTTACGGAGTGCTTTTGGGGGTTGGTGTCAAAAGTAGTGACATCAGCTCTTCCCTCCACACATGATGAGAGAGGTACAGGAGGCAACGGAGACTCTTCAAGGACATATCATTTCTTGACAGTCCACTGCTCTCTTATATTGTTGGCTTTGAACTTGGAGTTTCTTCTGAACTTGGTTAGATCCATGAGAAGACTTCTTTTTTCTTTTTTTTTTTAATGTTTATTTATTTTTGAGAGTGAGATAGAGCAGGAACAGGGGAGGGGCAGAGAGAGGGGGAGACACAGAATCGGAAGCAGGCTCCAGGCTCCGAGCTGTCAGCACAGAGCCCGACGCGGGGCTCGAACCCACGAGCCGTGAGATGGTGACATGAGCTGAAGTCGGTCACTCAACCAACTGAGCCACCCAGAGGCCCCACCATGGGAAGACTTCTGTCTCTTTCTCAATTTGAGGTTGGCTACTTATACTGGCTAGATAGCACCCCAAATTTCTGGTCCATCATTGATATATGTATCTCTTCGAAATGTTTTCATGTTTTCTCTTTTAAAAAAATTCTGTGTCTTCAGGTGGACTTCTGGGTCTGAGACTTTTCAATCTATCTGATTGCATTATGCAATAGCTATGATCTCTTTTAAAATACAAGTATGGGAGGGGCGCCTGGGTGGCTCAGTCAGGTGACTGTCCGACCTCAGGTCATATCATGACCTCACTGTTTGTCAGTTCGAGCCCCACATCGGATCTGTGCTGACAGCTCAGAGCCTGGAGCCTGCTTCGGATTCTGTGTCTCCCTCTCTCTCTGCCCCTCCTCTGTTCATACTCTCTCTCTCTTTCTCAAAAATAAACATTAAAAACTTTCTTTTAAAAAAATACAAGTATGGGAAAAACTAAATGAAGCAGTTTGTGTCCTGGTGAATGTTGTTGAGCTGATGTCCACCCTGTGGAATATTCGCCAACATACTTCTGCTGGTGCAAGTTTGAAACTGACCATTGTCTGTATCAGTCACTACTTAGGTTATTACCCGACTCCCCACAAATCTGCTGATCCCTTTTACACTTGCTATTATTTGATGAGCGCAGCTTACTTTGAGAAGCTTTTCTTCAGATTTGTTATGATTTTAGCACTTAATTTCATCATTTGTTCTTAAAAAGTAATCATAAAGTTTAATTTCATGTCGAAATCTACAAAAAGAATTATGTAGCGTCGGTTCACGCTTTCTAGCAGTTAACGATTTTAAGGACACTTTGATAGTGACACAGAAGGCAGAGAGAAGAAGTCACCTTTCTTATTTTTAAGGTGATGCTGCTTAGGTTCTGGCAAACTCACGTACCGGTATGAGAGGGGTATGCATTGACAACAGTTGACTCACGACTACCCAAGGAGCATTTCAGAATCATAGAAGCTATCGCTGTTTTGTTTTAAAAGTTTTTATTTACTTATTTTGAGAGAGAGAGAGCAAGTGCAAGGAGGGGAGGGGCAGAGACAGAGGGAGAGAGAATCCCAAGCAGGCTCCGCACAGCGCAGAACCTGACTCGGGGCTCGAACTCATGAACCGTGAGATCGTGACCTGAGTCAAAGTCGGACGCGTAACCGACTGAGACACCCAGGTGCCCCAGCAGTTATAATTGTTTTTAATCCATTTTGCAAAATACGGTCCCACGGCGCTGTTGCAAAATCTAATCTTTAAAAAATTTCTTAGAATGATTGCATCTAACTGTTTCTGAAATTTAAGGTAATTGGCACTAAGATGGGCAGATCGATGCTGTTTCAGCATGGTCTACCTTTGATTGCAAGTTATTGAAAATCCCCACCATCAACTCTGGGTTTGGAAATGATATGCTTTCATTCTTTGTGGGTTACAAGACACTTTAATACTTACTAGCTCACTCACTCGTCTTTGAGAAACTCCCTCTAGAGATACATTTTTCTTCTTTTAAGTTGTGGTTCACAAACTTTTCCCTTTGAAATCTGAAGCTCAAGGGTAGTTTCAGAAACTATAGCATAAATGCACCTGAGTCATTTGCATGGAAACCAGATTCCTCTCTTCGCCACTGAACACCCCCCCTCCCTGTCTCCCCTATACTCCTGGATCCCGCAGTCCCTTCCTAAATGTGCCATGCTCTCTTTGCCCCAGGCATCGGTATGTCCGGTTCCTGTCGAGGGAAAGAATCTGTTCCCCCTTTCAAGGCGGGGCACGCTTCTACGCGTCTTAACTGCCACTTCCCCTGGGGCCCCATCCCACCCCCTCCCCGGCAGACAAGGGGGTGCCGCACGTGATGGTCGATACACCTTCCCGATAAGCCCTCCGCCCTGTTAGGAAATGCACTGTTCGTCTCTCTTACGCCTACATTGCTGTAATCCAGTCCAGTGCCTGGCACATAGTAGGAGCTTAACTAATATATTTGCTGAGTCTGAGACTGCATTTTATCCAGGGAAACAGTATATGACATGCTTCCGATATCCAAGTTCACTGTGAAAACCTGAGGCTGTATCATTATCTGTCCCTTCTTTACACCTCTTTCCGAGACAGTCATATTCGTCCTGTTATTCAGTTTAATAAGGCAGTAAAATTAACTGATTTTGAAGCCATACGTCCGATAGGTTAACGGCCTCAACTAAGGGGAGAGTGAATTCCAGGATTTGGTTATCGCATGAAGCCATTCCGCTTCAAAGTCACCCCCATACTGTAGACCTCCTCTCCACGATGCTGGCCGTCGCGCAAAGCGTGAACAGGTGCTTCTCCGTGAGACTGGCACCCACGACTTCTGTTCATGTCCCACTGGTCGGAGGAAGTCTCACAGCCACGCCCACCTTCCGAGGCTCAGTTAAGGAACGGTTCCCGACACCGGTGAGCACCGGGCGACGGAGGTTGTCACAACCCCCCGCAGGCTGACAGCTCTGTCCTCATGCCGTCACTGCTAAGGCATAGCTTGCTGACAAAAGCCTTTAACTGTGACAAACAGAAGTTTCGCTCTTCATACTTGTGCTAATAATTGAATAAATTGAGTGCATGCAGTTCAGCTGATTAAAACGCACAGTCCAAGTACCGACATGGATTCGAAGTTCTAAAATTTTGAACGTGGCGCACAAGTTGCATTTCACGGGCTTTCACAATCCCTTGCTGTTCCGTGGTAAGTGTGGACCGACGCCCCCCCCCCCCCCCCCCCCCCCCCCCCCCGTCCCTTAGTGCCTGGCTCCATGGATATGCGGTGCACTTAGATGCATTGTTGTTTAAAGACTGAAATAACAGAGGGAAAAGAAGGACTAGTGTGGGGCTGTAGGCTTTCTAACAAAGACATGATTACAAGAACGTCACAGAAATTCACAGGAAAATATTTGGAAAAGCTGTGTTTCTGATTCCTGTAAAAACTGAGTTAGTTAACAGTGTAAGTTCATGCATTAGCGATCCTCAGTGTGTTACGTTTTACGAGATAAAGCTTTTGTATGTACACTTTTTATTATTTCCATTTTTAAAAATGGTCAAACTTTATTGTTTTAAATTTTTTTAATGTTTATTTATGTTTGAGAGAGAGACAGAGAGACAGAGCATGAGTGGTGGAGGGGCAGAGAGAGGGAGACACAGAATCGGAAGCAGGCTCCAGGCTCTGAGCTGTCAGCACAGAGCTCGACGCGGGGCTGGAACCTGTGAACCATGAGATCATGACCTGAGCTGAGATCAGATGCTTAACCCACTGAGCCACCCAGACTCTCCCCAAATAGTCATACTTTCTTTAGGTGAAACATCTTTAAAACTCCTTGAGCACCTGTATGAAACTGATGGAATTGAAAATCATCGACCTTGGTCTCACCGGTAAGTTTAGAGGTGAGGCAACTCAGGCTTGCAAGGGCTCAGAAACACATCTGGGATATGAAGGTTTAGGGTCTCGTCCTAGGTTTGGGCCCAGTGTTTCTCATGCACACACACACGTAAGCATGTACATATGCCTGCAGATGTGTGTGCCTCTGTGTGTGCGCGTATATATGTCTGCGTGAATGACTGTATTTTTGTGCACACATGTACACATGTGTGTAGACATGTTCTTGTGTGCAGTATGAGTGCGTACATGTGCCTGCATTTGCATGTGTGTCTGGATATGCATGCTTGTGTGTGTGCATGTGTCCCAGTGTTCTCCTGCCTGTGTGTGTGGATGTGTCCCAGTGTTTTCCTGCCTGTGTCTCTTTACATGTCCCAGTGTTCTCCTGCCTGTGTGTGTGCACATGTCCCAGTGTTTTCCTTCCTGTGTGTGTGTGTGCGCACGTGTCCCAGTGTTCTCCTGCCTGTGTGTGTGCACGTGTCCCAGTGTTCTCCTGCCTGTGTGTGTGCACGTGTCCCAGTGTTTTCCTTCCTGTGTGTGTGTGTGTGCACGTGTCCCAGTGTTCTCCTGCCTGTGTGTGTGCACGTGTCCCAGTGTTCTCCTGCCTGTGTGTGTGTGTGTGCATGTGTCCAGTGTTCTCCTGCCTGTGTGTGTGTGTGCACGTGTCCCAGTGTTTTCCTTCTTGTGTGTGTGTGTGTGCATGTGTCCAGTGTTTTCCTTTCTGTGTGTGTGTGTGCACGTGTCCCAGTGTTCTACTGCCTGTGTGTGTGCACGTGTCCCAGTGTTTTCCTTCCTGTGTGTGTGTGTGTGCATGTGTCCAGTGTTTTCCTTTCTGTGTGTGTGTGTGCACGTGTCCCAGTGTTCTCCTGCCTGTGTGTGTGCACGTGTCCCAGTGTTTTCCTTCCTGTGTGTGTGTGTGTGTGCATGTGTCCAGTGTTTTCCTTTCTGTGTGTGTGTGTGTGCACGTGTCCCAGTGTTCTCCTGCCTGTGTGTGTGCACGTGTCCCAGTGTTCTCCTGCCTGTGTGTGTGCACGTGTCCCAGTGTTTTCCTTCCTGTGTGTGTGTGTGTGCACGTGTCCAGTGTTTTCCTGCCTGTGTATGTGCACGTGTCCCAGTGTTTTCCTTCCTGTGTGTGTGTGTGTGCACGTGTCCAGTGTTCTCCTGCCTGTGTGTGTGTGTGTGCACGTGTCCAGTGTTTTCCTGCCTGTGTGTGTGCATGTGTCCCAGTGTTCTCCTGCCTGTGTGTGTGTGTGTGCACGTGTCCAGTGTTTTCCTGCCTGTGTGTGTGCACGTGTCCCAACATTGTCATGCACGTGTGTGTGCACTCACATATGTATGCCTCTCTGTGAATGTGTGGATTTTGCTGCTTTTACAAAACCCATGTATATACACAAACACCTATTCCTTCTTACGTAGTTTTATTTTGTTGAAACAGCAGTTTGACCTTCTCTTAATGACCAAAATATTCAGAAATTAAGTACATACTTCAGGTATATTTCAAGGAAAAGCCTTTATGCTAAACTAGTTTGAAGACGTCTACAGATTTTTGCTAACGATGCGGATATTTGGGGTTAGAGAACCGTTTTCAATTTTCACATATTTGATCCTGTATTACATCTATAAAGGTGCTCACTCAACAGGATTTTGCTTAAAGGGAATATTTATTATATTATTTTCAGCGCATTGAAAGAATGTCATTTTTACAACACAGAATGCATACTCAGGTAAAAAATCTCGAAATGTACCAAAAAAAGGAACATCACCTATTTACCACCTTACGACAGCTGCCACTACTATCTCTGATCTACGTTTTCACACATCCATTTGTGCCGATGTGCATGCATCCACGATCGTACACAAATCGTACTGTATCCTGTAGGTTCCTTGGTCCTCTGTGCCTTCTTCTTCTTGCGTCATTTCTCTGTGTTTCTTGGTCTCTTCACTCAGCTCCCTGCCCGGGGTGCCACGTGACCACCTGTCTCTGCTCGCACCCTCACATGCAGGCGTGCAAACACATCCACGGTGAAGATCGGTGCCCCCACTGAAAGGTGACGCATCACAACTCCTTCCCAGCGCGTCACGTTTCTCACTCAGATAATAACACCTTTAAAAACCTCCTCGGGTTAACTGAGAAGAGATTTCGTTGTATTCATTTTAAATCGCTGCGTAATATTTACATTTGCTTGCCATCGAGCACTTGCGTTATGTTTTGCAGCCTTTGAGGCCTCGATAGGGCCACGGATGGGGTTCCTTCCTTTGGTTTTCAAGTTAAATGAGCCCTCCTGCCTCCTCCTGCGCCCCCACACTTAATACGTGGTAGCATTTGTTTTATTGCAGTCTAAATACCGGTCAATTGAAAGAGAAGGTTACCAGGGGGACAGGTAGTCACCCTCATAAGCAGACGCGACAAACCTACCCGATTGTAGAGACAGCTGACGGGGAAAACGTTAGCAATGTCTAACATACTTCGCAGGAGACGAATCACAGCATTTTATGCAGACTTCGTATTTGTTCCGTTTCAGCGATCTTACTACATAGTAAGATTAATAAATTTTTTAATGGGAAGTTACATTTCCGGGGGAAGCATTAAAAGACGAACAAAGTATATTTGTGACAGGTCATAAATGCTACATTAGTGCAAGAGAGCTCTCTCAATATGGCTACTAGTGAGTTTACCCCTTATATAATAAATCCGGCAATAACTCTGAATCTCAGCCACACACCGGATCGATGGCAGTAAAGCAGTAACCTCTCTTTTTAGCGACTTTGCAAATTCAAGGCCGGAGGCTAATGCTTTTGTGAGCACATAACTCTGCTTCTTATATTTTAACGACAGCAACGGAGATAGTACCTGGGATCTTTGGTTTCTACCAATTAACCATGTTCTGACTTTCAATCCCTCTGCCTCCCCAGCTTTTGGGGTAAGAGGGAAAGAGACAGCGGAGCTCTTTCTCTTAAAGAACTCGAAGCAGCCCTCTTGTCACTCTTGAAGGATCGGTGCCATGGTGCTTTCATTCCCCGGTGCCATGGAGACCCAATGTTTGGGGACAAGGACAGCAACTGCAGCTGATTACAGTGTTCCTAAAGAAATGCTCAAGCCTTGCGACTCTTCCGGCAGGAATAAAAAGGAATTATTTTCCTCTTGTCTTGTTGCTGAAACTGTGACAGCCACAGAAGCTGTATTTATAGACACAGGTGATTTCCTTCCCTCCTCGGCTGCCTTAGAGATGGATGTGTGAGCGCTTCCCGAAATACACAACTTTCCCAGATACGTGAAATTAACTACAGACAAGACAAATGGCAAATGGAGTGATCGTCTACCAAACGATGAAACACTTGAAAGCAAATTGCACTTAGGGAGGAAGACGGCTTTCTTATGTTGGGAGTGGTTTCCCAAGAATTTTAGAAGTCGGAAGTACTTTTCTCAAGGCATGTGGGTAGGCCTAAAGTAAAGTGAACTTCGAGAGAAATAACCTAACGGTGCCAAAGCAGGAAAGAGTCCTCGACCTCCCTTGTAAGCGCTGTGACTCCCTAGGTCCCTGTCTTCACTCCCACCCCCCTGGCCGAGTAGCTATGAAGGGTGGATTTGGGCTCCAAAACACAGCCGTGTGGAAGTTTGGGAATTTCCCTTCAGAAATTCAGGATATCCTCCAAAACAAAAAATTTAAAACAAGGATCTAACCGTAGCACTCGTGTATACGGAATGGGCGTAAGGGAAAAAGCAGGTCGGGATGGCAGAACCGTTTGGGGAATGGCATAGAGAATTAGCTAGGAATGTTCCTTCCACTCTGGGAGCTATTTACTTGACAGGCGTTAGGAGCCAGGAAACCACAAAGAAAGGACATTAGGTGATCATAATGGGGATGTCGAATCTCATTTATTTGTCTTTTCTTCCTGCTACAGGATGGCTTCTGGGACACAGACTGAGAGACTTAGGCCCCAACACGAGTCACTTAAAATCATTCTGCGCCCTTCCAGCTACATGTGGGTGAATTAATTTCTACATGCAATATTGTCTGAAAATGGAGAGTTTACTTAACATTAGTTTCTCACTAGTAATAAATCAGAATATGTTTGCTACCCTCCACGTTTGTTCTGTCTTAGGAAAAAAGACATTTTCACTTGCATGAATCATTAGTCTTTGGGAGTGATTTTAAAAACAAAGCACTGAATGGTGTGCCTGGGGGGCTCAGTCGGTTAAGCGTCCGACTTCGGCTCAGGTCATGATCTCGCGGTCCGTGAGTTCAAGCCCCGCATCGGGCTCTGTGCTGACAGCTCGGAGCCTGGAGCCTGCTTCGGATTCTGTGTCTCCCTCTCTCTGCCCCTCCCCTGCTCACGCTCTGTCTCTCTCTCAAAAATAAATAAACGTTAAAAAACATTTTTTAAAGAAAGCACTGAAAGGTAATGACAACAGCTGTTTTCTCTCACTGCCAAACATGAAAACGATTTCTGAAAATCTAAAACAAAAATGCACATCTATTCAGCAGTGTGATGCTCACTGATTTCCTCGCACTATCTTTATTCCAGAGGTACTGGAGATAACTGTCCACGCTGTTTCTTGGATACACTGGAGAAGTCATTTTGCCTAAAGGGCTCCTAAGGATAATCCCTCTCCAACCACCTTTCCCAACACATCACTTATTCAAAGAAAATCCAGGGGCGGGAAGTCAGTGTGGAGCTCAGCAGAGCACAGAGGGCCTTATTCAAGGGTGAGCCTGCAGTGTGGCCAGCCAGTGGATCTTGGAAGAACCCTGGGGCCTCGAACATGTTAATCAAAGAATGTAGGAGTAAAACTGTTGAAACGGGAGCCCCAAATTCCACTTCAAGTTAGCCATAACGAGTCTGGGGATTTTTTTTTTTTCCTGTGTAATTACTAGTTTTTCTTATGTATTTGCACTGCATCAATCATTCTGAAAGTATAATGGATAAAACAAATGGATTTCATAGCCAAAGAACATAAGTCACGTAAGCATATCCTCTTGGCTTAAACAAAATGGTAAAAATAACACGAGGGCTTGGGGGTTGGCGGGGGAGGAGGGGTGATGAAATGTTAATCCATTCCAATCCATCGTGTAATGCATTCCAAAAAAAACAACTCATCTACTTACCCATTTCCACATGGTTTATCTGTTAATACCTTGGTATTTAAAGAAGAGTGTTACACAAGATGAAAAGAGAGGGGGTATAGATTACGCTTTCCTGCAGTGCTGAGAGGCTCTTTGGGGAGCTTTTACGGATATGGGCATTCAGGCCAGGGAAGATCATGCGGCTGGATGGAACGAGGCATGAATTTGCAGTTCCGAAAGCCTCTGGTTTTCTCCAGCTTCCCATCTACTTGGCTAGGAGGTCTTGGGCAGCCCAGAGGGAATCAGAACTTGCACACGCACGGACGCGGAACAGCGCTGTCTCCGCGTCACCACGTTTTGTACATTATAAAACATCCTATAAACGTAAGGGGAAACTCGGTCCTGCGGATAAAACTCCTCAGAAGAGACACGTGTACAGTTTCATTTTTGCATGTGAAATCTCCATGCCTATCTTGACGAACCCACTCGGGAAATTAGACAAAAGGAAAGTGTGGATTTCTGCATTCATCGATATTCTCAGTGCATGCACACTCCGCGGATTTCGAAACCCAACGGAGGAGTCAGAAAGAAAAAAGGCGAAATGTGTATACACGGTTTCACGGATTTCAATTCATTACACTGCTGACATCGCTTAGAGGGGACCCGCTTCGGCACATAACTGCTTCTGGCCTTGATGTAATGCATACGTAAGGCCAGCATTAAAACACCATTCAACTGACTTCTAGGCTTTGCTTCAATCCAAGACTTCAAGCATCTTTTCTATAGCTCCTATAACTTAGAGCCCCCCATCTCCATGGGGTAAGGGGTATCTCCTCCACATGTAGAGCCGGCACACGAGCTAGTGGGTTGGTCTGCTACCTGAGAGTCAGAGCAGGGTAAGAACAACACTTGCTGGCTGTTGTGACCGGGCAGGTCACCTGGGGTGGGGGGGGAGCACAGACGATAGCCAGCCGCTCTTCTCACTGTCGTTCTCACTAGAACGCTCTTGACCTCATTGCCGTGGGCTTTGCACAGCAGATGCATTTACATGACCCTCCCAGAGCATAGCAAATTAATGCTGCTATTAACGTCTGCCTATTTCAGTCCCAACATGCAAAGACAGAAATAAGACATCAATTTGCTCATTTTCTTAAATTTGGCATACGTTGGGGGGCAGTGGGGGGGGGGGAGGTTGGAAAAAACTTGGGAGAGAAGATGTGGAAAGCTGACCGGGTCCTTGGGAAAGCTGACCGGGTCCTTGGGAAAGTCTTTGCTTCAACATTTGCCAAAAGCCTGGCAAATATCTCTCTTTGATGCCCTGTGCAGTTAGGTACATATTTTACATGTTTGAAGCATAGGTATATATATCAACATAATGACTAGAGATTATATAAAACATAAGGTGCCCTATTGCCTGCTAAGTGGATAATTCCGCCTTGAAGTGCAGAGTGAAAAATCATGGGCTAATCTTCTGCTCTTTGTTCTGTGTCTTTCTGCCCAGGTAGACATGAGAGGGATCCTGTGTCGTTGGCAGTAATAAGGCCGATGTAAATATATGTACATAATTAAGGCTAAATCCTGTATTAAAAAAAACTCCACAATTATTTTCATAGGCACATGTTTCAAATCTTCTACCCAAATGCCAAAAGAAAATCCAATTATCTGGGTATAATTGTTAGACATTATTTGATAAACATGAGAGTAATGTCTGTGACTGCATGATTAAGAAAAAATAAGCAATGTTTGTTTTCACCTGTTAAATTTTAGATTTTCAGCCAAGCGAACGCTTCTCCAGTGCTTTCTAAAATGACTTTGGAGTCGTTGTCATATATTTATGTTAAAAGACCCAAGAGATATGTCATTAGTATGGTCATGCATATATTCAGATTACATATTATGGAGTCAAATCTGCTTACCCCGAGTTAATTTAAATGAGTATGACAAGAACTTCTGGGAAAGATGTCAGCTAAATTATATGTTTACAAACTCTTCTGGCTCTTCTCTTTAGCCCACAAAAATAATGTCCTCAGAAATTAATACAAAGAGCGGCGCCTGGGTGGCTCAGTCAGTTAAGCTTCCGACTTTGGCTCAGGTCATGATTTCGCAGTCTGTGAGTTCAAGCCCCATGATGGGCTCTGTGCTGACAGCTCGGAGCCTGGAGCTTGCTTCAAGTTCTGTGTCTCCCTCTCTCTCTGCCCCTTCCCCGCTCATGCCCTCTCTCTCTCTCTCTCTCTCTCTGTCTCTAAGAATAATTAAACATTAAAAATATTTTTGATTAAAAATAATATTAAATAATATTAATTAAATAATATTAATATTAAAAATCTTAAAAAATATTTTTGTTATATATTTTAAGCTTTGTGTAAATACAAAGTTCTAAGCTAAAATCTGGATAAAATATACAACTTTTTCAGAAAATACAAATGATCGACATTGACCTAAAAAGAGATACAAAATCCAAATAAGTCAGAACATACCCAAGAAATTAAAAACATATCCCAGGAGCCTCGATGGCAGAAAAATCTGCTATGCTCTCAGATGGTTTCCCAAGTGATTTTTTTTTCAAATTTCCAAATAATAAATATCTCCTATATAAGCGTTTGCAGAGAGAAAATATCTCATTTGTTTTTGTAAATTCAACAAAATATCAAATTCAAAATCGTGACAAAATCAGTACCCAAAAGAAAAACATAGAGAATTTCACATAAAATATGAAATAAAAAATCCCTAATTAATATTTAAAAAAAAATTTTAATGTTCATTTTTAAGAGAGAGTGACAGAGTGTGAGTGGGGGAGGGGCAAGAGAGGCAGACACAGAATCGGAAGCAGGCTCCAGGCTCCGAGCTGTCAGCACAGAGCCCGACGCGGGGCTCGAACTCACAGTCTGCGAGATCATGACCTGAGCCAAAGTTGGAGGCTCAACCGACTGAGCCACCCAGGTGGCCCAGCTAATTAATATTTTTTGAAGAAATTGGTCATAAATGATCGAATATGAGCTATTACAAGAAAGCCTGTCTCTTTCACTACCAGAATTCACATTTATAAAATTCCCTTTAGAGGTCATATGCTCATTCTAATAAGTACAAGACAGTATTTGATGAAATTCTGTATCTACTCCGTGTTTTTATTCTTATTTATTTACTTATTTAAAATAAAAGAAATGTTTATTGATTTTTGAGAGCGAGACAAAGTGCAAGCGAGGGAGGGGCAGAGAGAGAGGGAGACACAGAATCCGAAGCAGCTCCAGGCTCTGAGCTGTCGGCACCGAGCCCGACGTGGGGCTGGCTCCAACCCACGAACGGTGAGATCGTGACCTGAGCCGAAGTCTCATGCTTAACCGATGGAGCCACCCAGGCGCCCAGCTACTCCATGTTTTTAAAAAATACACTCCGTGTTTTAAAACAATCATCCTTTTCCGATGATAAAAGCAGGCGATGTTAGCATATGATAAAAACTGCACATCTGAATTGAAAGCCAGCAGCACACAGAGTTTTAGCACTAGCAACATTCTCATTAGAGTCAAGAAAAAGGAAAGGAACTAAGGCAATTAGAGGCAAAATAAAACTAAGAAGCGCAGATGCCAGAAACCGTAGGCTTCTTTATCTTTACTTGTAGATTACGTGATTGTGGAACTGGAAAATAAGAAATCAACTGACAAACTACCAGAAAGGGGTAGAATTTCCATAAGCGAGGGGGTTAGAAAATTAATATTAAAAAGCCAACAGCTTTCCTGGATACATATTACCAGCAACAGAACATCAAGGAAGAAAATATACCCTTTACAACTGCAACTTAAAAAAACCTGAGAAAGTAGGAATATTTTGAAATAAAATTATGTAATACCACTCTGATAACTAAGTTCTACTGTGAACATTCAATATAATCCACATCAAAAGATCAGTTGATATTTTTTTGTTACTTGGTGAAGCAATTCTCAATTTCATCTGGAAAATAAAATATAATAAAATCTGGCTGGTTCTGGGGTGCCTGGCTGGCTCAGTCGGTTAAGCTTCTGACTTCGGTTCAGGTCATGATCTCACGGTTGGTGAGTTCAAGCCCCACATTAGGGGCTTCAGGTCCTCTGCTTGCCCCCCCCCCCCAAAACAAATACGTAAACTTTAAAATGTAATGTGACCATTTCTAAAAAAGAAAAGTAATAGTGGGAATCTAGGTGTATATAAAATATATTTTGTGGTTATTTAAGACACACATATTATTTAAAACTGTGTGGTTCTCACACAGCTACTGATGTGAAAACCATAGGTGGATTTTTAGACACAGTTCCACTGGTCTCCCTGTACAAAGAGAGCCTGGCTATACACATATTATTTCAAGTTATGGGAAAAGATACCCAAAAGAAAAATACAGAAAATTTTTATCGATTATTTGACAAATGGTATTGGTACAAAAGAGTAAATTTTATTTCTTGAAGCTAGAAGCCCACAGCATCATTATAATAAAATTATACCATAGGTGGTCAAATCTTTAGACCTAAAAACATAATAATAAAAAAAAAGAAAAGAAAGGACAGAAAATGTGAATTAGGGAAAAACTTTAAACAAACCTCACAGAAGTCTGAAACCGTAAAGTAAATAGAATGATACTTAAAATATATGTAAATACTTTAAGTATTCTAATAGCAAATATACCATAAGCTAACAGAAAGACAACTATCGTAATAATATTTTGGACGTGTAACAAACAATAATTGCCCCAATGAACAAAGAAGTTATACAAATTAGTAACTAAAGAATCTGAGTTACAAATTAATATACAAATTAATAACTAAAGTAGTTAAAAATTAATTAAAGTAGTATACAAATTAATTTAAAAAGTATTAATTAATTAAATTAATTAATTTTAAAAGTATAAATAAATTAATTAAAGTAGTATACAAATTAATAACCAAAGAACTAAAGAACCTAAGTGCAAAAGAAGACCTACGAACGGGTGAAAAATATCTTCTACTCTCATTTGGAATCGTTTAAAAAACAAGAAAGGAGATGATTTTGCTCATTCAATGGCTAAAGATTTACAACACTGACTGAACCAAATGTAACTCTTCAGAAGAATGTGTTTGTTTTTCTACTCTTGGCAGGAGCGGACATCACAAGCCTTCCGGAAAAGATGTTGGGTAACATGCATCGAAATTTAAAGGTAACCTATCACTTGACCCCGAGGTCAAATTTCTGGTGACATTCCCCAAGGACAGCGCAGAGGTACATCAAAGTAGCCGGGCACAGTGGTGCAGTGTGCTTTACATCAACAAAACACTTACAGATTTTAGAAAATAAATGAGGGCATACATGCCTCCTACGGAAAATGGAGCACAGTGTAACGATTAAAAATGATACTGTGGATACACAGTTCCTGCCTTAAAGGATGTCTCTGACATGTATTGAAAAGCAAAAGCAGATTCGAGAACAGCATGGATAGGATGACTCCAATTTTGAACACTTGCTGTGTTACTCATTTACCACTAATGTATTCAACTAGCTCTCAGTGTGGAAGCTGTGAAAACAAGACACAGCGCTTTTCTCTAAACTACGGGAATTCAGGTGCATTTGACCTTCTTGGTACTCTTACTTTCTAGACTCCTTCCTTCTTGGCTTTTCTCCTCCTACTCTGTCTCTCCTCCTTTCCTCCTCTGTCTTCTTTTCCTTCTTCTGCTATTAGTTTGTCTCAATTAGTTTGTGTCAAAGTGAGCAGGGAAAAGAGCTGTATTCATTTTGGAAGAGAACTGAATCCGACGATGGTTTTTAAGAACGCCCAAGATTTTGAGATACTCTGAAAACACTTTACAAATTGTGCGTGGAAACACACACAACGACGGATCTGAAAACAGTATTTGGGAAACTCCACCATTAGTCAGGACTTTTAAATCAATAAGAAACACACATTTAGAAGCCGCGCAGTGTTTGGGGATTTAATCTCCAAAGATAATCGCACTTTGGCAACCCTCTTGGTGCAACTTGTCTCTTTAATGATGTTTTCAAATTGCCCCATCAAGCCTGGGTGAAACACTGTCATGGAGGGCAGTTAACGACATCCTATTAGTCTCACGACAGCAAGCTTTGTTATCATAAAGTTAAGACTGAGAATTTAAATTGAAAGCCCAGCAATTGGCAGTGAGGTTTGCAAATTTCAATTGGAGCCGGCTGGCTCCGATAGAAATTCCATTTGTGATTTTGTGAGTTTCATGACTCTTGCCTTTTGGGGAAAGGCTGGTCCGGCCTCTTTGTTTGAAAAGTCCTTTTGCAGTTTGCCTGTGGCCCAGCGCAGGGTGCCTCAGTGTCTTGGGGGCAGGGGGTCTGGTGAAGCTCTGGCAGCGGGGCTCCCCCCCCAGGTGCTGACTGCAGGCGTCTAGAGTAATTTATTCCAATTCAACGCCTCTCATGCATCCAGCTTCTGCTGGTCCAGGGGCCACACTGGGAATACCGGCTTCCGGTAACCTCCCGGTTTACAAGCCTGTTTCCAACTTCTTCGCTGTAAACCTCTGTGACGCTCTTCAGGAAATATTTAAAGGACTGAATCTTTAAGCGCAGGATGTTCTTAGAAGGAGGGCAGTAAGAGTTCATTCAGATCATATTTCCACGGGGCTTTGAAAATGTGTAGTGGCCATAAAGGGACAACACTTAGCTGAAATCTTGGGCCGAACTAATGAAAATTAGACAGCTGGAATAAAAGAAATTTGCGAGACCCTACGTCTTGTCTTTATTCCCTTTCCAGGTGGTTTTTGCGGGGATTTGTATTGGTGGTGGGGACCCTTGGGTACATCTTTATAGAGCCTTTCCTTTGCCCCTTCTGAGTGGGAGCGTTCATGGCCAGGAGAGCAAAGATAGACCCTTTAAAGGAGTCGGGACGAACAGCACGTTTTCAGGTGAATTTCAAGGTTTGAAACAATATCATTCGAATATGTAAATCACGGAAAGTAATAGAAATTACAGGGACTGGCTGATAAGCCTTCTGTGAGAGACGTCAAAATAGCCTCATCGTTCGTTCCTAAATCTGTGGGTTTGGTCCATGAGCAGGGCCATTTAAGTCTCCTATAAAACACGCGTGATGTGACACACGTCCTTTGCCCGCCTTTGTTTCTGACACTAGTCCATTAAAAAATTACAAATCCTCATTAGGAGCTATTCAGGTATCTCGCAAACGGTATTTCCAGTTAAAACAGCAAGTTTTTGAGTTTATTTTAGCCATGGACTCGTTGGCTTCTCACCAAATCTACTTTTGTGTTTTCATGAAAGTTTTAGGTTCTCGTGAAGACTTTATTCCCATCTTACAGAGGAGTGAAATTTGAAGGGGGGGGGGCGGGATTTTGTTTCCACATAAGAAGACTATTTTTAGAAGGCCAAGCTATTGTCTTGGGTGGGAGTGAGGTGGCCTGCGATGTGGTGGGTTCCTTTTTTCGAGAGCAGGGATTCGAACAACAACACGGAGGGCTGGCATCGAATGGACTCCGGTATTGGTTGTTTCCAGGGACGATTTCACGATTCGCTGGTGTGGTGGTTTCCGTCTCTGGGCATGGTCTTTGGTTGTTAGAGTCATTAGCCCCTGAGGGGAAAGCATCACGATGTAAGTAGAAACCCAATTTGTTCATACGTGCGAACTCACTTGCCCTCCCTTCCTTTCCCCCTCGCTCCCATCCTCTGTTATACTGGAAATATCGGCAGTGGCAGACGGCCTGATACGACTCCAGAGTCAAGAGGCTAAGATTGAACTTTCAGTGCTAGGGATTTATGCGTCAAAACCGCCTGGGTCCCCAAACGTGCTTTTATGACCCTTAAAAGGGAAGATCCAGTCCCCCGGCCTCAGGCCGCGGACAGGCCAGTCTGTGGGGTTCGCCTCCAGGCAGGCTTCTGTGATACGCAGCGAGCCTCTGGGACGGGGAGTGACCTCTCCAGGTTGTTGCAGGGCCCACAAAGGGAATCTCAGCCCAACCAATGATCAGAGTAAATTTTTGTTTTTTAAAGAGCCAGGTTGTACATGTTCGTTGCATAATTATTCAGCGATCTTGCACGGTCTTGAGGAACGAAAACAGAAAACGACCTCCAAAGTGCATTCAAAGTATCTGTGCTGAGCCAGGTGTTAGAGGCGTCGCTCCCAAGGCCCAGACTGGCCTGGTCCGTCCGGGATTCAAGGACACCAGCAGAGCAGAGACAGAAGAAACAGGAGGGCCATCAGGTGTAGAAACCACCCAGCAATTTTGGTTTGGTTACCACCTCTTGGTTCACTCCCGTTTCGTCTGTTTTCGTGAAAAGGCTCTGGCTGTAGTCACTTTTCACCTCCTGGGCTCCTGTCTCTTATTATTCAACCAAAGTAGACCAATAATAATTAATTTCTACTAGGCTATTATTATGCTGACACTATAACTGATTTTGCTAAACTGACCATCCCATCTATGTGTGGGGTGGAAAAAACAAGTATGTAGAAAAGGTGAAATTCACTTTCACCTCTACTTTTTCAAAGGCTTCCTTTCCTCTGGGAAGGCAATGGAAGTTGTAACTTAGTACAACGATCTCTGTAGGAAGGCTTTTCACAGGCCACGCAGTCTCTGTTTGGAGCTGATTAATAACTTTTTTGTTTCTTTGTTTCTGGACATCACCTGCCTTGCACTCAAGGGCATCGCTATTTGTCAAGCAAGTTACTCCATACTTTATTTTCAAATAAAAATTACCATTTTTGAAGGTGCTTTCTTTAGAAATCATGTTCTGCTCAGGAGGAATGAGGGTAAATCAATATTTTTGTCACATGTGGCCAAGGGCATTTCCTTACCGGGGACCTCAAGGGGGAGATTCTGAGCTATTTCTGGACATTTTGTTTTTCTATTCTGACCATAAAGAAGTTTCCTGGTTTCAGAACACTCCTTTAACCACTGGGTTCAAAAGCTGCAAATGATCGTCTTTCCAGTTCATTCTTTTGCTTGCCTCCATTACTCGTTGGTCTGAGGTCCTATTTCTGTTTTGGTTATGATTGCAAATCAATTAAGAGGTTCTAGTGGTTGATGAAATCAAAGCAGAAACTGTTTAGAGTATCTTCTGGGTGAATCTTTATTGCTTCGCTGGTCCCATAGATGGGGACCCTCTTAAGGGTGTTAGATATCGTCTTATCTTTAGAGAGTTATAATCTAGCTGGAAGGACCAAATATAAAACTACAGAAGCAAAGTAGGAACACTAGATTTAAATGGGAATTTTCAAGAAAACATGAGAGGTCACATGCTGGTGTATGATTAGCATTTAACTGGACAGTGAAGCGTGATCTTTCAGAGGTATGTGCCACCCCAGTAATTGTTAGAGTGGATCTGATGGGTCGTATATACTGGGTGGGTTATGTCTGCTTCCCCTCCAGCTACCTTCTTCACCTGGCCTCACCTCATGCACCCTCTCCAAATATCACATCCAGTCACTGAACTCTCCCGCCCGGGACAGAGCAGGGCCAGTCTGTACGAGCATCGAGCAGTGGATGTGTTCTGATAAGAAAGCATATGAGTCGGAAGGAGGATTCAGGAAGGACGACCCCGGGATCTTGTGGTCCGTTAAAAATGGTAAAGTTTGCAAATGTGGAGGGGACGCTTAAAGCTGTTGGAACAGAAGCACTCTGGAAACAGACTGATTGGAAAGGGTCGGTTATCTGGGCAAGGACTTGGGAACGCAATGCCTCGACTCATTCTCCTTAATGATTGAGGAGTTGTCTGCCTGGCAGGGATGACTGACGTTGTAGGGATGAATTAGATCAGCAAGGAAGAGAACGTAAAGAGAAAAGAGAAGAGGCCCACAGCTTGGACAGGAGGAAGAGGAGGAGGAGGAGAGAAGCCAGTGGAGGAGAAAGAGAAGGACGTCTGTGTGTTCAAGGGCAAGGCACCGCTTGCGAAAAGGGAGATCAAATAGATTGCAAATTGGCAATGGTTTCACCCAAATGCTATAAAAATCAATACTTTTCATTAACAAAGTGCCTTGAAATTTAATTTGATCTTATTTGCAGACAGTATTACTTATAAAGGGATATTTATGCTCCCAAGTTCAGACGTAGAAACTAGCATTAATCAAAGATATTAGCTCATTTTAATTTTTCTTTGCTGCATTTATATTTGGGCCAGCGAGCCCATTTGGGGATATATCTATTTTATAAAAATCTATATATTGAGAGAATGAGAGAGAGAGAGAGAGAGATGTTGCACGGTACCAAGAAAAAAGAAAGAAAATCCTTTTTGGCAATTAAGTGGATGGTTGATTCCCTTAATATTCTAAGAGCAAACACAGCCATCGTTATGAATCACTATAGTTGATGAGTCTAATTCTTTTTAGTGCCATTAGAGCAGATGCCCACATTTCAATCCTCTGTAGACAGATCAATCTTCGTCATCCCTCATGTGTATCCCAGCAACGACACTGGAGTTTGGGTGGCTGCCCTGGTATCGGGCAGCATTGTCATACCTTCCTTGGTGAACGAGCAAAGCACCTACCTGGGAAACCGGAACCAAAAGGTCCAGAATTTCCTGTTCTTTGCAGAACGGACAGCGACCACGGTTGTCTGTGTACCTAGAGACTGGGTGGGAACGGCCTCTGCTTGGCTAATGCCGGCTTTCTGGAGTTTCCTGCCTGGAAGAGGTAGTTGACATCTGATTCCTAGTCTCTCTCTCTACTGGATGAGAACAGAAATACCAGGAGTTCCAAGGAAAAAAGCCTTTCCACTGTAGGTCATGGAGAATGGTTGTGTTTCGTGATCTGGAAGGAAAACACTATACAAACACACACACACACACGCGCACACACACACACACACACACACACACACACAGACACTTGGTTCCTGATAACACTACATGAAAGCCTGGAATAAAAAGTGGCAGAAACTGCCTCAGAAAGGAAAGTATTTCAGTGTTTGCCTTTCCATGTAAAAACTGCTACTTCTGGCCTGATCCTTGAAGAATTCAAAGGATTCCAACTGCAGGAAATCTTGCTATTCTGGTTTTACCTACCAGGACAGGTACTCGACAAGGGGTCCATGGCCGATTCTGTCAGTTTCCGTGGCTGCCAGGAAAAGTGTGACAGACTGGGTGGCTTAAATAGAAGTTTATTCCCACAGTTCTGGCTGCCCGAAGTCCAAGATCAAGGTGAGAGCTGGCCGGTCCCCTCTGAGGCTGGGAGGGAGAATCTGTCCCAGGCCTGTCTCTTACCTTCTGGGGTAAGGAGATCTTACCATCCCTGGAGATCTTTGGCATTCCTTGATGTGGGCTTCTCCACTCTGATGTCGGTCTTCTTCTGAACACGGCATTCTCCCTGCGTGCATGTCTGTGTCCGAATTTCCCCTTTTTATAAGGACAAAGTCCGCTCTACCTCCTGTGACCTCATCTTAACCAGTTGTATCTGCGATGAGCCTGTCCATAAATAAGGCTACGTTCTGAGTTACTGAAGGTTCTGAATTTGGGAAGAAACACAGTTCAGCCCATAGCACTTTGCCCCCCAAAGCTCACGTCTTCTCACGTGTCGAATGCATCACCCCCTCCCAACATCCCCGCTTGTTACAGAAGATGGCTGTGCCATATCTTCCATTGTGCCTACATTTTGTAAGTTGACCTTGTCAGTTCTGCACTGAAAGATGGAATCTAGTTTAACACCTTTGATCTCAGGCTGCTCTCAACCTGTTCCAATCAAGAAAATGTGGTGGGAGAGATGTTTCATAGGTTCCGAGGCTGAGCCTTAGGAGATCTAGAATGTTCCACCTGTTCCCACCTTCTAGAATGTTCCTTACTGGAACCCAGCCCCCACAGCACCACAAAGCTCAAGCTGCCCCAGGGCATAACCCTCCGGGAAGACTGCCACAGCCCCAGCCCCCAGCCCCCAGCCCCTCGAGGAACTGAAACCAGTGATCAATGTCAATTGCCAGCCACGTGAGGGAAGACATTCTGGAAACTTCAGTCATTCCAGCACTCCCTAGGACACCAGGGAAAGCAGAACTCTTTGGTCTCACAAAGAATGGCAGTTCAATACATTGTTATTGCATAAGCAACTGCGTTTTGAAGTGTTTTGTCAAACGTCAGTAGAAGAATCGAAACAGATTCTAATATTAGTAACAAAAACCCAGAACAGATGGCATTGGTAGCAACCTACAGGGTCTTGAAAAGTTTGGTGCAGACTGAAAAGGCCATGAGAAGATATCCACTGAAGCCTGGAAAAGTTGTGGCCTGTGCTCTGGGTTGCAGAACTTTCTGCAAACTGGTGTTTGCAGAAACATAGGAGGTAGGACGTGAGAAGTCCAGGCAGAAGGTTGGAGGTAATGGCGGGCTCCGTTTAGCTCTCAGTGATAATGTGTGGGGAAAGAAGGATTTGGAAAGAAACTGGTTTTTAAGCAGAACTCAAGAGAAATATTCCAACTACAGTCTTGCTAGGTTGGAAAATAAAATTATTTGTCATTTTTTAAATATATATTTATGTATTTATTTTAAGAGAAAGAGAGAGAGAGAACATGAGCAGGGTAGAGGCAGAGAGAGGCGGAGAGAGAGAATCCAAAGCAGACTCCATACTCTCAGTGCGGAGCCTGACGGCAGTGGGGGGGGTGGGCTCGATCTCATGCTCCGGGAGATCATGACCTGAACTGAATTCAAGAGTCGGACGCATAACTGACTGAGCCACCCAGGTGCCCCAAGGTAATTGTTATTTCTGACTTGTCCAGCGGGCAAATGTTTCCCAAGATGAACAGTGACTCAGGCAAAGATCAAAGACATGTGCTGCCAGGAACCCACGGCCTGCAGGTTAAAGGCAGGTCAAAGACGTGAACATGGAACCTGATGTTAAGATCTCAAAAAATTTTAAGAGGTGCTTGTTTCTCCTCCAGGGCTGGACAAATTTCTCCTAAGAAACTTAAGGGCTTTCCCCCACAGCTCCCAACTCACAACCCACGGTAGAGTGCTCAGTCTCAAAACAAATAAACAAACAGACAACCATGTGGGCTCAATGGTTGGCCAATGGATTGAGTTAATGACTTTATACACTGGAATCCCACTGAAGAGTTTAGGAAGCTGTATCAGTTTGAGCCAAAGGGGACCCAATACAAACTGGAAAGAGGTGCCCTTTTCCCTTCGTATTCTGAGGGCAGTCAGAAGGCTACTCCGTTGCAAGCAGAGAACATTTCCTATAAAAGGAAGGGTCATTCAGAGGGTGAAACCCATGGTTCAAAGCGAGAAGCCAAATGCTAAGAAGAAATACTCCCCGTGAGACGATCGAGGCCCTTCTCAGCGAGCTAAGGGAATCTGAAGACGTGCGTCGCTGGATTTCAGAATCACTGTACGTACTGTCCCTTTCCCTCTTTCTGATTTGGAATGTCTATTACTGTGATTCTGTTCTGGCCTCCCTATGCGTTCTGTGTCTTCCCTCCGACTTGTCTTTGTAATCATGGGTCTCCCTACCTGGGGAGCCCTGTGGGAGAAGTCTTACTGACACCTGTCTGGACACAGATGACAAGATCGTGCTCTTCGCACCGGAGCCTGACGCCGTCATGGGGTGGCAGTCATGGGGTCCTGGGAGGCGTCAGTGTATTTTGCACGTCAGACCACGTAAATCATTTGTGGCCAGGGGAGGGAGTCTGCTGGCCGGTAGACGGCTGCAAATTCTTGCCCCTCCTCTGATCGAGAAGGAGGGTCGACTTTCCTCCCCTCGAATCTGTCCAGGCTGAGAGAACGCCCTGGAAAGATGCTGTGTAGCTTTCACAGCTGGGCCACCATCCGAAGCCTCTCCTGGAGCTCCTCCCAGAGCCCTCTGCTGGGATCCCGCAGCCAGCCTGCCCCCACCCCACCCACAAGGTGATGCATGGGAAGCCCAGGGACTGCAGTTCTGTGATCTCAGCCAGAATCTCGCAGAGCAGCAGAAACACCAGGCTGGGCCCTGCCTGAGTCCTGATGCACAGAACTGTGAAGCCACAGGATTTAATCCTCAGCAGTGGATAAATCACCTGCTTAGACAAGACAACACCCAGTGTGCTTTGCTCAGAGCTTGGTCATTGCCCCTCCCAGGTGATTAACTTTTCTGACACTTTCCGCACACTGAACCTGGTCAAAGGGCGCATTTTTAAGACACCCTTAATTAAAATAGAGGGAAATGCTTTAATGTAATTACACTTGAATGCTTTGGCCCACGTATATTGGACTATCCAGAACTGACCCATTTCCCCAATATTTTATCTTGGTTCTATTGAATCTGTAGTTGAACAAGATCCATGAATCTGACCATAGCATTTAACTATGAAGGTATTCGATGATACCAACAGGAAGTGATCTCACGATGGTGTGTCCGGAGTGCAGAAACCTGGCCGATACCATAGAAGGGACGGCGGCCCTATAAGCTCATTAGCCTCCCATTCGTCTTGGTTTTTATTTATCATCCCGTCTTTTCATTCACAGAACACGGCCTTGAGCGCGTGCTACAGGCGGAAGTTTTGGAACGAACCATGAAGTATAAAGACAAGACGAGGAAACATTTTAAACAGAGACAAGTGTAGAGCCCCGAACTCTGAAATTTCCAATTGTCTTCCCTCATTAGAAATCCATAAGCTGTAATCAGGAACCCCCTGACACATCAGGGTCCTATCCGAGTGTTTTGCTGATCACAGACTTTCTTTCTCTTTGTGCGTTCCTTGATTTTCATCCAGGGAGCCGTGAGCTGCAGCCACAGTTATTACCAAAATTGATTTGGAGTCTGCACCTAAAGCCCTCTCCACTACCTCTTTGAGGAAGATGGAATATATATTTATCAAAATGTCCTGGCTGAATAAAAGATTAAGTAAAAGCTAGGAATAACAATATGGACGTATTGGAGATTTTAAGCGAGAAGATCATTCTTTTGGTTCACAATTTCCTCTGGCCGTCCCCATGTGTAGGGAGAGGCCCCCTCGCGGTGTCCAGTCGGCCGGCAAAGGGAGCAGGTGGCATAAGGAATAGACGGCCTGGAAGGTTGTGTGGAGAGGCAGGTACACCTGTAAGTCACAATGGCACGCTGTTGGAATTTCTACAGATAATCACCTTACACGGACTCGTGAAATGTCACACATAAAATAATAAACAGGACTCTGGATGTGGTTGTCCTTTCTGATCAAATAGAGCCATCGATGGAACAGCTCCTTACTTCTGCAGGTTCTGTCAGATTCAGGCCTATCAGCCACTCCTCACTTCATGAAATCCTGCACAGACAAGCATTTCCCCCCTCTCCACCGTATTAATTAAATTACATAAAACTGGCAGTGTTTAAGTTCTGGCATCTGTATTGTCTCACTTAATTACACCCCTGGACTCTTTTCAAAATTCTTTCATTTGCTGCAGGGACATCTATCGGCAAAAGGGGAAGAAATCGGCTGCAAGCAAGCAGGTGCACTCCGGGGTTCCCCCCAGCCCCTGCCCACCCTCGTGGGACAAGCACTTTTCACTTGTCTGTAGTGTCGCACCAGGTCCTGAGGGGCTGGGGCCAAACAGGAGAGGGAGAATGCCAGCATGAGAGATACTCAGTGGGAATGAGGACGTTTTGGTGTTGAGCCTCATAAATAAAACACTTTTTGATATTCTTTCAACTTCTCTTAAATATGAGAATACCTGGAAATGGAATGCGGTTTCCCACGCCCAAATTTTATGATTCACGTACTCCAAGTAAAAGTTTCCTTAGAGCTTGGACATAGGAGAACCTTCGAGAAGTTTGCGAAGGTGCGTCCTGCTCAGAGGAGTGCAGGAAGCCCAGGGGAGCCAGGTGACCCCTGACTTGGTTGGGGGGGCAGGGGGAAGACAGGGTGAGGCTGGGCAGACAGGACACCTGCTCCAGCAATAAAGAGCTCCTGGCAGAAAAGGCGAAGATCACAAAAGCCCACAGATATTTTTTGACAAACGCTTGCCTTTGTTAAAAAAACAAAAACTGATTGTGTTCCAAATTGAATTGGTTTCTTTTCCAGATCCACTTGTCTTACTGGCCTTTTTTGAATCCAGCCACCACCGAAGCCAGAAATCTGGGATCGCCTTTGGTCTCTCTTCCTGCTTCTTACCTCTGGCCCCTAATTCCGGCCTCCACTTCTCCCCGGTGTCGCTGCCACTGCTCTGGCTTGACAAGTACGCTCAGTGGGACTCTGAGTGTTCTCTAGATCAGGTCTCTTGGCTCTTTCCCCACATCCTGAACCTGCTGAGATGATCTTTCTAAAAGGCGAATTTTGCATGGTTGCTCCTCGGCGGCCCCAAATTGCCTCCACCATAACATCCAAACTGCTTAGCATAGAAATTGATCCCCCCCCTGATCCGGACCTCGATTCCCTCCTCAACCTCACTTCTCTCTCTATTAAATTGTTCACTGTCTTCGAACCACCGAAATGGGGTCTGTCGACTGAAGTTTTAAAAATGACGCTTATATTCTACTGAGAAAACAGTGACAAATCTGTTGGACTCATTTTTTTAAAGAACAACACTAAAGAGAGAAAAATCGTAGATTTGATTGAGAAATAAGCTTTTACTAGTTATCATGGGAATGTGATTTTGGTTTATTTTTACTAAAATGAACCCATTCAGCAATTCAGAAAATACTGCTGTTAATCAAACAGCGAAAAAGTTTATCCATCTTTCTTTCATTTGTTCAGCAAATACTTAATAAATGCCAGAAATATAACACACAGCTGGTCAGGCACCGCCACACAAAAATGAGATACCGTTGCAGGCTTCCATGAGCTCAGTCTATTGTAAGAAAAGACAAATGAAAATATGTGGTGGAGTGTGGCGAGCGCTAGAAGAAGGTACCGGGCTTACCCCACTTGATTAGTTAGGTCTCTTTCTATTGCAGGTGGCAGAAAACTCAGACCAATCTCATTTGAGCCAAGTGGGAGGGGAAAGGAGAGCAAACTTGTTGTCATGCATAAAGGAAAATTTCAGGAATCATTCACATCCAGTTGTAGTCTGATGCAGGCACCTGCTAATGTTGCCAGATCTCGTTATGTTTGTGTTGGCTTTCTCATGACTGGCCTGTCCAGTAAGGGACCTCTACTCTTAATCCAAACACATTACTGAGAGAATAAAAAGTATTGTTTGATGAACATCGTCCTTCCGACCTTGGTGTTGGAGCAAGGAGGAAGCTTCAGTTGAAACAGGGCAGGCTGGAGGTAAGAGAAAAGTGGTTCCCCGAGGGATAATGACAGGAAGAAGGAGGAAGAGATATTACATAGGAAGAAAACAAGATATGCTTGTTCTAATGCTTTGGCTGGATCTTGAATGATGAGTAGGAGTTAACCCACAGAAGGGTTAATGAAAACTATTCCAGACAAAGGTGGCAAAAAAGTAAAAACAGAACTATCAGAAACATAGTACAGTACCTTCAGGTACCTTTCACAATTATTTCAATATGGTAGGAAACGTGGGGGTATATGGCAGGTTAAAAGACCAGAGAAGTTGAGTCCAATCATAATGAGCTGTGGAGCACTGAGATGTCGAGTTATCTTTTGGAAAAGTCTTAGCATGGCACAAACATGAATACTTTAAAATCTCGGTAATATTTGGGGAAGATCGTGCACAGCCCTGCCCTGAAGAATTATGTCCTGTGGGTCCACGTGCTCTGAGCCCAGTTGCGATCACTTTGCCTACCGTCAAAGGGACATGAGAGGGGTTTCTGACCTGGAGACAAGCTGAGATAAAACTTCTCTCCCAAGGGGACCCCTACACAGGTAGTCATTTGTCGCACCTGTCAGATCAACATTCCAGAGGGAGAATCAACTACTGAGTACCAGATGGAGGAGTAAGGAAAGAGGGAATAGTTAAACTATCATAATGGCAGAAATTAGAGCCAGGAATAACAGTAATGTAGTTACTAAGGCTGTGCCCTCTCTTGAGCCACCCTGCAATTCTTCCCATGGTATTCTGGTGTTCATGAGAATAGGTGCTTTGGTGTGACTTTCCTTTCCACTAGGCTGTGCAGACGATGTTCTTTTTTGTCATTTATCTCCACAATTGTCCCCTTAGAAGGCCCCTGTGTCTTGCTACCTGAAGGAACTTCCACAGTTTCAATGCCTGGCACATGTGAGTCCCTAGTCTTCACGTCAACATGAAAACACTGGAAAGATTCTAAAGCACAGTATTGAAAAGTACATGTTACCTTTGTGTTTTTCAGTATATTAAGCAGAGGGCATCCTAAAATGGAGGCAGGAGAGGGCAAACCAAATACTCCATGTCTTCCACTTACAGAGGAAGTTTTTCTTTTCCTTTAATCTTTTTTTTAACATTTATTTATTATTGAGAGACAGAGAGGCACAGAACATGAGCAGGCAAGGGGTAGAGAAAGGGAGAGACACAGAATCCGAAGCAGGCTCCAGGCTTTGAGCCATCAGCACAGAGCCCGACGCAGGGCTCGAACTCCTGAACCACGAGATCACGACCTGAGCGGAAGTTGGTCGCCTAACCCACTGAGCCACCCAGGCACCCCCAGAGAAAGTTTTTCTACTCTCATTAGAACTTATTTTTCAGGCTCCGCACTTGGTAAAATATTCATAGCCAAATGTTACTCTTGAGATCATAGCTACCTGACCAGGACTTGCCATCTTGATAGTCGGTTTTGCTGCTGTGATGTTGACAATAGAGTTGAGACATGTCTACGTAGGAAAATAAATATAGCAAAATAAATACACAAAAATAAATAAATCTTGCCTGAAAACGTCTGTGAATGAACATGGGCAAGTCATAACCTCTAAATGATATTCGATTCTTACTTGTATTACGAAGTTATCTTTTTCAGTATATTTTCTGGATCTGAAGCTTTGACTATACAAAAGTTAACAATTCTGACATGAAATCAGTGGATGAAAAAATTCTTGAAACTAATTGATATGCATTCACTTTTGAGGATGCATCTTACTGAGAACCATGATCGTTGCGAGGTGAAACAAAAACAAAACAAAACAAAACAAAAAAACGGCTATCCCTCACACCAAATAATTGTTCTTATAAAAATGTAATTTCAACACACAAAGCATCAAATACATTTTTCTTTCCTCATTCTATAAAAGAGGCACACAGAAACAGCCCATAAGAGACACCAAGGGTGAATTTCATAGATAATGGGGCGCATTCTGGGTTTCTAGTTGTACAGCTTCTCTCCAGGCAGGTTATTATGATTAGGTTGAAACATTTTCATTTATGTTTGTTATCTGGAAAAGATAATTAGATATTTCCACTGCAAAATAATTTACATTAATGGGCCGTAACTTTCAATATGTAGTTTTAAACTGCACATTGAAATAATATAATATCTGTCTCCCTTAATTTTACTGTAATTGTCTCCATGTGGTGGCTTTATTTTTCTTTTCTTCAAAAATACAGTTGGCTGAAACAACATACTGAATGTCTTTGGCTTATTAGTTTGAAATTTTGGAATCAGTGACCTAGGAAGCTTGGTCAGGATTTTACTAAATTCTTAGCATGCGAAGTAAAAGTGATTTTGAACTGGATAAACAAATAAGTAAACAACAAACGTTGCAGTCCTGGATAAAGACAAGGATTACATAGGGGATGGGAGGTATTTGTCTCTGGGGCGGGAGGGTGGGGAGTTGAATAAGCCATAACGAAGGGTTTGTCTTTTTTTAGTCATTTCCAGACATAACCCAAAATACATATTATCTGTTAGTTAGAGACAAAGTTTGCCTTATGTAATTATACACATATGCTTCTTCTCCCTCCCGCATTTGGTCAACAATACTTTCTCTGGTGAATGATCAGTTGTCTGTTTGTTGTTTTAATTTTTTTAATATTTATTTATTTTTGAGAGAAAGAGTGTGAGCGGGGGAGGGGCAGAGAGAGAGGGAGACACAGAATCCGAAGAAGGCTCTGGGCTCTGAGCTGTCAGCACAGAGCCTGACGTGGGGCTCGAACTCACGAACCACAAGATCATGACCTGAGCCGAAGTCGGATGCTTAACCTACTGAGCCACCCAGGTGCTTCTTAATGATCAGTTTTTAATCGAATATTTTGTCTATTCATTCCTTCAACAACTTTATCAGTTGCAATTCATGAGCTGAGAAAGAAGAAAGCCCTAATGTATTCAGTTTAGGAAACTAACCATCTGCCTACGTTCCACCTATAGATGGGCTTTCCTGTAGTAGATGATTACCACCAATTTCACAACTACAAAATTGATTCATTTACCAAGGTTTCTCAAATATAAATGGGATGCTGTCAGCTAGGGACCATCCACTTGGTCTGAACAATTCTTTAATTAGAGGTAGATTGTGAGTGTTCCTATCCTCAACTGATATCGGCAATGTTGGGCGTGACTAAATTATTAATTTTATGCTTTCTTTTGGTAATGCAGAAAATACCAAGAGATTCCAATTTTTCATGAGTTTAGATGGATAATGAAATATACATGCGGGCAAGAGCCTTCAGAAATGTATATGAAAATATTTCAGGTTTTGGAGTTAGAAGCCATGAGTTCTAGTCAGTTAGTTAGTTTAATAGAAGACATGCCCTTTTTGAGTTACTTAACTTCTCAGAGTTTCAGTAACCTTGTTGATAAATGTATGTGTTATGGGTGATATTCAATGAATATTATATATCATTTTTATACGTATATATAAATAAGGGTATAAATGCTATAGAAATGCTTATATATTAACACAAAGAATGAAAAAAAATAGTGATAATAGATAATCCCCATAAAAAGTCTTTAGAGGATGGTCAGAATAAGATGTTAATCGCCCAAATCTGCAACTTTTCCCAGAGACACATCCTTTGTAGCTTCTTTCCTAATTATGATTTTTTTTTCCTGAGTAATATAAACGTTCCCTGAGCAAACTTGTTTATAGTGCTAATTAGTCACATCTGGAATAAAGTATTTGCAAAGACAAGAATCAACACACTGCTCTCTGAATTACGAGGATTTTTTTTGTTTGTTTGTTTGGTTTTTTTGGGAATTACTAGATCTAAACAATGCAGTTTGATTCTATAGCAAATTACATCCATTTTATTAACGTGCACCCCTTAAAACAAGAGACACCATCTCCTATTCTGACCAGTATCCAAATAAACAATCCGTACTTTTCAATTTATTTTTACCACCCAAAAATTGGGACCTGCCGCGTCCCACTCCACCACCTCCCAGGCCTCTCTGTTGAACGGTCTCTTTGACGATGTGAACAGAAAATAACCGTGGAGACGATTTTGTTCCCAGAATATCCGTAGCATCCACATTCTAGACTGAGCTCGAAGAATTCACTGAAGATTATTTGTCAAATAATTGTGGCTTTGGGCTCTCTCTCCCGCAGGCCGCCAGGAGCAGCAGCCACGACTGAAACACCCTTATCAGATAAGGAGACCCCCGAAAGATGTAGTCTGCTGATACTAAGTTCTGACAACCCCACCTTCACGCACATTTTCTTCGCCATGTGCAAAGACCATACTCAGGCGTAATTCCAAGGCCCTTTAATTAATTGGTCAAGTCCCATAGGACCGTTCTTCAATTGAGAAGCCAATCCTGGCCCTCCTAATGCAGGAAGTGAGTTGAGTTCCATTGTTATTTATCAAAGCCGGCGTCACAATGCTGTTGAATGTCACTGGTACATTTTCCTCCCTTTGTATGAGTTTTGATAGCTTAATTCGAGAAGTGCGTGCTCTCTAATGTGACCTTGAACTAATAAGTACATATTAGTGTGTTTACTGTGTGTTGCATATCAGGTGCTGCCCTAGGCACCAGGGATACATGGGCTGGTCTCTTGGAGCGGTGTTCTTATATGGGGAAACAGACAATAAAAAGGTAAAAAGTGACAGTATCGGGTGAAGAAAATGACATGAATGTGATAGAGATTGGTCACTTTGGGGTTAACTGGAATGAGGAACCCCCAGGTGAGGGAGCCCCAGTGGAGTACTAGGGTCCCACGGGGGCAGACACACATACTCTGGGTAGTTCTAAAGAGAGGAACAGTCACACGGACTGTTTCCACCAGGTGAGGAAGGGATCTCGGAAAGGAATGAGGTCTGGAAAGTCAGACCTGATCCAGGATCAAAACTTTGGATTTTGTAGAACCCAGAACGCAGGTCTGCACATTGACTCATATTTTTCACAAATTCTCACCTGTGTTTGCATTGTGTAGACTTCTTGTTGTTGAGTTATTTTATGCCCAAAGACAGTAGTTCTCTCTGCACCACTGAACAATATTGCAAAAAATGAACATTCTTCAATAGTTCAGTCTCATCAAGAAATTGTAGCATATTAAAATCCTCTACATAAAGGAAAAAATAATAAAAAAATTATACTAAATATAATGATGGTAAATATCTGGATGGTCAATTAGCAAATGAATAACTTCCTGGTTAATTCATATGTAATTAACTTCAAATGACCTATTCTGATTTTTAAGTATTGTTGGTCACTGATCACAGAAGCAATAAATAAATAAATAACGATTTGTACAATTACAGGATTGAGAATAGGAGGGTGGCTGGGGGTGGGTGGAGAAGCAGCAGTGAGATGAATAGAACAAAGGCTTACAAAGCTGAATTCACGAAAAGCGTGAAACGATATTCAACGTTACAGGTGATCGCGAAGATGGAAACCAAACCACAGTGATGAGACATTCTGCACTCCTATTTGAAAAAAAACAAAACAAAACAAAAACTCTGCAAGTAGCCATTATTGTTGAAGATTGCAACGGGAGCTTTGACTCATTGCGTGTGGGATTAGAAATCCGTGTAAGTACTTTGAAGAACAATGTGGCGTATTTAGTAAAGTCTAAGAAATGCCTACCCTATAATTGAGTCACTCCACACATAGGTAGATGGGAATGATCCTAGGGAGACACGAGCAAGAATGTTCACAGCTGCAACACTTTGGAAACAACACAAAATATTCACCCATAGGGGGTGGTGTAAAAAAAAATACTGTATTTATGCCATGGAACATGATACAACAGGGAAAGTCAACAAACCAGCAGTGCATATATCAACGTAGATGACTCACAACATTGAATGAACAAACATAGTTGCCAAAGAATATATATTGTGTAATGCAAGTTATAGAAAGCTGTAAAAGACAGAAAACAATAATGTATATTGCTCAGGGGTATGTGTAAGTGGCATGCTGCGTGAAAATTATAACCATATTTTAACTATAACCAAACCATGCTTTGCTACAGGAAAGAATAAAATTACAATTTCTGTTTTGGAAGATTGACTTCTACCGATTTGTCAATGCCTATCAAATGATCTTTGCATGTTCATGTTCAACAGAGTAAAGCCAGATTCATCCATGTATCTTTGTTCAGAGTTGAACAAAGAATACTCCTTATTGACTTTAATTTCAAAGTTTCTTTCACGTGAAGTAAGGGATAGAACAAAATTCTCTGGATTAGTGAGTTTGGCAGAGATTCATAAAACCTCCATTATATCAAAATTTTTAGAAATGAAAATACGGGGTCTTTATTTCTTCAGATTTGATTCTTGGAGCTTTTAAAAGTCTCTGGAGAAAAGAAAAACAGCCAAACTCACTAAAAAACTTTAGCAGAAAATGTATTATAAGTTGCTATCATTTTTTGTGCAAAACCTCAAACATGACCTTTTCTCCAAAAATCAGAGAAGATAATGAAATGAAAGCAAATATTGCCATATTTTATTTACTGCTTTATAAAGAATGTCTGCTTCTTGCTGAAAACAATAAAGGTATTCAAGCGTTGACTATTTAATTTTTTCTGGCCATTAAGACCACCAACTTTGGTCATCCCTTCTGGCATTCTTCAAAATTTAATTTTTTTTTACTATGTATGTCCATCTCATTACATCTTTTTGTGACCATAGTTAATTGCTTTCTCTGTAATTTCAGGGCACTGAAGCTTAAAAAACATCTTAAAAAAATTGTGTCTCACTGACTTTGTTCCAGAGTGATACTACTAAACTTCATTCAGGAATTCCATAATTTTCAATTACTTCATGTATTAACCAAAATTTATACTGACAAAACAAAAATATTACTCCTCACAATTTGCATGGTGTCATAGTTTTACATTTTATATGCAATGAAATTTAAAAGTGGCCACAACTGGAGTAATTTGAATTGAATTTTTTCCCCCACAAGATCTGTGCTGTAATTTTCGATTCCAAATCCGCTGTTTAAATGCAGATACGTGTATTACCACAGGGTATGGAGACATGAACTCTGCCCAAAATGAGCTTATATGATCTCCAAACTTTGCAAACTCTCCTTCCAAATGGATGCAGGTAGCTTAGCTCTCTGGAATAACTATCATGTAGAATGCAACTTACATTAAAGAGAAGTGATTTTAAAAATGCTCCTTTAGTCCTACTTCATTCACCTCAGGTCATGATCTCATGGCTCATGAGTTCGAGCCCCGTGTCAGGCTCTGTGCCGACAGCTCAGAGCCTGGAGCCTGCTTCGGATTCTGTGTCTCCCTCTCTCTTTGCCCCTCCCCTGCTCACACTTTGTGTCTCTCTCTTCCTCAAAAATAAACATTAAAATTTTTTTTTCAAATGTTCCTTTAAGGCTTACATGTGGAGATTAAAGGTTAACAGTAATAGAATTCAGACCAACACATTTTTTAAGGGAACAAGTATTTTATCACTAAGATAGTTTAAAATTATACCCTTCTGGTGATTGTAAAAAGCAACCAAGGGCATGAGGGAAATGGGGGAAGGTGATCAAAGGTACAACCTTTGAGTTATAAGATGATAAGATCTGGGGATCTAATGTACAGCATAATAATAGAGTAAACAGTGCTGTATTGTATCTTTGAAAGATGCTGAGAGATTAATTCTTAAAAGCCCTCACCACACACCCAGAAAGATAACCATGTTAGGTGATGGAGGTGTTAACTAATCTCATTGTGATAATCAAAATCTTTTTGAACATGAAGGTGGGAACAAGCTTTTCCATACCAGACATCCTAAAACACTTACTCTCCCTACTACACTCTACACTCAGTGGTTTAGTAAAATTGCTTTCGATTTTTAATAAACTTTTCAGCTTAAGTAATTATATTGGAAAGTTACAGGAACTATCACTGTATTTTCCACAATATTTTAAAAAGCCAGTTGTGTGATTAAAGGGCAGGAGTGAAGAGAGAAAGGACTTAGCTTATCAGCCATTATATTTGTGAGGAATTGAAAAGGCACAGGTTATTGAGCCAAAAATCACTCTGAAAAAGGCTCATAGTGCAGAATCCCCGACCTCGCCGAAGAGATTCTGATCTCTGATATGTGGGTGCGGCAAGAACCGAACCCTTTAACTGACAATCCCACCACCAACTCATCAGATGATATTGATACGGGAGACCCTTGGGCCCAAACTGGAAAACTTTGTCAGGGGAATTAATATTTTGTATTGAATGTAACAGCCTAAGAATCTTTGGACATTCCCTACTTGATCAAACTGACCCTGGGTTTATGAAGCAAAAACATTGTTTGTTCAAAACCATTTATTGAGCAAATAAATATTAGAATAAAATGATGTATGAGAAAATGTTTTATGCAACAAAATTTATAAGACTCTAGCCAAGCTAAATAAAGGAAAAGGAGAAAGGATGGATATTACTAGTGTCAGAAATTAGAGAGGAGACATCACTACAGATTCCATGGACATTGAAAGAACAGTCGAGGAATATTATGAACAACTCTATGCCCACAAATCTAATAACCTAAGTGAAATGGACCAACTGCTTGAAAAACACAATCTGCCAAAACTCACACAAAAAGAAGTAGATGATATAAACAAGCCTATATTTATTAAAGAAAGCAAATCAGAAATTAATAACTTCCCAAGACAGAAAGTAACTGGTTAGGTGAATTCACTGTGAATTCTACAAACACATAAGAAAAAAATAATACCAATTTTCTGTAATCTCAGAAAATGGAAGCAGAGGCAATATTTCTTAACTAATTCTACGAGGCCAGCATCATCCTAATACTCAAACCACATTACAAGAAAAAAAATTACAAACCAATGTTTTTCATGAACATAGATGCAAAATCCTCAAAAAGATATTAACAACTTGGATTAAAAAATAATTATACACCATAACCAAGGAGGACTTATCCACAGTATGCAAAGCTTGTTCAACCACCAAATATCAAATGATGTAATCCATCCCATCAGTAGACTAAAAAATAAAAATCACATGATCATATCAATAGATGGATCAATGGAACAGAATCGAGAGCCCAGAAATAGACTTTCATAAATAGTCAACTAATCTTTGATGAAAGAGTAAAGGCAATACAATGGAGCAAGGGTGGTCTTTTGCACATGCAAAAAAAAAAAAAATTTAGACACAGGCCCCACACTCTTCACAACAAATTAACTCAAAATGGATCACAGACCCAAATGTAAAACCCAAACTAAACTCCTAGAAGAGAACATAGGAGAAAACCCAGATGATCTTGGGTGTGGCGATGCCTTCTTAGACCCAACACCAAAGACAAGGGCCATGAAAGAAATTATTGATAATCTGAACTTCATTAAAATTGAAAACTTCTACTCTGTGAAAGACAATCTCAAGATAATAAGAATACAAATCATAGACTGGGAGAAAATATTTGCAAAAGGCACATCTGATAAAGAACTGTTACCCAAAATATTCAAGGAAATACTAAAAGTCAGCAATAAGAAAGCAAACAACCTGATTTTAAAAACGGACCAATGACCTTAACAGACACGTTACCAAAGGAGATAGAAGGATGGCAAATAAGCCATGAAAAGATGCTCCATGGCGTATGTCATTTGGAAAATGCAAACGGAAACAACAATGAAACACCCCAACTCACCTATCAGAATGACCAAAATCTGGAACATTGACAGCACTAAATGCTGACAAGGCAACGAAGCGATAGAAACTCTCATTCATTGCCAGTGGGAATACAACGTGATACAGCCAGTTTGGAAGACAATTTGGTGGTTTCTTACGAAACTAAATGTACCCTTATCATATGATCTGGCAATCGTGTTCCCTGGTACGTACCCGAAGAAACTGAAAACTTATGCCCACACAAAAAACAGAACACGGACGCTTACGCAACTTTACTCATAATTTCCAAATCTTGAAAGCAACCAACATGTCTTTCAGTAGATGAATGAATGAATAAACTATGATACTTTCAGACACTGGGAGGGTATTTAGTGGGAAACAGAAATGACCTATCAAGTCATGAGAAGACATGGAAGAAGCCTCAATGCATATTACTAAGTGAAGGAAGCTGATTAGAAAAGGCTGCATAGTACTTGTTTTCACCTATATGGCATTCTGGAAAAAAAAATTATGGAGACAATAAAAAGATCAGTGGTTGTCAAGGTTAAGAGGAGGGAGGGATGCATAGGCAAAGCACAGACGATTGTTACGGCAGTGAGAATACTCTGTATGACACTACATATATTGATGGATATATGTCATTACACTTTTGTGCAAGCCCATAGCATGTACAATGTCAAGGGTGAAGCCTACGGGACAGTATGGATTTGAGGTGTGTAGGATGTGCTGATGCAGGTTCGCCCTTGGTAAAAAATGCACCACTCTGGTGAGTGATGTTGAAAATGGGCGAGGCTGCGCATGTGTAGGCATAGGAGGTAGACGAGAAATCTCTTCATCTCAATTTTGTTGTAAACCTAAAACTGCTTGAAAAGATCAAGGTCTTCTAAAAAGAAAAGAAAAGAAAAGAAAAGAAAAGAAAAGAAAAGAAAAGAAAAAAGAAAGGGAAAGAGAATGTTTCATAAACCATTCAGCATCATGCAAACATAAGACTACTGTTTTCACATTGAGGGTGGGGTTTGACAAAATATTTTGTGGGTCTGGGATCGAAGATTAAAGGTGGTGGCTGGGGGGCAGGAGACTTGATTCCCTAGTGCAATTCTTAAAGGAATGATTCCAATAAATGTGTTTATACCAAATTGCAATGGTGTGAGACAAATGTGTGCCTAATCCTGGTGTCTGAGACAGAGCCAAATTCTCTCAAGGTCCCCAAACAAGTTTTTTAAATCTGCAAAAATGGCCTCAGAAAGTGGGAAGGAGAAATGAGATTTAGTTTTGCTTGTAAATAAGAAATATCCTGAATCCAAACACATATGCTCTATGCTAAACTCTCCTCAGATTAGCATAATCAGAAAGTGGAATTTGTTAATTCCAGATCAAGGAAGGAGTTGTAGCCCATCTGTTTCTTTGCAAAATTTGAAGACCTATTACAGTCTCAGTGAGCGCAGACCTCGGCGTTTATTGCCATTTTAATAATTTTGTCCTTCCTGGAGCACCTCTCCCCCAAAAGTCTTTTCACTTCACTGCAGGCGGTGAGGGTCTCCATTACCCACTTTGCGGGGAGAGGGAGGCGTGTGGCACCTGTTTCCCATGCAATATTAAAGAACAGTTTGAAATCCAAAGCGGAGAAGAATATTGCATTCACATTCACCGTGTAGAGGAAATAAAGAACACGGTCGTCTCCAAAGATCCAGGACTAAAATTAATCCCTGACTCACAGAAAGAGTAACTAGGGGACCGTTAACTGCGTCTTGAATCCAAGCAGCTTTGTTGTTGTTGTTGTTGTTGTTGTTGTTGTTGTTTTCCCGGCAGCTGTCTGTGGCTTCCAGGCTGGATGTCCATTTGGCAGTGACCCTGGAGGCCGAGCACCTGGCCCTGATTATCAGCAGCACCGGAGGACCTACCTTCAAGGTCTCCTCTCCCACGAGTGAACAAGCTTCATCTGTGGTTCGTGCAGGGGCCGGCAGGTCGGAGGTGTATGAAAATAATTGGCAAGTCAAAGGACCCGGCAGCCCACGGATAAGGCCACAGCTCCCAGCCTGAGTGTCCATCCTGCCGTTACTTTAACAAGCCTCCTCTGCTCGACTTAAAGTTCCGATTAAATACCATTCTTGATGAATGAGCCAGGACAGTCCGGCACTGGGGACATCATTTATTTCAGATGGGAGTCAGAAGGGCATGTTTAAGGATATTATACAGGTCACAGCACAACAAGGCCCACGGAAGAATACGAATGTCGGAGAGCCATTTGCCTTTTCAGTAGAAAATTCACACTCTTCTTCCATTAAAAGTGGGGTTTTTTGTTTTGTTTTTGTCTTGTTTTGTTTTGTTTTCCCAAATTTCCTTTCCCAACGGGTTCTGTAACTCCTACATTTTAGAGTGCTGAATTACCAGCACCTGAAATCTTCTGGTCCATACTTTATTTACTTAGAATTGGCAGGAAATGAACTGTTTTACACGGACAGACTTTCGCACATAGCCAACCCCACTAGCTTACTCCCGGGGGTGGTAATGTTAATTGAAAGATTGCACTTCATTTTTGCTTCCAAATAGCCTACAAAATATGGTTTAATAATTCCTTCATAATTCAGTGCTCTAACTCTGAGAATCACTGATTTTGCTTACCATACGGCAATGTGACACGGCCCTGACTTGAAGTGGCCTTTGAAAACTCGTGTCTGATTTTCAGAAGCTTTCTGGGCTCTATCCCCTGCCTGTTCCTGCTCAAAGCAATCCTCCCCTTGCTTCTGTTCTCCCCTTTTCAATTTTTAAGAGTACCGCATGGCCAATTATTTTCAGAATTTGTTTAGAGTAAGAGGAAATAGCGGCCCTGTGTGAGCAAGGATGGACTTAATTGATCGTGAAACCCACGACTGCATGTGGTCTCTATATATTAACTATAAATGCATAGTTATCGAATGGTAACTCCGAACAAGATTCATTTTTGAGCCAATCGTTGAGAATGCTGGTTCAATGCCCCCCAAAGAAGCAAAATGGGGCTGCATAATATTGCCTCTCAGTTTTGGGGCTGAGAGGCAATATTATATATATCATTATATATATTACTATGTGTATATATTATTATGTACATGTAGAGTGTATATGCACGTGTAAAATGTATATGTATATGTAACAATATAATAAAATATATTTGTACATATGAATGTATATACATGTATATTTGTAATAATGTATATACGATAATATATATAATCTGTATTAATGTTAGTAGTGCATAGGCCTTATTCGACACCTATATTGAAAATAAATACTAAAATAAAAATTTCAATTTCAAAATGAAATATTTCTGGGAACGAAATGATCGATGTGGTACCTCCAGGCACCGTGGCATAGTCTGGAATGGGAAGTGGCTAGAAACTATTTAAATATCCCAAAGAAGGGACAGTCTGAAGGGGCAGGTGAACCATGGTTCATGTTTGTAAGGGAACGGTTAACAGCTGTAAAAACAAATAAAAGCAGAAATAAAAAACAAAAGCAAGGTTAGTCTTTTATGTTCCCATGTGGTATGGCTTCCGTGCTGGAGGAGGTAGGCTAACCCGTTGCAGGAACTAGGCCGACAATATATCAACACGATCAAGGTCTCTCTCACTCTCCTGGTTGGCAGCCAGCTCTCCTCCACAAGGTGATGCCGGGGCATTAACTTGTAAAGGGCCATTTGTATAACCTTTCCCTGAGATTACACAAAGACTACCACACTTTTCCCTTCCTTACGTGGCCCCACGACCCTCTAAAAGCTCAGATCGTCTGCATCCCGGCAATGGAAAGGAGCAGGACATGGCAGACGCGTGTCTCTTCTTAAACCTCCCGATCTGAAAGGGCGTGTGGCTTCTCACACTCTGTCTCCAAGAGCTAGTCCCACGGCCGTATCTAGATCCAACAGAGGCTGTGCAGTACAGCTCCTGGCTGGGCAGCTGCTTTGAGCCGTACCTGTTATTCTGGAAGGGGAGAGTATACTTTGCTGGACCCTTGGCCTCTCTGTGACCATCTCATTTGCATATCATTGCGTAAAGAAAGCAAGGTGCACAGGATCGTGTCACTATTTGTCTGAAGGGAAGCAGGAATACGCATTTGTATTTTCTCGTCACATGTATTGAAAAAGCTAGTAACCATGGTTACCTATGGAAGATGTTCTGGGAATTAGCAATGCTAGATAAGGCAGAAGGGGAATTTCACTCTATACCTTTATATACTTCTGATATTCTAACAACGTGAATGGAATTACCTATTCAGAAAAAAATAAGCTGAAGAAGAAGAAAATGGTAGAACACCACTGATCTAGACAGAAGGAAAGAAACATGACTTCTAGACGCACTGTAGACCCAGCTGGCTCAGGGCCCTCTCATCCTACAGGCAGCGTAGGAGTGGATGAGGCCATCTGGGAGCCCCCTGAGGAGCTGCAGTGTTGGAGACTGAGCAAAGTGTAGGCGAAAATGTACCAGAACTGATGTCATTATAGGAAACCGGCTTTTCTTTGCTCAGAGAAGAGGCAGATGTTTATAGAGTGAATATCTCACTTCACACAATCTGTGAAATATACATAAGCAAAGCAGGTGTATTTTCATGGTCTTTTCTTCCCCCCTTGCAACAAATATGTTTCTCACTGACCTCAGTGAATTAGAAGTACCTTTATCACGGAGAATGGAACACTGATGTCACTTCACATGCAAATGTTCCCTACAGCCCCTGGATATGGATTGAGAAAGAGTAGGGTATCTCCAGGCAGGATTCAGAGGATAGCAGGGTGCAGATGCGTAGTTGAAGGAACAGTAGTTAGTTGGCTGCCTACTGCCTACAAGGGAAGCTGTCCAAAGGATGTTTCATTCTCATCTTCAAAATTTTTGCCTGTAGGACTCCCACGAGGATCGGGAATCCACTACGAGGAAGGTTATAAATGTGAAGCCTCCCTGAGACATGAACATGAACTGCACAGACCATCAACTCACTACCTCCATGGTTTAATCAGTTACACAGTCCCAACTGCTAAATGAGTGAGTGAGGTATCCTGGGAGAAAGATGTAAGGGGGATCTGCAGAAGGGGCAGGGTCTCAGGAAGTTCACTCTGGACAGTTTGGGGACGTGAGCTTTCAAACAGGACAGAGTGAACATACTTCCCTGTTTAGCTAAGAATTGATTCTGCTGTTGAGTCTCAAAGTGTAGTGTGCCAGCCACTCAGTGACATTCAATTATCCAAGCCAAAAGAGAACTCTTTACCATAGTGACTTGTAAATAATGTACTCTTTCCCTAACAACCCAATATTCTCCATTAGATGGATTATAATTCCCTAGACGAACCAGCAGGAGAAAAGTGGTAGTATCATTCCTTAGGAAAGTTCCTTACTTTGCTTTCCTGGTATGCAAGCATACACTAAGATCTTGTATGAACACGTCACAATTTGCTTCCGCAAGGGGTTCCATAACTCATGGAGGAGACAAATACTGAAATTAATAGGCTCAATTGTAATAAATATTATAATTAAAAACATAGACTTTTGGTTCCTAGATTTTTGGTTTCAGTAATCCATAAAATTAAAAATGTAATAAAATAGAAAGCTGCCATTATTTACTTTGTCGAAAAATCCTTAATAAAACTACCACTTAAAATCACCACCATTTCATAAAATAAAGGTTATTATAAAAAAAAAAACCCTGAAAGCTTTGATCTCAAAAGAGAATAAAGAAAAAGATAAGTCCTTATATTTTAAAATTCAAATGCAATTTTTACCTTAAAATTTCTTGACATTGTGATTTGTTTCTTGATACGAGTTTGTCGTTCTGCTTTAAATTTGGGGACCTGCATTCTACAGTACAATGTGAAATGGAGCTTGAATGTTCAATTTTTTCCAGTAGTATATTTATCACAGTTATTTTGGAAAATTGATTCATGAAGGTATAATGATGGCAATTGAAGTAATATTCTTAATGCTAGTCACCGAATTCAGCACACAAATTCCAAGTGAGTTGACGCAAATCGCAGCCTTCATTCTCGTAGCGACTTCTCCCCTAAAAATCTAATATCTATTCATCAGGAAAAGTAGGAAAGAGACTTCAGATGCTTGCGTTTGGATGGCCACGACACCTGGGGCTGTGTAAAATGTGGGCTATAATCACCAACATGAAGAATTCAGGACTTTTTCTAAAAGGAATGTCACATATTAGTGAAAATGTCCTAGATCTACCCGGGTCTACTGCCAGTCTTTTGGGAGCAAGTGGCATGAATATTCTTGGGTGGGAATCTTAGGGATAAAAGTTGATTTCCTTAAAACTGGAATGAGTCTATTATAGGCAGCATATAGTTAGGTCTTGTTTCTTTGTTTGTTGTTTTGTTTTGTTTCATTTTGTTTTGTAAATCCACCCAGCCGCTCCATGCCTTTTGATTGGAAAATTTAATCCATTTACACTTAGAGTGTAAGTCTATTACATAGGTCCATAGGTATGGACTTACTAATACCATCTCAATTGTTTTCTGGCTGTTTTGTAGCTTCTTTCCTCCTTTCTTCCTGTCTTGCTGCCTTCATTTTTGAATTGATGTGTTTTGGGGGGTGGAGGGGTTGTGTTTGTTTGTTTGTAGCAGTGTGCTTTGATTCCTTTGTTTATCTTTCACGAATCGATTGCAGGTTTTTGCTTTGTGGCTGCCGTGAGGCTTACCTAAACCACAATACAAATATAACAGTCTATTTTATAGTGATAACAACTTAACGTTAGTTGCACACAAAACTCCATCTTTTGGCTCCCTCCTTTTATATTTTGGATGTCACAATTTACCTCCTTTTATACTGTGTATTCATAAACAGATTATTGTAGCTATAGTTATTTTCTAGTACTTTCTACCTTTAACTTTTATACTAGAGTTAAGTGGTTAACTCACCACCATATTACAGTATTAAAGTATTCTGAACTTGCTTATGTACTTACCTTTACCTTTGTGTTGTGTATTTTCATGTTACTAATGTTATTCCTTGTAGCTACTTTCTCCTAAAAAAGTTACAAAGTGACTAATGTTTTCATGTTGCTAATTAATTTCCTTTCATTTCAGCTTGAAGAACTCCTTTCAATATTTCTCTTAAGACGGGTTTAGTTGTGACATATTTTTTCAGCTTTCGTTTTCTGGAAAACTCTATCTCTTCTTCATTTCTGGAGGATAACTGCTAGATAGAATATTCTTGGTTGGTTCTTCTTTTTCCTTCAGTGCTTTAAATATATCTTCTCACTCTCTCCTGTCCTGTAGGGTTTCTGCTGATAAATCATATGGAGATTCCCTTAAGGTTACAAGCTTCTTAACTCTTGCAGCTTTTAAGATTCTTTGTTTGCCTTTGATTTTTGACACTTTTATTGCCATGTATCTTGGAGCACATCTCTTTAAGTCGGGTTTGTTGGGTGACCTGCGAGCTTTTCAAACTTGGATATCCCAATCTGCCTCCCTATTTGCATAGTTCTCAGCCATTATTTCTTTAAATACATTTTCTCCCTCTCTTCTCCTTCTGGAACTCTAATAATTCAACAATTGATTCTTTTGATGATATCCCATAAGTCATGTAGATGTTCCTCATTCTTTTTCACCTACGTTTTTTCTTTTTTCTCTTCTGACTGGACGATTTCAAAGTTTCTGGCTTCTAGCACACAGATTCTTTCTTCTGCTTGATTCAGTTTGTCCTTCATGTTCTTTATTTGTATATCTTTATTTCATTCATTGTATTCTTCAGCTCCAGAAGTTTTGTTTGGCTTCTTTTTATTATTCCTATCTCTTTGTTGAACTTCTCATTTTTTCCTGTATCATTTCCTTAATTTTGTTGAACTGTCCTTTGATAGGGTCCATGACATGGTTAAGAAGACCCACATCCCTTCAATCCCTCCAAGAATCCTATCTGCTGCTTTCTCAGATTCCCCCCCCCCCCCCCAGTATATGCAACCCAAGATTCATTATTCTGCTGGCGGGGGGGGGGCAGGAATCAGCAAGAAGTTGGCCTCTTTGGCAGCCTCCCACACAACTCAGGTGCTCACACATATGGTCTCACTTTCCCCTGTGAGACCACAGGCTGAAAAGATCTGTCCTCGCCCCAAAGCGTGCCACCCTGGGGGGAAGTTGTTCCTCTTGTCCACCTCCAATGCATCCAAACTCATTTTTTAATTTTGCCCCATTGGGGTGCTGGAGTTTCTCCTCTGCAAGCCTGAACTTCCACAAAGGTTTTGTTGTCCATGAGTGATTGTCAAAAACAGTGTTCTCCAAGAACTCTTGCATTATCCCCCTTCTTGCGCAGGGTCAGAGTGAGAAAGCTCATTTGTCCCCTTCTGTCTTGTGTACCAGGTTTTGCTAATTTAGCCAGTGAGGTCCTCCTTTGGAGAGTCCTGGGGTGAAGCAAGTGTTTCTGAGTTGACTCTGACTGCACCAACTCTGTGATAGGGGTTATTAAAACTCGCACCCTAAGTCAGTAGGGATTAACAAATCTTCTAGAACAAATTCCACTAGTCTCTTACCTCTATGATTTCACTCTTCCATAAGGGTCTAGTTCCTGGAAACATTTCTACTTGTCTACATCTCAGTCATGTGCATGGATTTAGGATGTACCAGGAAAGGCTTCTCTAACCTTTGCCCCTTGAATAGCTACAAACAGAATCCTACACGTACTCTTTATTCGGGAGGTTTTTGAGCTTTGTCATGCCTTCAGGACAACCTGATTTTTATATAAACGTATTAGTTCTCATTCCCATATAATATAATATAATATAATATGTATATTATATATATGTATGTATATATATGTAATATTACATATATATTTATATATATGTATATATATATCTATATATATATATACATATATATAAATTTTATATATATATATATATGTAATATTCCTCTGTTTCATTTACATCACAGGAAAATAGGTGAAGAATCCTGTCTACGAGTAACCTCAAGTCTTGTTCTCCAGTGTCCATCTTATCACATCTCTTTTTAGGGAATCTCAAATTCTTTCATTCATTCATTCATTCATTCATTCAAGAAGCATCTCTTGCATCAGGCGTTTTACCAGCCACTGACCTTACAATGATATTCAATCCCTGATCCTAAAGAGAAAATTAGTGTTCTTTGGGAAGAGAGGAACGTGCAATCGTCAACTACGATACAAGTGACCTTGTAACAGCTCTTAGGGATGTCTGACTCTGTGGTGATGCGAATGTACTAACGAACCCTCATTTTTTAAAAAAAGTCAAGTAAGTATACTAATTGTCGAGGCATCAAATCACTGTAACAATCCTGCCTCCCTTTCTTCAGTTTTCACTGGGGTATCAGGGTACTCGTACGATTAAATTTGACTGGATTCTTATGACCTTAGCTGAGAACTATCTGCAGAATCAGGAGGGGGCGGGTGTGAGAAAGAAAGGTGTTGATGATGCACACCCGGCCGTCCAAGTAGGGTGGAGGACCAACACCCTCTGAGGTACTGAACCGTACAACCTTCCCCCACCATCGCTGCCACCATTAATTTGGTTTCCGTGCACTTCCGGTTTGAAGAGTGTTGTCAGCATGCCTCCAAGAGGAAGTGATTACGTAGCCACACCCTGCGTTGTTTCTCCCGCTTCCGCTTCCTGCTGAATGTCTAACGGGTTTGCCCCCAAAGAGCCACGATCTGCCCATTCCTGCCATTTATACATACCTACGTGGGCGGCCGTGTATACACACACATGAATATGCACACACGTGCAGGAATACACACACGTACCCCCAGGCATAACACACACGCACCCATCCACACACGTGCACCCACACACGTGTGTAGACATTTCTATTCTCGCCCTTATCAACTCGGACAGGAAGCCAAGAGCGATTTTCTTTTTTCTTGCTGAAAAGGGTTCAAGTCCCTCCAACAGTCACAGCACGTTATGCCAAAAAGAACACAGAACAAATCTGAGAAACCAGGCTCAGGAGAGTCTCCTCAGCTACGAAACAAGGTGCGGCATCACGTGACCTGCCATTATTAACCACCAGCGCGGGTGTGATGGGTTGGACAGTGGTCCCTCAGAATGTGACCTTATTGGGAACAAGGGTTTATGTAGATAATAAGGTAAAGATCTTGAGATGAGATCGTCCTGGACCAGGGTAGGCCCTAAATCCAGTGATCTGCATCCATTATAAGAGGCAGGAAAGGAGACACACAGAGAGACAGGGAGAAGTCCACGTGGAGATGTAGGCAGGGGCTGGGTTGACATTGTCTCTGATAAGCCACAGACACCAAGGATTGCCAGCACTCCCCAGACACTGCAGAAGGAAAGGGGGGACCTTTCCCCAGAGTCCTGGGAGGAAATGTGGCCAGCCGGCACCTTGATTTTGAGCTTCTTTCCTCTGGAATTGGGAGAGGACGAATTTCTGTTCTTTTAAGACACCATGTTGGTGGTGATTTGGTACAACCGTCCCAGAAACCTGATACAAAAGGCTACCAGCATTTGCAACAAATATTCAGGGAAGACAAGCTTGGCCCAGTGTCAGTCCACCCACAAGGGTTTAACACTTCAAGATTGTTCTTTGAGTGAGAGTAAAAGCTTTACCAAGCCTTCAGTAATAAGGACACTGAAGCAGGAAGTGGACAGGCATATATTCCCAGCGTAGGATGACAGGACAAGGCACAAAAAGCAGGTCCTCGGATCAGGCAGCAGGATCATCCAGAGCATGACTCAAATATCAACAGTAATGAGTGCCTTTTGTTCACTGGGAAGAATTAATAGAGGGTGAGTCATGGCACGGTGAAAGAAAAAGGCAGGAAGTTTCTCGGGAGAAGTGGATGGGTTTAAATGAGTAAATTCAGGAGAACGGTGGAGGTCAACTGACCTTAAGAAGAAGGAAAATAGACACCACATTGGGGCGCTTTGCTTATGTGTAACCAACAAAGGTTTAGCTCCGGAGAGCAGGGGGACCCGGCCCAATAAGGGTGCGGGTGTCTCCTTTCTGTGCTGTGTCCGTCCCTGTCCTGTGCCTCCTGCAACAAGACCTCCACTTGGCTGCACCTGCATTACGATGAGACCAGCATTCTTGTTAGGGCAGGAGACACATACCTAGTTCAGTCCACCTTGTCCCTTGAGGGAAGTCTGGGGAGGAATTTGGTAGATGTTTGTTCCCCCAAAGAAGGATATCATGCAGAGGAAGAACACATCTTGTATGTAAAGGTTAAGATGAGCCACCATAAGAGAGAGAGAGAGAGAGAGAGCGAGAGAGAGAGAGAGAGAGCGCTTCCCGTGACTGCCCATCTCTTGCATTGTTGCCGAATTCGTTTTGAGGTCTAAGCCAGGTGATCCGCTGATCCTTTTCTCGTCCCCCTTCATTTGGACATTACGGCTAGGAAGGAGACGCCAGGGGTCTGAAATGCCCAGAGAGAAAAAAGCGAGGGAGACGTTCCTGGTACTTACGTGCGATCTTGTAACGCGACACTGGGCACAGCCAGCTTCTTGGTTGCCGCCTCTCCTTGCCGCAGAGAACTGGAATCAGTCATCAGCTGTCATCAGTTGCGTCCTGGAGACAGGCACGCACAGCCACTCCAGAGCCTTTCTAAGCAGTTTATCAAAATGGACAATAAACAGCGTGCTGTTCTTACTCAGCCATCCTCAGTGAATCATTTTGCCTTCTCCCTGAAGTCTGCACAGACAACCTTGACATAGATTGTGCTGTGCTTCTCCTTGACCTGGATGAACACTATCAGACTTTCGACATAATAAGGTGTCGATGCTCCGCCTGGGCAGGACCAGGTAGGCGGCCACCCCTCGCAGAGCTCCATCCCGTGTCGCGGGTGGCCACGCAGGTGACGTTTCGAACCCACGGGGTGGGGTGGTCGCCACGGCCTGGGCTGCGAGGTCAGATAGGCCTGCGTCCTGCTCTGGTTGCACCTCTACGCCTGCTTACGATATCCTCCGGAAACCGAATTTCCGTCTCCTTATTTCTCAAGCTGGGACGGTACTTGGTGATGTTGCGTTCCTTCGGGTAAAATAATGCCCATGAAGCGCTTAGCAGGCACCCAACACAGGGCCGTCTCCTGAGGATCCCCTTCTCCTTAGGTCGGTGCTTTTCACCACAGTGAAAAAGTATGAAAGGCACCCCGGGAGCAAGGGAGAGCAAACCCCTTGCCCTTGTCTGCCCAGAGCAGGGAACCTACAGAATTATCCACTTTCAGCGGCAGATTCTTTCAGGCCTCCTGTCCTTACACTAAACATTCGTATGCATTTCGTAACCCCCTGCATCATAGCAGCTCTGTCCTGAGGATGGGGTTTCCCTGGAAGCCTTCCCCAGGGCAGGCTGGTTTCTCTCCCAATCCTTACCACGGTGCCTGGTGTCGAGGAAGATATCTGCTCGGTCATCGTTGCCAACTCCCAATCGTACCCCTTCCTCCCTCTATAGCCTGTGGTGTAGAACCTTCGCCGGGAGCAGTCAGCCACAGAGCCCAGGTCACCTCCATCATTCCTTGAAGACTGTGACTTCCGACTCATTGGTACTTTTTCCAGCATTCCCCATTATTATTACTGCTTCAAGGATCACATAAAGCAGTGGCTCTCAGATATCATGACCGAGACTCCCAGGCAACGATCGGTAAGCAATAAGTTATATCATAATTGAGTTATACACGCGCACACACATACACATTTCAGGAACAATCCTTACTCATATTAGGAGCAACGGACCCATGTATTTTCTTTTCTTGTATCGTATCATATCGTATAGTGTTCTGTTCTATTCTATTCTGTTCTATTCTATTCTATTCTTACTCTAGCCTCTTTTCTACTTAAAAACAGATTTGACAATATCTGTCCAATTTACGACATAGCCCACTAGTGGTTATAACCTGAAATTGGAAAACACTCTCACAGAGGATACTTAAGATATTCTGGCCTCTCAGTTCAATGCCTTTCCCTTCCAAAGACCTTGTGTTCCTCTCCCGTGATCACATCTCATACCTCATGGTTATTTTGGGGAAGGAATAATTTCCTCCGCCCTTCAAAGTCTTTTCAGCTGGACTAAGAATCAAGATACGAGACAGATCAACAAGAGAAAATAAAATTTGATAGCATACACGCAAGGAATCCATATAGACAGGAAATCCCAGAGACAGTGAGGCCACATGAGACTTCTGGGAGCTAAGGAGAGGGATAGGGTCCGAGGATGCAAAGGGGAGGAAGGCCATTAGCAGGAAGGTAAAAAAAAAGAGATGTTTGGAGAACAAAGGTTGCCCTGTTAAGCACAGCAGTTTCTTAGCAAAAAGGAGTATCTGTGAATAGCTCTCTTCCTGGTACAAGCAGGCAGTTGAGGTGGGGCTAAAGGGCTTTTCCTGGATCTGCTGGGTTCCGATTGCTCAAAACTCAAGAAAAGTTTATGCCGGGGTGCTTCACCTTGGGGTGACCTGCCCTTGGCCCCTATATTAACAATACCTGCACCTGTCTGTGGTCTTAACGACAGGCAGTGCATTCCCAGTAAAAATTCCTGTCTTGCCAGTTATGCCCTTGTATGACCCTGAGTCTAACAACTGGGGCTCTCTCCTTAATGTCTCAGGTTCCACAGTCCATCACTGTAACAAGTAGCTGTCTCAAATATATTCCCAAATACTTGAGACTCAGAATCTAGTCTGGCAAGACACCAGTCCTGATTAAATACAACCTTCCCTCACACTGAAACCCATGCGTCCAAATGCAGCTGAGTAAAACACACGGCCATGTTGACCGGTCTTATTTTAAAGAATGTTTCTGAACAGTCTTCCTACATTTCTGTGGGCCATTCAGTGCCCCCCTCTCCTCCTCGGGTCTCCTCCAACCTCCAATACTTCCTCAATCCCAGTGGACATCTTTGCTTCACTGAGAAAGCGGAGAACTGCCAGCTCCAATTTTCTTTCCACTTGGGTTCTGGCACTCCTCTCTTATTCTCCTTTCGCTCACTGCGTGGCTCCATCTGGCTCCGTGTCCAACTTCTCAAAGTTGAAGGCTCCCAAGTCTCAAAGTTCAGATCCTTTTTGTGACTGCGCCCCCCACCCCCACCCCGGGGATTGCAGTCCACCAATGGCTTTCATGCAATAAATTCTATGTATTTATATTCTGATGACACTCAAGTTTATTTCTTGCCTTGATTTTATTTCCTGAAATTGACTCTTGTATTTAATTACCAACCCAACATATCTGCCAGGGTTCTTTTTTGTTAAGCCATTGAGTGTTTTTTTTTTTTTTTTTTTATGTTTACTTATTTGTTTTGAGAGAGAGAGAGGGAGAAAGAGAGAGAGAAGGGGAGGGGCAGAGAGAGAGAGGGAGAGAGAGAATCCCATCAGGCTCCATGCCTTCAACACAGAGTTCAGTGTGGGGCTCGATCTCACCAACTATGAGATCATGACCTGAGTTGGAGGCTTAAGGGACTGAGTCCCCCAGGCGCCCCTCTACTAGGGTTTTTAACAAACATCTTAAACATAGTATGTTACAAAAGCAATCCTCACCTTGTTCTTCTTTCCGCGTTCCTGTGACCCTCCAGTCTTTTCCATTTCTGTTCAATGGCCAGCCCATCCTCACTTTGGTCAAGGCCAAATCCTTACAGTCGCCTATGATCCCTCCATGTCTCCAGTGCCTCAAATGACAACTCACCCCAGTTGGCCAGGACTTCCTCATTTTGGTGCTGACGGTCCCAGATCCCTTGAGTCCCAGGAAAACCAGATGGTTATTTACCATATTCACATCCTGCTCCTGGCTCTCTTGGCCTCTAGGTCACTCACCTTCTGAAGTATCATATATTTTCTCATTTATCTATTGTTCCCCCCTCAACCCCGACCTGCAGCGAATGCTACTCCACGAGAACAGGGTCTTTGTTGATTTAGTTCAATGCCGAATCCTCAGTGCCTGGAAAAGCACCTGGAACATAGCAGCCACTTTAAATACGTGCAGAACAAATATACCGGTTGGCCTGTCTACCGGAGTGTTTCAAATATCCATCAGGTAGAGTTAGTGCTCCGCACCTTATCTATCCCGTGACTTTTGACACCTTATGGACTTAACCAGAGCCTTAGGCGAAAGGGGCCAAAACCAACACTCTGTCCGGAGTTTCCTATTGCCTTATGACCTATGGAAGACTCTGGGAGAGAAATGAAAGGAGGCTCTTACCCCGATCCCAGAGCTCCAGTTTGGAGTTGAAGGCTCAGCCTATTCTGAGCCCATCCCCTCTGGTCCCCCATCCTCTGTCAGAAGCTCTTTTCACGTGTGTGTCTATGTCTGTTTCCTCTCTACTAGAATGTGAGGACCATGCTCCGTGGTAGCCACCCTAGAACCGTCACGGAGCTTCGCAAACAGTATTTCTCGAAAGAAACACTCCTAAGTAATATTTTTGAAGAGGAAATCCCAACAGTAGAGCTTCCTAGGAAATTGCTGCTGGGAATTAAGGAGGCATAGAGCTGGTGCGCACTGTTTGGAAGGCAGCAGTGGAGTCTGGCTGTTGAGGGGAGAGGGGAGCATTGGTCGCTGGGTCTGCCCATTAGAGCCTAATTGACTGCATATCTCCTGCCTTCGGGCTGGCGCAAACGGATGTCTTCGGCCCAATTAGCCTTCGGGTTCCTTGGATTTGGTTTTGTAGATGTTTAGACCCGTAATCTACAGTAGGAATAACGCATAATTAGTGAAGCAACAATGAGTCACTCTCTACAGAGGTGGATCGCAGCTTCCCACAAAAGCAGCAGACAAGTTCTTCAAGAGAAAAAAACTACACGCTTTGCCTATTAAGATTCCTCTCGGTGCCTAACAAGGAAGCCAGGAGAAAAATCAAGGGAAACAATTCCTCAGCATGTGACCTGTGTACTGGATATCCTGGAAAGACAAAAGAGACTATTCCTACAGCTACACTGTATGTTTTATGATAAAAGAACATCATAGTTTGCAGTTCATTGTGTAGGCAGAAGGAAAAAGAGTACACAGTAAGTTTTACTTTTTCTACAACTTCCAGAAGATTGCTGGCAAGAGATAAAGTGAACCCAGAGCAGGCTACGACTTATCTGTCAGCTAATTATAGGCAAATAGAATATTTTTCTAATATATAATGCTTCTATCATTTGTCCTGGATTCAATCAGTCAAGTCATTTCATAACTATTTTAAATGAGAATTATAATGTGGAAAGAAACTGTGAAGAATATAGCCTTGTACGAAAACTGAGTTGCTGTCCTCTGGGAGTTTATAAGCAAGGGAGCGAGAAGATATGAATGCAAGTAACTCCAGCAGAAGGGAGAAAATCAAACAATTAATATTTACTCCAGGTCTCAGGAGAGTGTTTGCTGTTTTCTTTTGTTTTGGGGAGGGTTCTTTTTTCACTGAGCCTTTACTTTAAGAATTTAGTGCTTGGGGCTCCTGGGTGGCTCAGTCGGTTAAGCGTCCGACTTCCACTCAGGTCATGATCTCATGGTTCTTGGGTTCAAGCCCGACGTCGGGCTCTGTGCTGACAGCTCAGAACCTGGAACCTGCTTCAGATTCTGTGTCTCCCTCTCTCTCTGCCCCTCCCCTGCTCATGCTCTGTCTCTGTCTCTCTCTCAAAAATAAATAAACATTAAAAGAAAAAAAAAGAACTTAGTGCAAACTGGTAACAAAACAAACCAACCCAAGAACCCAAAAACACCTGAGGGGAAAGTACATTTTAAAAATGTATTTAAAATACTATAGTGGCACCTGGGTGGCTCAGTCAGTTAAGCGTCCGACTTCAGCTCAGGTCATGATCTCTCGGTTCGTGGGTTCGAGCCCCATGTCGCGCTCTGTGCTGACAGCTCGGAGCCTGGAATCTGCTTCCGATTCTGTGTCTGCCTTTCTCTCTGCCCCTCCCCTGCTTGCACTCTGTCTCTCTGTCTCCCAAAAATAAATAAACGTTAAAAAAAAGTTAAATACTATAAAATGTTTAAAACTTGTTACAATATTATCTACCGATGTGGGCATATCTATTTAATCTTGGTTTTTTTAATCCTATATATTCAGTCACTAACTCAACAATGAGTATTAAGAATGATATATACATCATGTTCTATGTGGGATACGTGGGCATAAAATACATCTAAGGTCAAGAATCTCTCCGTGTAGCAGGAAGTGATGCACAGATATTGTTGAATAAGCACAAGTTATTTAAAATAGAGGGGTTAGGGGGATACACGAGGAGAGATAAAACATTTAAGGGAATCTCTCCAGAGGAGGGAAGGCTTGAGCTGAGTCTTACAGAACAACCCATACACCATGTAATATTTGCTGAATGATTTCTATGTGCCAGGCAGAGTTAGAGGCCTTCTACTCATTAGAATTCTTTGAATTAAGTGCAGTTATCCACAATTTGAAGAGGTGAAGGCTTAGGAAGGTTAACCGGCATGCCCAGGTTATAAGTGGTGAAACTGGGAATCAAGACCCGATGGGACAGATCCTAGATGCAGTTCTCTTCACAGGGCTAAAGGCTCCCCAGGCGGCTTAGCCCCTGGTCATGAAGGGTACGATCCCAGACCCAGAAGTGGGAACAGGTACCGACACAGACACGGACAGGCTGGGACGCCCTACAGAGGAGGCATTTCCGCTGGGGAGCATGACCAGCCCACAGAGGTGTAGATGAGGGACTGGGGATGGCTGGTGTTGAGGTCCAAGGACCAGATTGAAGGACACGTATGACATCGGGCTGAGGAGTTTGGTCTTCCTTTATCTTGACAGTGATGGGTGGATACTAGAAGGTGTAGACTGACAGCATGCTTAGACTTGCATTTTTACAGAGAGAGGTCACCCTGGCAGTGTGCCCCGTGGACGGCTTCCCACTAGGGCCAAGGAGCCCTGAACAGAGGAGCTCCTGGGACCCCGGGGGGCTGAGACTTCAGAGCTATGGGTACCCAGCTCAATTTCACATGGAATCTACGGGGACCCACAAAGGTATTTAGACACTTCCTTCATTTTACAGATGAAAACAAGTCAAGCCCTTGATGACGATATAGAGTCCAGAAGTTGAAGATTTTATTTTTTGTTTCATTAAAGTTAATTTATGTATTTTGAGAGAGAGAGAGATCTCATGCAAGGGTAGGAGGGGCAGATAGAAAGAGAGAGAATCCCACGCAGGCTCTGTGCTATCAGTGTGCAGCCCAACACGGGGCTCGAACCCACGGACCGTGAGGTCATGACCTGATCTGCAATCTAGAGTCGGTCGGATGCTTAACTGACTGAACCACCCAGGCGCCCCGAAGAGTTTAGAGTGTACAGATTTTCTGGCTTCAATGAGTTTGAATTATTTAATCGTTCTGCTGATCCCGTGGCCCTGCTCAGGCCCTAGGAGCTGAGAGGGGGGCCGAGAAACATGCCCTTGCCTGCATCGTTCTGTACCATTCATTCTCCCCGTTGCTGTTTTCCCATTTGGGGGGCATGGGGTCTCAGTAAGCAAGTAAGATTTTCTAACAAGATTATTGAGCTATGCAATAATAAGTAAATTTTTCATTTTTACCCCATTAAACTTTTATAATAAAGTGTTTCATTTGTCTTTGTCACTGACAGGTGTTATCTCGTTCCCATTTTAAATTTCTTTTCTTGATCAGATATTCAGGGCACACTGTGTTGTATTTGGTGCAGCACAAAATGCCGTTTCCAGAAAGGGCTGTGTCGGGGGCTTACTCTGGGGAGGGCGCGGTGCCATGGGGGAGAGAGCTCAGGGTCACAGGCCCCAGGACTGGGACCTCTGGGTCTGCAGGGAAATGCTTCACAGGCCAGGGTACCCACCACATCTCTCTCACACTGTTTTTAACCTGTGAAAAACATGCCTTATGGCGCTTTTTTCAATTGTTGAGCATTAAGTGAGCCGAGAGGGAATGAAGGTATATATAATTAAATTAGCTTACCGGGTTTTTTTTTAAAACAAATGTTAGGAAATAGTATGTTCTGGTTATGAAGCAAACCATCTTTGGGTGTAATCACCTTGTAAAGTGGATCTATCTATCTATCTATCTATAGCTTCTTGTTGAGAGATTCTAGAAAAAGTGTGCAAAATTCAACAGCAAACTGAAAAATAGCCATTAGCGTTGAGCAGACAATTTTCACCAATGTGGACTCTTCTGTCTTGGTTAAGATACTGGGTGTGGGGGTGGGGTGGGGTGGGGGTGGGGGACCACAGCTGGCTCTGTTTTCTTCCTTGTAAAGCCCCACACTGTTCGCATTCTCTCTTTCCATAGTGGAAAGCACTCATTAGTGGACAGATGCATTTCTTCTCTGGATATTTAATGGATGCCAACAGTTTAATGCGTCCAGTGCTAAGAGATTATCGTGCATATGCAAGCATAATGCCCACCAAGGTTGGTGGATAATAAGTGTGGGCAAATTAGCTCAATCCTATTCCCCAACACTCTGACAAATCGATTTTTAGATGCTAGATGCTGTGTTATCAATATCATACAAATGGCGCCCCCCCACACACACACCTTTAAATGACACCACAGGAACATTATCTTAATGGGCGATGCTGCTTTCACTTCTGGGTCTGCCCTCAGGGATGCTATTACGCTCCATTATTATGCTAGAGACCGTCATTGTCACCTCCATCAGCAGTATAATCCACAGCCCTTCCCCTACCTGGAAAGACACCCTGCTTGCCTAAATTATGCTGCTGCTCTCAAACTCACAGGCCAGTGTTGGGTTTTGGAAGAAGCGCGAAACAGCTGTTCTACCAGACGGATGATCTTTAGTTGTAGGGTTTATCCATTTGCAGGACCGGGAAAACATCTGGGCAGTGGCAGTGAACAGGAACTCTCGTTTCTCTGATCTGGGGACCAAAATATACTCCTTCTAGAATCTGGGGGAGTTGTCATAAATTCCAAACACCTGAGAATTTGGGCCAAATTCAGTTCCGTAAGTAATGGCCTCCTTGCAAACTGGAAATCAAAATTTGTACCGTGTTATGCTTTTCAAATTAAGACAGAAAATGAAACCAATCCCCTGCTCTCAGATGCAAATGCAGAAAAGAGCAAAATCTCCTTTGGCAATGTCTTCTGCTTCCAAGGAAACAGTTTGATCGGAAAGACAGTTTCTGCCCCCTCTTAAAATCGCTCTTGCTGATGCGATCATGGTCCCTGGCTCTGGTGGCTGAAAGTGGGGGCTTCTGGGCAGCTCTCCTTGGAGCTGAAGGCTGAGGCATGGTCCCTCCTGTGAGCAGTCTGCTCTCTCACCTGTCCCACACCGTGTCCCTTGATCTTGGGTTTATTAAAGCGAATACTGGATGTTCAGAAACTAAGAAGGATGGAGGGGCGTCTGGGTGGCTCAGTAGGTTGAGCGTCCAACTTTGGCTCAGGTCATGATCTCGTGGTTCATGAGTTCCAGCCCCGCCTCGGGCTCTGTGCTGACAGCTCGGAGCCTGGAGCCTGCTTCGGATTCTGTGTCTCCCTCTCTCTCTGCCCCTCCCTGCTCATGCTCTGTCTCTCTCTGTCTCAAAAGTAAATAAAAACATTTTTTTTTAAAGTTAAAAAGAAAAGAAACTAAGAAGGATGGAGAACTCCACCTCAAACAGTCGGTATTATTCGGATCTGCTAGAACACTGATTCCTTTTACAAAATCTAGCCCTGCTAAGTAAGAAGGTGATCTGGAAATGCATCCAATCCCAGGGTCTGGGAACTGACCCTGGTCTTCTCCGCAGCAATATCTATAGATAATTATTGGGGGGGGGGGGGTCCTGCAATAGAGGAGACAGCATTTTTTAAGCGATGAGCTTAGATTTTAGAACAAAGTGATTTCTTTCGAGAGTTTGAAATGGAGCATTCTTGGGCAAGTGCCCCCTCCTACGTACTGATGTTACGTTAGCCATCGGTGCCTGACACGTGCTTGGAGATAGAAGCACAGATTTTTTTTTAAAGCCCCATTTCCTTTGGACGACACATTGCCATTTTAAATTTCTCTGCGCACGTGTTGTGAAAACACGATGCGTGTGCGCGTGTTGGAGGAGATTCCACGTAGCACAGAACTAAGGTCTACGCCCTCACTGCGCAAACCCTGGAGAGCAATGATGCTGTCCTCGCACGGAAGTGCTGATCCTCAGTGATCGCCAAAATTCTGTAGCTATTCCTTCGTCACGTCGCCCAGTTCTCCGTACACCTTTGTTCTCTTCAAATGCCGAATGTCAGCATCCTCAATTCACCGGAACGGAGGCCAGTCTCATCGCAACTCGGTGAATCGTCTACACGGAAAAACAAAACGACACAAACAAGCAGGCAGCCCAAGCAGCTCGGACTGCAGGGATGAACCACAGCAAACGCTCCTCGACCCGTAAAAGCCGGGGGCTGGACAGCACTGCAGAAACAGAAGGATAGGAGAGGGTAGAAGACATTCAATACGTTGACCTCTGGGACCACCCATATGTGATGCTCTCAGATCTAGTTACTTGGTGAGCATGTCTGGAAGATGCCACTCAGAAGACGGACGGGAGCTGAGTGTGCACGTGCAGGGCAGGCGAGGAGTCTGGTTTCTTCTCTCTGGAGTCTGGCAGAGCCCTAGGGGCAGGGGGAACGTTACAGCGACCTCTGAGGGAAGACAGAGCAAGGAAAGAAGTCATCCGGAGACACGTGCCGTCTGCCCCAGTTCTGTTGCCCCCTCATCGCTGTTCAGTTTTGTTTCCTTGGATGAATACATTGGGACACATCGCAGGTGGGTGTCACTGGCCTCTTCGCGCCCATCTACTTCCCGCCAGTCATGTTGCAAGGTCTTAATGCATTAAGATCCTAATCCTTGTCCAAGCAGCGAGAGATGTTTTTTGCAAAGGTCGTTGATATTCTGGAAAGGAACCCAAGTTCCCATAGCTATCGCCGAGTACTTATTATCCAGCTGTGTCTCAGAGGAAGTGAAAAATGTTTGCTCCATTTGGGATTTTGATGACAACAAAGTATCTTTATGGCCTCAGTCATTCTTGTGTATTAAAGATATAATTTAAAAACTCCATGGAAGTAACAAATACTGGAGCCTGAACACAACTTGAAGGCACATTGGGAAAATAATTTTAAGTGGCCACAGATTGTCGGGTGGAAAGAAGAGGGGCCATCACTGGATCTATCCTGACATAGGCTTGACTTCTCCCCAGCGACGCCACAGTTGTGTAAACTCGGTTCAGTATCTAAAGATTCTCACACACAGTTTTACCGCTTAGAATGGATTTGACCAGAAACAAACAAACAAACAAACAAAAAAACTGTACAATTCTAAACATCTTAGCGTATAAAATAAGACTGTCACATGGAAAGGCCCTTGTAAGCAGAGTGTCCCCTTCTAGGATCAATGTCACAGGTTACCGTAGGCAAGGGCATGCAGGTAACACCTGTTTAACAGCACACTCTGAAAAGAAAGAGAATGTGTACATATGGATCTATTCGCCTGTGGACATTTATTGTAAATTTTCCTGGTAGCAAAGATGTGTAGCAAGCAATTTCCAAATGACGAATAATACCCTATTGTAAATTTCACATAAGAAACTGGATCTCACAGGCTGCCATTGACTTTGTAAAGCGTTTCCGTATTCAACCGTGGTTGCAATTGACGACCAAGTGCCGTCATAACGTGAATACTGGTTAGGATTTTCATTTACGTTAAACAGCAAGGTGAACGTGACAGAACAAAAATGTGTGACGAACTTTACTCGTTCATCACTGATATAAAAGACTACCTCTCTCACTTGGAAAAGAGTTTTGACTACTAGAACAACATTCCCTTAACTTTCTGTGACACTTATCATGTCACAGCTACTGACCCAAAGTACTTTTAAGTTCAATCGGCTCTGTTGTGTCTTTCCACCCGTCCTTATGGCTAGACAACCAACAAAACGGCAAGTCAAGCCCCGACTTGCAGCATCTGATTTCTGTGGCATGAGAGCCGATGTCAACCTGCCAATGTGATTATTGGATTATTACACGGAGATTAATCACGCAGAGATTATGCAGAGATTATTAATAAGCTTCTATGAAACAACAGTCTTATAAAATTCCTGAAAATTCCACCGCCACTCTCGAACTCTTTATAAGCTGTTTTCCTCCTTGAATACCAAGATTATTGGTTTCCCAACTCCAAATGTTATAGGGAATGGAGACCTTGTTGCCTTTTGTCCTAACCCAGTAACCGATTTAAGATAAAGTTATGTCTTCTCTGAGATTTGGTGCTTACAACTTACTTTCCACCACCCATGCCTGTGACAGTTATGATGCGTTTGCTGCAGCTTTATGTTAAGGGTGAGCGGATGAAAGTTACTGAGGTGAAATCCAAAGAAGCACCTTATGATATTCCTTTCAAGTTATTAATTTCTTCAAAACAATGCTGATAAAGGATAGCAAAAGACGTTTGTAAAAACGCACAGACTTTACGAACATACACAACCATGTTATTTGCTCTGATGAAAAAAAAATCAACGTGAATGTTCACAATTACACTGGGCTGGTCTCGATACCGGAAGAAGTAATTTATCACATGGGGGCGTTCGTATATGCCTCTTTGCATAAGAAGTAAACGTCCAGTGGAAGTGGAAGGCCAGATGTCCTAGAGAACACGTCAGAAAATGACAGGGAGGCAGACTTACCACGGAGATCAACGACCACAGTGGAGAGGACACATTCTTCCTTCCATTGGAAACTAAGCGTCTGATTTCGTTGAGACTTGAATAAGACATCTGAGACCATCTGCTCTTTAGGAGATCACTAAAGGTTGCCGATAGAGCAGGATGGGACCTTAACAACCACGTCATCTCATTTTTTAAAACATTTGTTTTTGAGAGAGAGCACGCCAGCAGGGGACAGAGGATCTGAAGCGGGCACTGTGCTGACAGGAGCGAGCCTGACGCGAGGCGTGAACTCACAAACCCTGAGATCATGACCTGAGCCGAACCGACTGAGCCACCCAGGCGCCCCATGTCATTGTTAAATGCACTTGGGCTTTGAAGAGTGAGATTTCCACTAAAATCATTGAGCGCTATTTACATCTACATTGGCAGGGGCACCAAAAAAATCACGGATAGTCTCCCAAAGATATTAAGACAAAAACATTCCTTTTTGCCTACCGCATTTACATGTTTGCCTCTCCTAGACTAGCCAGAGCAATTACATCAGATTTCTTTCAGTGACATTTACATAAAAACCAAACAAATGGAGACAGAGAAGAAACTGCATAGCAGACAGAATTATTTTAGCCTTACAAATAGGAGTATCAGCATATTTTCAAGTCTTGACTAAATCTCAGCGTCTAAGAACCAGGAGTGATGTGGAAGGGTCATTTATTCCTGTTTCTTGGCCGTTGGATACAACTCTATCTCAGGGTTGTTAATTCTCAGTGGGTTAACAGGTGAATCACATAACCTGAATAGTTCAAGCAAAAGATCTGTTAGAGAGAAAGGCGACAGGAAGTAGCAATAAGGAGGGACCCCCTTGGTCTCCAAGAGGGCTGCTGCTTTCAAATATACTGTAACGTCAACAGATGAGGAAATGATTTGCACCGAAAAGGCAATTTATTTCTTGACCTTTCCCGAAGGAGAGGCGTGCCATGCTGGGGGAGCCCCAAGGGAAGGCTTCTCCGTCAGGCAGGAGGCAGAGAAGGGGGAGAGTTCTGGGCAAAAGGCTTTATTGTGGTTTCTTGAGAAGGAAGGGGTGAGGAAAGGGAAGAAGGCTTAGGATTGACTAGTTTGAACAATTTCAGTGGCGTCTGGGGCAAAGGAGCTGTCTGGAGTTGTCTGGGGGTGATTGCAGAAGGGCCCCGTGGGCGAAAACGGATGGAGGAGGTGACTGGGATGTGGACTCTGGATTGATCAGTTTGTATTTGAAGAGCACCCCCAGGAGGAGGACTTCTTGAAAGGTGGGTCCTGAGGGAGGGAGGAGGTCAAGGCAAAGGGACCCGGGGCCTCTCTCAGATGCGTGGAGTCACGTGACGGTATCACCGGGGATGTTTCCGAAGCTAGAAACATGGTTACTACAGTCACCGATGCTCAAAAGGTTTTCCATAAAAACCTCGCCTTCTGTTGAATGCTTGTAACATTTAGTCTGTCCATCAGTCAATGTGGGTGAGAATTGAACATTTACCTTGCGTGAGATTAGAAGAGAATTCATGCAGTCGCAGCTTGGATAACGCTCTAAGAGCCTTATGGTAAAAAGTGCAGAACAGATTCAGTGTTTAAAATAGCAACAGCAAGCAACCAGCGTAGATGCATGGCAGAGGTTAATTCCATAAGCCAAAAAGCTAATGTTTTGAGTGAAAAGGGGGGAAAAATCATACATTTGTACTTGCAGTTGTAAACAAGAAGGCATGCTGGGTAGGTAGCCCGAAGCCAGCTGAATTAGAAAAATCCTTTCTGAGATTTCCCTTTCCATTATTTATAGGTAGAGAAGATTCATTGTTTGCAAATCAACAGGGGCAGCTTTTTTTCTATGTCCATTGACACAGGAAAATCTTCTCATGGAGGATTTATTTGAAGTCCTGTAGTGATCCCACCCCCCACCGCCCCCCCCCCCCCCCCCCCCCCCGTACCTGGACGTGTTGAATGTAAGAGAGTCAAATAATATAAAACACTCTACTTGGTACTAAATCAACATTGAAAGGAGTCCACTCTTCTGGACAGGGTGAGTAAGGCCAGAAAAGGGAAAGAAGGAATTTTCCAGAATACCTAGGAGAGCTAATTAGTGGAAAAATTATTTAGGTAGTGATTTAAAATAGTGTGTTTCTATTGTTGTTTTGTTTTTGCTAAAATCAAACGTAAGTATTTCCAAGAACGTGCTTATTCATCTTTGACATGGGATGTCTGCTGAAGTGAAGCTGATTTTATTTTATTTTATTTTAATTTTATTTTATTTTATTTTATTTTATTTTATTTTTTTAGTTTATTTCATTTATTTAGAGAGAGAGAAAGCAAGCGTGAGCAGGGGAGGGACAGAGAGAGAGGGAGAGAGAGAGAGAGGATCCCAAGCACTGACAGTGGTCAGCCCGACGCCCGGCTCGAACCCACGAATCATGAGATCATGACCTGAGCTGAAATTAAGAGTCAGACGCTGAACCGCTTAACCGACTGAACCACACAGGCGCCCTGAGGAGGCAGATTTTCAGAGGAGAATGTAGGAGGTCAGAATTCTAGAATTCATAGTCCATCCAACTCATATGGCGGGATGCACCTTTGCCGTTGATCCCTCAAAGACTGGAATTTCTCTAGGAACCTCACGGCCTAGGGAACACATGAAACACGTTGGTTCTGTCCCAGAAGGCATTTCTTATTTAGGGGGTTGCTGCTGATTTGCTGACGCAGCAATTCTCACTCCTAGGAAAATCTCCTCTAATTACTCTTGAAGATGGCCAAATTCAATTTTAAGACCATGAAATTATTTTCCCGATCCATAACCAAAATAAGTCTCAATGCTTCAGGAAGATCCATGGAAAAATTTCTAATGATTGTACCGAGTTGTGACGATTCCCCCCCCCCCCCGCCCCCCCGCCACCCCGGTTTGATGTCTTTTGCTTGAAAGGGTCAGGAACATATCTGGTCTGACATGAACCAACGTTGGCCAGAAAGTGGAGGGTCCTCAGGGCAAAATCAGGGAATCCCAGGAGACCACAGTTCACCTTGGCCTCCTGGAGCGCATCGCCTTGATTCTTTTCTCTGTGTCTACTGAGAAACTGACTTATGTGATCCACGTAGGAAAATTTAAAAAATGGCCAATGCAGCTCCAACATGAATCTGTCGCTGGTCGGTCTCCCCGGGAGGCCCCGGACCAACCGTCAACCCACTTTCAAAGCCTCGGGAGGAAGGGCCTCAGACATCTAAACATCCAACCGTGGGGAGAGCCACAGACTGGGGAGCCGGGGCAAAGGGCTGTCACTGTCCAGTGCTGTGAGTGGGGGACGCCAAAGCCCGGGAGGGGGTGCTGGGCAGTCGCCAGCACAGCCTCGGGGCTGTGCTACAGGGGCTCGCCTTTGGGGCCAGATCAAGTGAGCCAAACACAAAGCGTGCACTGTTGGAAGCAAGTAGTCTCAGAACCGTCTTTCATTTTGTGACCTTCCCGCCTCCCCCTCCCCCGGTGTACTTTGCGAAAATGCATCGTGTTCACCTAGTTCCTCCTCCAGGGACCTGGATGTTTTAAAAACCAACTCAGATATGACAATAACAATAATCTCTCTGGTTGCCTCTTTTCCTAACGTGACTGGACCCACATTATGTCTTTGGAAATGGGGATTTGTGTCATTTCCCTGCCCGATTTCCCCCCTGTTCCCTGCTCTTGCAGGTATGTGGGGCCCAGGTTCTGGGTTCTCACCCTTCAATTCCCATCTCTGACCATCCATTCACATGCCACACGCGAGCACCCTTTCAAACAATGGTGTTCTTTTTTTTTTTTTTACCTTTATTTATTTTTGAGAGAGAGAGAGAGAGAGAGCACAAGTGGGGGAAGGGCAGAGAGAGAAGGAAACACAGAATCCGAAGCAGGCTCCAGGCTCCAAGCTGTTAGCACAGAGCCCGACGCGGGGCTCGAACCCACACACCGCAAGATCCTGACCTGAGCCGAAGTCGGACGCTCAACCGACTGACTGAGCCACCCAGGCGCCCCTCAAACACTGGTGTTCTTGAGGTAGGCATGCACACTCCATTTGTCAGAATCGCTTACCACTAAAATACCTCCAAACCCGCCCTTGCCCACCTGATCTTTCCTAGCTACTAAGGGGCACCTCTTTTGAGGATGTTTAATTCTCATTTTCCAGGTATTTCATTACCGTTTCAAAGCATATCAGGAAGATGGATTTCTCTGGGGGAAGTTTCTGGAGAGAATTCTCATGCCCATGTTGAGTGTTAAGGCACTATTAGAAGGCTCTGCCCTTACTCAGTGAGAACCTCCTTCTCCTTCAGGGACTGTCGGTGAACGTAAATAAACTTTTGAATGCATAATTTGCTGGGCCACTAATTGGTCATTTGATGTAAGACTTCACAGGCTAGGTTGGACCATGTTCAATAAACTCCAAGCTACAGGGGAAATCCCTGTCTCCTTTAACAGAAGTGCACCAGCTGGAAGAAAACAGGTGGAGAAAAAAAGAAAAAAGACGTTGATCCCCAGGCATTTTACCCACCTAGACATGAACAAAAAAAAAGACAGATTCACATTTTTCATGCAGTAACTGCCCATTAAAACATGTGGACACGTCTGTATCCTGGAATCTGAGCCAAGCATATCATAGTCTCCTCTTTGAGAGGAGACACACACACACACACACACACACACACACACACACACATTACTATAACCATCATGATTACTGCCGAAGTACAGCCATCACGTGATAATGTGGTTTTAAACTACCAGAGTGGATTTAATGCTTTCAAAAACATCTTTCCACGCTCAAGCTGATATTGTCACTAACTGTCATCCTCCTCCCCCCTTAGAACAATAAACTTGGAACTCAGATGTGACGATTACAAGAGGTGATCAAAAATAGTGCCTTTTATAATATCTTCTGGGTTGCTTCTCTCTCCATCTCTATTCTAGGTTTTAACTCGTGAACGATTGCAGTTCTCATTCCTATGATCTCCTGCCTGCCCTTGCACATTTACTCCACTCATTGCCTCTAAGTGATTCCCCTTGAAGAGGTACCATAAGAATTAACTTTTTTTCCATTCTCCTTCCCAATTTGACTCGCCAGATTGCCCGCCTGCCCATGTTGTCTAAAGCCATTCACGTCATTCTGAATTTTTTGGTACCTTCTTTCAAATTCGGAGTCTTCCCCTGCCTCCTTCCCCCAACTCCTGCCTCTTTTGACTGTATTTCCTTGATGGGCACATACACTTTTTTATCTCTCCAAACTTTCATTATTTTCTGTATTTGAAAGCAGCCCTTTGACTAGGATTTCTGTTGCGAGCACCTCGATTGGCCATGTCTTCCCCTCTGTAGAGTCATCTTGTCTCATTCATCAAGAATGTTCTCAAAGACCACCTGGACAGGCAGCTCTGTAAGGCGAGAGAACACACGCGTGTGTTACTCAAGCTTCTCTCGGGGCACTTGGCCATTGTTCTTTATCAAGACGGAAACTGGATGGAGTTTGGCACCAGTAGAAAATAAAAATAAAATTTTCAGTGCCAAAATACTCAGAATGAACATGGTAATCAACAAAGGCAGGGTAATGAGCTTTTTTTTTTTTTTTTTTTTAGGATGATTGGATTTTTATACACAGGCTAAGGATTTGTCATTTGTGTATACCTTTTGAGTTCCTTTTCCAGTGGTGAAATTGAAGTTATACTGATTCATTCACCCTCTCTCATCCATTGTGCCCAGCCCCTGGAACCAATGGAGGGTGTTGATCAGATGCCTGGCTGGAGATCCTAGGGCGGTATGTGGCTATGGCACAAAGCAATGTTAATTGCATAACAGGAGGAACAAATCCATGGCCTTGGGTCCCGACAGCACAACATGTTTGCAGATTCACAGAGCTAACCTGCTGGTAAGTATGAAACAGGTGTCTTGACTACAAAGTCCATCATAGCACGAGAATTTATGTGCCTCGAGGAGTAGGGATTTTGTTGTAAGTACTGCCTAATCATTGCGGGAACGCTATAAATATTAAACAGTAAGCACACAGCTCAACGATATTGCTGTCTGCAACTTATTTTGCATGCATAATTAGAATAAATGACAAATACATGTCAGTCTGTTCGGAGAGGGTGCGCATGAACAAAATTAATTGTTTAGTTTAAAATCTGAAGCGGAACTTGGGTAGTTTAATAGTAAAATGGCATTATGAATCATTCTACCCATCAATATATATAAATCTGGGTATTAAAAGCAGGTCAAAATAGTTCTTACTTAATAAAACATGACACATTGTCATGATGCTATTAATTATTGCTCTGTAGAATATTTTACTGTGTGTCTATGAATATTAAATCTCTTTCTGTTGCTCAAGAATTTTGAGCCTTTCATGTTTCCTGTTAAAGTGGCCTTCTACCAACTGTTTCGCCTTGATTTAAATCATTATTGATTCCTTTCCAAACAGTACACGGCAACCTCCAAAGCGAATGAGTATTTGGAGGCTTCCAAGTGACTTCACGGGAGTTGAGACCAGATATCCTGGTGAACATTTCTTATTCTAAGCCCTTAGCAATTTCATGTGTGTTTGAAGAGAGGAATAGAGTGAAAAAACAGATATGGGCTAGGGATTTTGTTCTATGATTTATCAATTGTGTGACCTTGGCCAAGCAAATTAGCCCCCTTGCGTATGTTTCCTCCTCTTAAAAAACAGGAAAACATTTGCCTTTCCTGCTTCAAATATAAGGATAAATGAGATAAATTATGTAAGAGTGCTTTGAAAGAGGCTCTGGAAACATATGGTATTTGTTCTTTGTATAGTAACACATCCCAGAAGGGAAACCCTAGGGTGTGTTGATCTCTGTTAATGCCTAGCGTCTTCTGTTTGAATATGTCCTGTCCATAAGTGGTTCTCGAGTTTGCTCTAGGAGAGGTGCTTGAAAGTTAAATAGATTTGTGGGCAGTAAGACTTAGCTAGGTGTGTGCTGACGGATAGAGCTCTGGTTGTAGAATTAGAGAAAACTTATTTCCTAGAGGAACAGAGAACTGAAAGCGTCTTAACAGAGGACCATGGCGGGAGGGAATGGGGAAAAAATAGGTACCAACAGAGAGGGAGGGAGGCAAACCACAAGAGACTCTTAAATACAGAGAACAAACTGAGGGTGGATGGGGGGTGGGGGGGAGGGAAAATGGGTGATGGGCATTGAGGAGGGCACCTGTTGGAATGAGCACTGGGTGTTGTGTGTAGGTGATGAACCATGGGAATCGATCCCCAAAATCACTGTATACATACCCTGTATGTTAGCCAATGACATAATGACAATAAATTATGTTAGAAAATAATAAAATAAAATAAAATAAAGACACTGTTAAGACCCATTATGATGTGATCTTCCTAAAGCAGCCAAAGTCCGTGGCTGATGGTGATGTAACAATTCTACTGTAGATAAGATCACACTGTTATTGAAAATTGTATTTTTCAAGGAGAATCGCGCTGAGATGTATCAAAAACAGATTCTTCTTTGCTCTGTTACTAAAAGTCTGCTCTATGGGATCTATTATTTTTTTTAAATCAATGGATTTAACAAACAATTACTTAGTACCTATCTATGCCATGCAGTGAGGAACAAGACAGGATCTTGGCCATCTGGAACTTTATTGCATTCCTAGCTCACCGACTAGGTGTTTCTCGATGATGCTTTCTAATTTGGTAAGATAAAGGGAAGATTCTGGAAAGCCTTCATAACAGTCCTTTTTTTTTGTAACTGCAAGAAAGACAGGGTCCGCTTGTTACTCTGCTACATCTCAGTGTCACCTTGTTTTTTGAGGTTCAAATTAAATAAATGTTAAAACATTTTTTTTAAGTTTGCTCAAATGTCCATTCCTCAAATATGAGGCATCTTAATGAGCTCTCAGGATTTCTGGGGTTTCTTTTCTAGAATTTGTATGGTCCTTAGGCACTTCTGTTTTTGAGTTCTTCTTTCTCCTGAATTGATTCTGTAGTTCGGTAATTTCTGCCAGCATAGGAGGTCTGTTTTCCATGTGTTACCTTTCATGGAGTGTGCAAATTCTTTTACAGCTTTCTGAGGACTACAGTGGGTGTCCGAGCTACGTTGTACTGAATTTCCGTGACACAAGGGCATTTACACTGAAGATTGTAAACAACATAACACTGAATTAGTACAAGTAATAAAACTTTGGAAGAAAATCTAAGCGACCCTGGATTCGGTGATGAGGGTTTACATATAACAACAACAGAATAATCCACGAAAGAAGAAGAAATTGATAATTCAGATTTTACTAAAGGTAAAAACTTCTGTTTTGACGAAGAGCCTGTTAAGAGAATGAAGGACAAGTTGCAGACTGAAAGAAAACGCTTCCAAAACACGCATTTGATGAAGGACACAGGCTGGAAATACACAAAGAACACTTCAAACTCAACTGCGAGAAAATAAGCAAGTCAATTAAGATATAGGTGGAAGACCTAAGGAGACATCTCTCCAAAGAACATACACCATTAACATCTAGCTTTCGGGGTTACAAAAAACCACACAAGATACATATAGTAACTTGGCAAAAATAGTATATAAAGCCAAAATAAAGTGCTGAACAAAACATTGGGAAGAAAAGTAGAAATAATGATGACTTCTGGATTTGAAAAATAAAATTATAGAAAAGGAGTTCATAAAATCCAAAGCACCAGAGGAAAATTGAATGGGAAAAAAAAAAGTCCAAAGGGGTGATGAGAGATACATGAAAACTTGAAAGAGGTAGAATAAATGGAAAGCATAAAGACATATGGTAGAAATAAGACAAAATATACATGTTATTGTGGTACAAATTAACTGTTGTCACATAGATCGTTCTAGCTTCCTTCCCCTTCCTATCTGTAAATTTCCACTCCGACCCTGAGAAATCTGACTCCCACCATCCACCAGCCATTGGCCTAATCGTTACATCACGGTGTGCATTCCTAGGACCAGAATTGCTACCTGGTGGGAAACACCTTGATCCACTAGTGTGTGGTGTTGGCATATAATTTATTTTAATTAATTTATTTGTATACACTTGACTGATTTCCAAAGTTATCTAGGTCACTACCTTTCTCCTCATCCCTTCTAGCGAGGTTGTTTCAAAAACTTGTAATACAGTAAAGTTCCTTCATCACGTTCTGATCCCCCTCGTGGGATCCCATAATCTGACAGGTGTCTGTGGGCACCAAAAGCCTGGGGCTGCTTTAAAGTGTAACCTCAACTATAAACTGTTATTGTCAGATTTTCTTATAACTGAGGTCTCTTTTCCCATTTGCGTATTTTGAGTGTCTCACTAGAATTGTGTCAAGTGTATGGCTTATAGAACCCTGGCCTATGTCTGCGCGACATCTTCATTTAGATGTTTCGTGAATAGCTCATCTCGAACACAATGCATTTAAATTTAATCTAATTTTCCACTTCTGACACGTGTTTCCTCCCTTCTCCACATCACTGCCAGTTGACTTTCATCCCCCCTTGTCGCAAGTCCTTCAAACATGGGGATTTCTAAACTTCCGGAGAAATAAACTGCCCGGCGTGCTCAGCGTATGCTATCAACCCATGGTCCAACCCACTGGACTAGGCCTTTGGAATTACAGGAGCCACTGTACTCCCTCTGAGAAGGATAAAACGAATACATTAAATAAACAAGTAGAGTTATTTATATCCGCCAGGGAAAAAATTGCGGCAGAATCTCTTATAAAAACTGTCATTAAATCCAGTGATCATCTTAAGTTTCATCTTATTTGACCTATGAGCAATATTAACAAATATAACACTTTACAATTCCCTCCTCCTGGATTTTTTTTTTTTTATTGGCTTGCAGGACGTCAAGGTCAAGTTCAGCTGCTTTTCCTTTAATCCTGCTGATTGCTCCTTCTAGCCTCCTCTGCTAACGTTCCTTTTCTCCTGATCTCCAAAAGGTGAGATACTCATAGACCCAACTGTTCGACATAATCTCTTGTCACATCTTTGATGATCTCATCCAACCCTATTGCTTCGCATTGCTTCCGTATGAGATGGGATGGCACTCAATTTCTAGTCTCCAGTCTACACCTCTCCCTCGAACTACGTTTTCTTGTGCTTTACCTGTTCAACACGTCACCTGTATATCAAATAGGCATCACACACTTCACGTGTCTAAAACTGAGCTCATGACATTCTGCCCCAAACCTGTTTTTTCCGACGGGCTTCTCCATTTTAGTCACTGGTGAATATATCTTCCCAGTGGTTGAATCCAAAAAGCCGAGGGTCATCCTGTACCTCTTGCTCTCACACAGCCCGTGTCCATCTGTCCTCGAATTCTGCTTGCTCGCCTTTAGACATATCTGGACTCTGACATCTCTCACCTTCTTTACTGCCACCGCTCTTGTCTGTCATCTCCATCCTACGTTGTTGCAATAACCCTCTTCCACGCTTGCTCCTGTTCGGAGTCCTAAATACACAGGAGTCAGAGCGATGGTGGCAAAGCAAGCCAGAGCCCATACCGGCTTAAAACCCGCCAGTCGGGGGTGCCTGGGTGGCTCACTGGTTAAGTGACCAACTCTTAATTTTGACTCAGATCATGATCTCGCAGTTTGTTAGTTTGAGATCTGGGCTGACAGCCTGGAACCTGTTGGGATTCCCTCTCTGTGCTGTCTCTATCTCTCCAAAAAGAAAGAAAGAAACAAACAAACAAATAAACAAATATTCATGAAAAACAAAAACCAGGGGTGCCTTGGTGACTCAGTCGATGAAGCGTCTGACTCTTGATTTCAGCTCAGGTCATGATCTCACAGTTTGTGAATTCGAGCCCTGCATCAGGCTCTATGCTGACAGCCCAGAGCCTGCTTGGGATTCTGTCTCTGCCCCTCTCCCCATGCATGCTTGCTTTCTCTCTCTCAAAATAAATAAATAATAAAGTTAAAAAAAAAAAAAAACTTTTAGCCTATGCTTTCTATCCAGATATCTGCTTGACTCACTCAAGCATCAACTTGTTCCCCCCAAATTCACATTTTCTGTAGAGCCTTCTACAGCTACCCCACATAAAATGTCACACTACCAAACATTTCCTATCCCCAACACCTACTTTATTTTAGCACATGGCACTATTCACTGCCCACCATATACTCTACCTTATATTATTTATTGTCCACCTTTCCCACCTGAATTTAAGTCGTTCAAGTTTTTTATTAACCATGTTATTCTGAATTCAAGAACATGTCATAGTACATAGACAGTGCTCTCTAGGTACTTGGTAAATCAGTGAAATACACGATAGATAGTTTTGATTCCCACAGCAAATTTATTAGATAACTGTTGTGCTCTATGATTATTTGAGGCAGCCAATTTCCGACGTGGTGTCGTTGCTTGCTTACTGTAGTGAGTAACACAGCTGGAGCTCAGTCTCAGGCTTTTATAACTTTGGAAGTTATAGCCTTCCTTCAGATTATTTTTCCTGGTAGAGACCTAAGATAATGTCTTAAACCTACTGGGTAGTCAGTAAATTCCTGTTGATGGTAAAATTTTAGGTATTTGTACTTCTCAGATTTTTAGGCTTAATCTCCGGAGTTTTAGGTTTGGTTTGTATTCTGTTTATTTCACTTAAATATTTTTGTCTTCTCCAAGAAGGAGATGGAAGTGTGTTAGTTGACTTCCACTCCAAATTCTGTGTTATTTTTCCAACTTAAAAAAAAAAAAAAGTACGGACTTAATCCTTCCCCTGTTTCATTCTTTGAATTTAGCACCGAGAAATCAATAAAATATATTTTTTGAATGCTTTGACCTTGGTCTGGGCACCATAAACTAATTTTGTATTTCTGATTTCCCCCCAACTCCTGGGCACCCACTTCTGCAAAAAAGACCCAAATCACCATGCTTTCTTCTGTGTCACCAGTGTTGGATTGCTTTATCAAAAAATTGCATTTCTCAGCGAACTCTTTCTTTCCTTCTACTTACTAAATGTCCTTGTCTTCTCCCATCCCAGGTTTCTGTGAGGGGATGTTCATACAACTATCGTGCACCGAGAAGCCCAGATTCTAAGGCCCATGATTGATGAGGGCCGCTGCCATATATAAACCTGAAAATTTGCTCCTGTGACGAGATAAGGACAGACAAGAGACTCGATCAAAGTCAGCGGCTGCTAGATGTTAAAGCATGCATTTTGGTCCCAATTTTAAGGATGCTAACTGGCTTTAGCACAAAGGATGTCTCATATGCCCTCCCAGGGCAGGTGATGCACCATGGATGGAGGGTAACATTTTAGGTAAGAGTGAGAGATATGTCTGATTGCTATGAAAACATCACCCTTGGTAACGGCATCGTAAGACTCTTTCATCAAAATGAGGTGTTTCGTGTTTGCCACCCACACACTCAACTGGAGTCCGGACATCTATTGATGAGGGTACTGTGACCACGGAGGGCTGCAGCTGTCAAGACAGATCGTCCCTGGGCAACATGCACCACTCGTTCACTGCTGGAGGAAGAATGGCTATAGAAAGTCATTCTGTTGTTTGATTCATGAGTCCTGGGGATAAAACAAAGTTTTAGTTGGACTGTCAGGCATTAATCCCTGGCAGGCTCGCAAAATTAAAAGGGATTTCTTTTTTCAATTCTGAGATGTGCTAACTGGTCAACTCTTTCAGCAAGAAAAGCTGGCCTTGGATCATTATGTCACACGAATAACATAGGTTTCCATTAAATGTTAAAAATTCAAACAGACAAACAAATAAAAAGGCTTTCAACAAACGTTCCCATAGCTAGCAAAAATATTAATTTGTCATGACCTGAATCAGGAAAAAAAATCTCCATTCTTTATCCTTCACATACCTTCAAAGTGAGGGTTTAAAAAATCCAGAAAGTCATTCAAAGGTGAACCTTATTTCACTCTATAAAGAGACGCCTCTTTTAAAAACAGTTTTGTTCGTAGGTACCATGACGTTCTTTACGAGTACAAATTATTCTCCTTTATCACTTGAGTGAAGAGAGAGAGAGGAGAGACAATACCAGCCCATGTTTATAAAGTGTCTTCTTTAGATAGGACTGGGTGTACTTTCCCACTGGGCATTGTGCCCAGCTCATTGTAACTAGTTATTCATGGTTTGTTGTTTTTTTTTTCTTCTCTAAATTGCAGCTTTTATTCCAGTCCCTTCAGAGATAATGGGACCACAAATCCTATTATCAGAACGATACTGCTCTTCATGTAACTTTGGGAGGATTTCTGGGGTATAAGTCATGCATGTTCCGATTCTCTAGTCTGCAGAATCAGACCATTCTAGATACCCATGTTCTGGATCTCTCTATCTTTTACAGACACCTGCACTTTGCTTCTGAATGTCAACTCTCATGTCATAACATAGTGAAAGAAATTTCGGATTCTTCTTCCATGCTGCCTCTATGCTTTCTTGAAAATGCAGCTAGGGTAATTTCCCTTCCCTTGTGAGGAATATTTCGAAATGTTGAAGAAAATAACAGGTGATGTGAGTTGACACATCAACGCAATGGAGAGAAGAGAGAACGTTAAAAATAAACTCTGGGATTCTTTTAAAAAAATAAATCAGAGAACGTCCCATCTGGGAGTGGTTGCACCAAGTTACTCGACCATCCTAGGTCTCAGATTCATGCTCTAGGAACTCAGATCAATAATATTTACCCTAGCTGCATTACGCAGTTATTAATAATAATGGCCATGATCTATTTGCTATAGGGAAACCTAGAAAAATGAAATTCAGTGACCACACTGAGCAGACAGGAAATCGATTCTTGGGCTGGATGACTAATATTAAGCTTGTTCTCATCACTTCCCTCTTTTGCGGCACGGTTAGAGAAGGATCCTTCCCCATAACGTTCTTTTTTATTCAAGAAGATGAAGGGGGTTTGCAGCGGTTAGGTTCCTGTGCCATCCACGTGCTATGACTTCTTGTTGCAGCTTGTTTTGACTTCTTTGGACCACAAATAATGAACTGACTTGTTACTTACTTAGTGACAAATGAACCGGAGGCTTTATCAAGTGGCAAACCACTGTGCCTGACAGATTTACATGAAGAGACGCGGTGACAGGAGCCAGTAAGATTCAATCCCCCAACGTAGATCCCCTGTAACAGAAACAGCATGACGTGAGGCATCTGTTACAACGTATGTGAAGGACAATTACTCTGGGGGAAAGTGGAGGTACAAATGTCTGCTGACTCTTGCTGACTCTGTTTAAACACACACTGATTGAACTGGAAAGTGAAGAATGGGCAAGAGGGCGGAGTCCCCGAGGAGGAGGCAGGACGCTGGGCGGGTGGGTGACTGGCTCCCCAGCAACGTACCAGGCTTCTTTGCCTTGGGAACGTCTTAGGATGTTAGGTGCCCTGGGGCCTCTTAAAATTAGGGATCAAATGTGATGTTGAATCAACTTAGGAAGGATGTGGAGAGATCTGTTTTCAGCTATTAGTGTGTCTGTGTAGCTTATATATGGAGAAGCGAGAGGAGATAAAGCACCGATGATGTATTTAGAGAGGGACTTCACGCCTCCCTCTCCCGTCATTAATCTCTCCCTCACACTCAGTCTCTTGTCGCTGGTGGGCCCTCTTCGAGTCACTCTGTTCTATCTCGTGTGGTCTTCTACTTTGAACCCGACTGCCAGTGGAGCGATCCATACCCCTTCTGCATTTTCACAGTGACCTTCGATAAGTACTCCAGCCTCACTGCTGGCCTCTTTCTCCTCTGATTTCTTCTTACGCGCTTTTGTTAGGTGAATTCTACCCTACTATATTATTTTTACGAGAACATCACTCATTTTCGTCACAAACCTGCCCCTACACCCTCAATAGATCTCCGCTTGTGTAAAGAATCTACCGTCCAGATTCTTTAATTTGATACTTATTGTCCTTCATGAACTGGGCCCCGTCTACCCAGCTAAGCCTTCCTTCTCATTCCCCCCCCCCCCCATGAACTGCAGGCCCCGCAAAGTGGGGCTGTTCTGGTTTTGGTTCATAATGTGACAAATTTGGATTGGTGGTCCAAGTTTGAACGGGTGGTCCTTTCATGTGTGGAGAGCCTCTGTAACAGCTTGTTTTTGCCTTACGGGAAACTGAGGAAAAGATCGCGTCCATCCTTATATTCGTGCTGAACATTCTGACTTCAGGGCTTGGCCTCAATGCCGCCTTCTCCCTGTCTCCTTAACCACTGCACTTCCCCTGCCAGAAATGGAATCAGCACTCCTTCCTCCAAATCCCCACTGTGATTTGTACAGTTTGGGGTGTTTAGAGATTTGTTTTCAGCTGTTCGCGTACCCGTGTAGCTTATATGCGAAGAAGCAAATGAATTGTGACCTTGCATTTTCTAATTTTACATGCAGGCCATATTTCCTCTCTCAGTGAATAAGCTCTTTATGGTCAGGGTCTATCTCCGCTATATTTTTGTGTTCCTCTTTCAGCTTGTGTCATATAATTGACACGGGGCAAATATTTGTTGGATGAGAGCACTGCCATCTTGTTTGTCCATGTTCTGAGTTGGGAATGCCAAGGCGCACGGGTACGCGCTGTTCATTTTGCAAAAGATCTGTGCTTTTCAACTCTGACCTGACACAGAACTTGAGATGATGACATTATAAAGTATTCATGCAGTGGTGTTATCATATCTCAGCCCCAGAACTTCCCTAAATGGCTTAGCTGACTTAATGGATTACCTTCGTTTTAAGGATCATTTAAATATAATCTTCCTCCCCTCAAATTATTTCCATCACTGTGAGCTTTTGCTGACCTACTTTTGAACCAGTGGAGAAAACCTTCCCAGAGCCAACGTTTGTAATTACAGGCTAGATAGTATAGCGTCGTAGTAGCGATGGGCTACGAGATGCCATTTTCCTCACCAAATCTAAATTAAATAAGAGAATTCAGATTAGTTCACACAGCATCTCTTCAGGTTCAAAGGGATCCTCCCAAACTGCACACTTCTTTTTGCCCAAATTCTGAGCCAAGCAATCAGGCAGTGGGGAGAACAGAATATTGCCGTTATTACTACCGAATCTGATCATGGAGAAAGTGATTTACGCTTGTAGACACGTGGTATCCTTATGTGAGAATCCCCAACTCGGATAGACTGACTTACCCAGTCACAGGAAGTGAGGGCTTGGGCGGATTATCTACCCACAGGATTAGAGCTTGGACTCTAAACATAGGACACCCCGGACCCCATAATAGCACGTGTTCTCTGTGGGTGGCAGCCACACTCAGAAAGAGAGAGAGAAGTGACTGGCTAAGCCACCTGTCTCTTTGCAAATGGGGCAGTCAGAGGGAGTGACTCTTCTCTTATTGGCTGAAGCTGGAGGGAAGAATTGGGCTGACCAGTGACCACAAGTGTTACAGGTAGATGGCCATCAACATAGGAACGACAGGATTGGGGAACAACTCTCTCTCTGGCCTACCATTAGCTCTCTACACGATCGTGTTATACAGTGGGAAGAATGACAGTGTTTTGGCGTTTCTTACTATTTTTTTAAAGCAAGACAAACATTTGATTCTCCATTCCACAATTCCTGACTGTGTGACTTTAACAAGTTAATAAACATCTTGAAGTCTTACATTCATCAAGTGTGAAATGGGAATAAAATAATAATAAGAATGAGAAGAGATCATATTATGAAAGCACTTTTTAAACAATGAAATCTGCACAGACATCAGTGAGAAATTAATACAAAATTTATTCCAGTTCTCATGTCAATTTCTGTAGTCATACATAAGATATTAAAAGATTGTTATGGACTATTTCTAGTTCTTTTGAGATTATTTGAAATAAAAGCTAGGTACTCCTTATTCCTTATTTAATGAGACAGAAAACATAAAACCAAACATATTAATCAGAACAAGTGTGAGTGAATATATTACTCTATGGAAAAATAAAGACTCTCAGATTACAAGAAAACAGAGTTCAACAGTATGATGTTTTCAAGAGATAAACTCTTGGAAATGGACTGGAAAATATGGACCAGGGGCATACAATAAAAAAAAAGAAGATAAAATTCACCAAAAAGAGAATTATGTGTATAATATTTAAAGTTATAATTCACAAACTAGATATAACAACGGAAAGTTTTTACCTATAAAAGCTCGTAACATTCATAGGATACTATGAGTCAAAATAGTGGACAAAACTATTTTGTACTATTGTAAAAAGAACTTGAAAAACAAAAATAACAGTCTAAAATTTATGTGCACATGGCCAAAGACGGTGATATATCAGAAAATACATACTGTTTCTTTTTCCCACATGTCTATTCAACGACACAATGATACTCTTGTAATCTGACAAAAACTTGCATATAGGTGTTTATAGCAGTTTTATTCAGAATTTTTAAATCTTGGAAGCAACCAAAATATCTGTTAAATGAATAAATAAATAAATAAAGTGTGGTATGTCCATACAATAAGGAGGTGCCTATCAAGCCGTGAAAAGACATGAAGGGACTTTAATTCATAATGTTAAGTGAAAGAAACCAATCTTAAAAATCTACTTACTATATGATTCAACTATGTGACATTCTGGAAAAGGCAAAAATATGGAGACAGCAGAAAGCTCAGTGGCTTCTGGGGGTTGTAGGGCGGGTCAGGAGGAATCAATGAATAGGAAAATCACAAAGAATTTTTAGGGCAATGAAAATATGTATAGTACCATAATAACAGATAGATTTCATTACATATTTACCCAAATCCCTGGGGTGTACAACATCGAAAGTGAACTGTACTGTAAACTATGGACTTTGGGTGACGATGTGTCAATGTGGTGTCACCAATTGTAACCAATGTACCAGTCTGGAGGGGGATATTGATAATGGAATGTTGTGGGGACAGAGATATATGGGAAATCTCTATACCTTCCTCTCAATTTTTCTGGGAACGGAAAACTGCACTAAAAAAATTAAAATCTGATATAAAAACATCAGTCTATGCAATTCCCTCTATTAGGAGAATCATAGGAGATTCTCAATATGTGCCCAGAAGCTGTTTGATAAGATTCAACACCCATTCATGATTACAACACAATAAACCTTTTAGCACCTTGGGAATAAAAGAAACTTTCTTCAACCTCATAAAGGATACCTTATCTACTAAAAACAACCAGGACAAAAAACCAGACAAACAAAAATGCCCTACAAGAAACATCATAGTTAATGGTAAAAACGTCAAATACTTTCCCCTAAGATCAGGAACAAGAGAAGGGCATGAAACTGTATCATTTTTGTTCAAACCATATCAGAGGGGTCCTAGACAGTATAACGAAGCAACAAAAATAAAAGTCCTACAGAGTGAAAAGAAAGAGTAAAACTCTTCCTGTTCGTAGACAGCATGATTGTGTGTATCCTAAGGAATTCACCAAAAATCTTCTAGAAAAAATAACTGATTTAACAAGGCTGAAGGATATAAAGTGAGTATATCAAAATCAGTTATATCTCTGCTATTTACAGTAATATCAAAACACAAAAAATACTTAGAGACGACTGCGACAAAACATGTTACATGTAAGACTTACCGTACAGGGAAAACTACCACACATTGCCGCTGAAACTAAGGAAGTTCTAATTAAATGAAAAGATACACCACGATCATGGGTTGGAAGACTAAATATTTTTGTGATGTCAATTCTTCCCAAACTGATCTAAAGATTCTCAATCAAAATGCCAGCTGGCTTGTTCACAGAAATGGATTCTAAAATAAAAAGGGATTCTAAAATGCATATGAAGATGCGAAAGATCTAGAATTGCTAAAGAAATTTCAAAAAAGAACTAAGTTGTAGGACTCACACTACCTCCTTGTAAGACTTACTATAAAAGTGCAGTAATCCAGGCAGCGGTTGGTTGGTATAGGGAGGGACACATAGATCCATAGAAAGAATAGAATCTCAATTGATTTTCCACAAAGTTGCCAGGGTCATTCGATGGCGAAAAGACAGTCTTCTCAGTAATGGAGCCAGAACAACTATAAGTCCATAAACCTTCATACTTTTCTCTTAGTTTACATAAAATTACTCAAAATGGATCACAGACCTAAATGGAAAGGCTAAAACTATGTAGCTAATAGAAGACATCACAGGAGAAAAATCTTTATGATTTAGAATCCAAGTATACCACAGTAAAAGGAAAAGTCAAGACAGTGAACTTCATAAAAATTAAAAACTTGTTCTTCCAGAAACATGGTTAAGAAAACAAAAAAAAGCAAGGCATAGACAGAAGAAAATATTCTCAATATGCATGGGTAACAAAGGGTCATGGAAGGCATGAAAATAACTATTGTAACCAGATGATGAGACAAAGAGCCCGAGGAGGAAATGGCTTGAAGATCTAAATAGATGCCTCACAGAAGAACGTAAGCTGTATGACCCCATTTATATGAAATTCTAGAACAAGCCATCTCAGATCAGTGGTTTCTTGGTTGCAACGACAAGGGGTTTGAGGTTTCTTTGTTTTTCTTTGTTGGCCCTGTGTTATGGGCTGGATTGTGCCCCTCAAAAGAATATGTTGACAGTCTACCCTCAGTGTCTCGAAATGTGACTGTATTTAGAGATAGAGTCTTGACAGAGGTAATTCCGTTCAAATGGGGTCACTAGGATGGGCTTTTATCCGATGTGACTGCTGTCTTCCCAGGAAGAGGAAATTTGAACACAGATGCTTATAGAGAAAAACGATGTGAAGACACAGGGAGAAGATGGCCATCCACAAGCCAAGGTGAGAGGCCTCAGAAGGAACCAACCCTTCACCTTGAAGGTGACTCCTTCACCTTGGACTTCCAGTGTCCAGAAGTGTGAGAAAATAAATCTCTATGTTTAAGCCACACAGCCCGTGAGACTTTGTTAAAGCAGCCTATCCGTATAGCTAAATTCAATAAAAATATAAGCATCCTTCCTTAAATAAGCAGAACTATTTTGTGTTTTCTTGTCAATCTGATTCTTCAGCTTCTTCCCCAAATGCCTCTGAAGTAGAAGGAACACACACTAAGAAACACACACATTCTCACTTTTACAAATCAGTGAACCTGGCTTTATCTTGAGTTACTATTTTTAGTGTCATTGCTCATGTCACATGATGATAGCAATTTGAAACATGTCTCTGAAATATGCAAGCCTGTTGAATGAAGAAATCTGCAATCTCTATTTAGCATTCTCAGAATGTCTTTGTCTCTGGTCTAGTCTAGCTGACACGTCTGGGTCAATAACAGCACATTATTTAGTGTCCCCTTGGCATTAAAGAGACGACTCTGGGCCAATCCCTGGTACCGCTGATCTGTCACTGACCATGGAAAGCGATGATGTGTCAGTAGACTCAGCTTACCCTGGGATGTAAAATCAGTTTTACTGCTTTTCCCAGCCAGTGGGCTTTTGTTGGAAAACAAACCATCCCAAAACTTAGTGGTTTAAGCAGATGGGCATTATCTTAGCTCGCGGTTCTGGGCTGGACTCAGTTGAGTGATTTTTCCAGGCTGGGCTGACCTCCTTTGTGAATGTAAGGTCAACTGCCAGGTGGGTTGTGAGCTGGCTGGTGGAGGTGATGGGCAGCCGGGACAGCTGGCCTTGCATCCTTGACAGGTAGCAGGGCCCATCCACATAGTAGATTCCAGCTTCCACGAAAGGAAGTGAAAGAACAAATCTCGGGATCAAATGTCAGAGCCAGTACAATCCACCAAGATTTAAGGGGTAGGGAAAGATGCCATTTCTTGAGGGGGGGAGAGGGGAGGGGTGCTTCAGGAGTCACATTACAAATGGCATGGACACAGGAAGATGACGTACTCTGGCTATTTTTAGCAATCTACTACAGAGGGTAGAAAATACTCATCATCTGAACTGCAAAGGGGGTTTCTTGCCTTTTTTTTTAATTCACAAAAGTAGGTTTTGTTGTTGTTGTCGTCTGTGTTTTCGTTTTGTTTTAAAAATGAAACGATGGTTCAAATTCCACAAAGAGTCACAATGCTCCTTCTCGATAGTCACTTAGCTCAAAGCCTGGCTTATGGCTAAATGTTCTCGTTCCTGTTTTTCAGGTGATCAGGTCTGTAGTTTTAACTCTTTAAGTTAGCAATAATAGCAACTAATGTTGATTTGGGGCTACGTGCCAGGCACTGAGCTAAGCATTTTGCCACACTAGCTCATTTAAAATGGCCACTGGTCAGAGTGCTGCTGGGAGACTCTGTGAGGCCAGCTCTACCACAACCTTCTCCCCATTAGCGGGATTCCCCCCACTGCGCCCAGCCATATAGGTGAGCTGTCTTGGGTGACAACACCGAGGATAGCCATTGAGCATAGCTGCCTCTCCCTAACTGACCCTATTTAAATCGTCAGTTGCCGCTGGATGAGATATCAGAAACTCATTAGAAAATAGTCCCCGTCTTTCCTGGTGCTTGCTTTATATAATTGATACAGCTGATTTTTAGCGCATTGAGTAGAGCTAGAAGTTCAGTTGCTTCATTTTTCTCCTCTTCCTTCGTCCACGGCAGAATGATATGCTCAGAAAGCAGTGAGAATAACACCTTAGCTACTCTCTATTGATTAGTAACTCAATTTTCTATTTGAGGCGAATCACCATGGTTAGACACATAGGGTAGCGGGAATAATTACAGGAAGACCCACGGATTGCCCACTTATAAAAGGAGATGCTGATGTATACACTAGGACGCTACATTTGAGTAGCTGCAAAACTGTAGGCAACATCTTGGCACTTCTTCAGTCACGGGTAACTCAAGTAGCTGCACGTGGGGGGTTGGTGGAAACGCACTAAGCCAAAAAATTTTAACGATCGTCATGCTGGCTGCACGTTTTTTATGTGTCACTGTAGCAGCATGATTGGCTACATCCAATTGTCTGCATATTCAGCACCCATTTAAAACATTTACTAGTCTAAGGGTGGCAGCGAGGTGAGAAGATCAACTCAAACACCGAATGACCATTCACCAACCGTCGTGCCGTGCTTCGGCTATAGAATTCCTTAACTATTCTGATAAGGCTTGGTGACACAGGCTTTGGTCTCAGCAGCCTTAAGAGCCTTACACCCAATAGTTCATAACAAGTTGTGTTTGAATAACACTCATTAGTATACAAGACCTTCACATTTAGTACCCACTTTTATCCCCATGACAACCACATGGGATTGACGGCTATCAACTCCCATTTTAGCCATAAGGAAACTAAGCTTAGCTAGGCTAGGTGACTTTCTGCCATGCCATGATGAACAGGTAGCAGGATGTATGATGGCCAGAGCATAGAAACTGGATTCATTCTACTGGCATTGAACTTGGGATTTTCCACTTCCACATTGAGTGAGTTATTTGATCTCTCTGTGCCCCGGTTTCTTCATCTGTGAAACAGGAAGAATATTAGCCCCTTTCTCACAAGGCCATTCTCAGGATTCAGTGTGTTACCTTATCGAAAGCCCTGAAAACATAGAGCATAGTTAACTCAACAAAAATGTTAGCTATCCTAACAATTCTCCGTTCTTTAATCTGCCATGATAATTTTCTGCTCTTTCTTGAACCAGGTCTTATGAAATCTTTGAGGGAGCACAGAAGCACATTTGCTCACAACAGTAGCTAATGGTGGTCTGCCATTAAACAATTCATCAGTGTTCTCTCAACAAGAAAATGGTTAAAAACAAGATATCGTAAGCTGGGAGCACGGAGTTATCTTTCGTTTGACCATAATATTATAGAAGTAATTAATTGCCAACATCTAAACATTCAAAGACTTCACATAAAACATACACGTGTCTCTCTTTGCGTAAAAAACTACAAGAGCCAGCAACGCAAAGCCACATGTGCCTGAACAGAATTACAGTTTCCCATCTTCCTTTCACAAGGACACGGTTTTCCACTCTGGCCTCCCGCCATTTTGTCACTTCTGGTTCACTTCACCCACACTGATGTTATCTGCTTGGCCCCTGGGACAGTCTGAATTTGTAACTTTTTCTTTAGAAAACAGAATGGTTAGCAGCAACATTTTGATGATGAAAATTTGGCCAAAAGAGCAAACCCTTGTGAAGCCTAGACCATGGTCTTCAGCAAGGATTGAGGCCCTCGAACCTTAGACTTTTAGACTCCTAAGCAATCCTTTGTTTGGTTTCTAGAGAACCAAATTCATTTTTGAATTTCTGACCTGATCTCGCCGTGGTTCTCATCAATGTTTCTTCTTGCAATTGTAATGACAGAGAACAATGTTTTAGAGATAGAATCATACGTAAAATTGCAACTCCGTGTACTTTTGGTCCCCTGAGATCTCCTTCATAGGCACTCCTGCCAAGTTATCAGAGACATCGGTTCTTAGCCTCTGCACCCACGATCCATATGGTAAAGAACTTAACGCTTTATTGCTGTTCAGCTCATGACCTCAAGTGACAAAGCCTGTCCCTGCTTCTGAAATATAAACCCCATAAAAACTCAATTGCTACTTGTATTACTATTGTTTTTGTTTTGAGACAGACCATGAGAGAGAGAGTGTGTGTGTGTGAGTAGGGGAGGGGCAGAGGGAGAGTGAGAGAGAATCCCAAGCGGGCTCCACACTTAGCGTGGAGCCCTACCAGGGGCTTGATCTCACAACCGTGAGATCGTGACCTAATATGAAATCACGAGTCATTTGCTTAGCCAGCTGAGCCACCCAGATTCCCTTGTTTTTGTTTCTAAACAAGGACTTTTTTTTTTTTTTTAGTAAAGAAGTTAGATAGCTGACAGGTAATTGGCATGATGACCAACGATGTATGCAAGATAGAAATGATTTCAGCAGAGGCCCTTGGCTTTCCTTTTACTTAAGTTTCCCCTCTTTACTGATGTTACCTAAATAGAAATCTGGGAAGCACCTTCTAAGTGCTTACAAGTGAGTCTACTATGGGCAGAGGAACTCACTGACTGACAATCATATGAGAAAATCTTTGCATTAAATTCTTACTCAAGAGAAGAAATTTCTAGTATCCCGACTTTCTGATAACCTACTGGATGTGACGTGTACACATGGATATATCACCTTCACCTACACTTGACTCTTTTTGGCATTAAAAACCGTGTCAACCATCCCTGAAAGAATTCTGGCATCTGTGAATTATAGAATGGATCAACCACGCTCCTCGTCACCAAGAATCGTCCTAAATTTGTTCCTCTAATCTCCGGTACATGGCTGATCCTATAGGTTTAGTCTCTAAAATCTATATTCTATTTATGCCAGATACTCCCAATCCTAGTTCAGAATCTCTTCTCTCTCGCATGAATTGTGATATGCCAGCCTATCTTTCTGCTTCAAATATCTTTGCCCTTCAATCCATCAAGCTTATCTGCCAGAGATGCCTTTCGGAAATGCAGACAATAATCACTCGATAGAAAAAAACCTTCTTGTTACCTCTGACATAAAACCAAATTGTAGAATGACAGCCAGGGAGAGGGGCGCCTGGGTGGCTCAGTCAGTTAAGCAGCGACTCTTGGTTTTGTCTCAGGTCATGATCTCACAGTGGGATGGACCCCTCACACCCGGCCCTGCGTTGACAGCCTGAAGCCTGCTCAGGACTCTCTGTCCCCCTCTCTCTCTGCCCTCCCTCACTCTTGCACACACACTCTCTCTCAAAACGAGTACATCAACATTAAATTAAAAAAAGAATGTCAGTCAAGCGTTCTTAGATCTGATCTTTTTGTCGTTGTTGTTCAGCATCATGTTCTTTCTTTAATCTATTCATCATTTAACAAATGTTAACTAGACTTATTGTGGTGAACATTTCGCAATACAAAATCGTTGAGTTGCACACCTGGAACTAATATAATGTCAATTATATGTTCTATGTCAATTATATCTCAATTTTAAAAGTGTTTATTGACCATGCACTCCATGTCAGGCACTGCTCTAGAAAGCTGGGATAAATCCGTGAACAAAACAGGCAACAATCCCCATTCTCATGGCGTCTGTAGGTTGAAAGCTATGGCTATGCACCCCCTGCTTTGTAAGTAAAGTCTTATGTGAACACGAACAGTGAGTATTTTCATGTTGGTTAACTTGCTGTCCCACAACAGCTGCAGAGTTGAATAGTTGCAGTATAGACCATTTGCCCTGCAGAGACTAAAACACGGTTCTTTACAGGAAAAGTTTGCTGAGTCTGTTCTCAATGCGTATGCACAGGCTAAGCGGTATTCATGCTGCCTTCGCCCTGGGTTCAAATTTTCTCACCACAGAAGCCCTACTTTCCCCTCTCTCTTTCATATTTTCTCTCCATTATAAAGCCATTCGTTGTCTTGTCAACTCAAAACTGCCCTCTTCCTCTTTATTCCAATACCACATTGTTCTTCTATTGTCTTTTTATTATTATTATTATTAATCTTGAGATCCCAGAAATTATTCACCTGTCTGCTTCCCTTCTAGACATGGGGTTCGGGGATCACAGGCCATATCCTTACTCACTTTACCTACACTCTCTACCTCCAGGAGACTAGCAAATAATCTGGAAATCAAGTACCCCAAATTTCCCAGGGAGAACCAGAAATTTTTCTGGTGGAAATTAACCTAATTATTAGTGTTATAATTTTACACACTTTAGCGCACTGAGATATAGAAATTGTACCTCAATGTGACTCCGGGATGTCCGAGCCGGAGACACTGACTGCTGATTTCTTCTCAGTCAGATGCCGCAGTGGCTTGGAAATTCTGCAAAGCCCTCAGCGTCGTGACACTGACTGTTGGATTCTCTAACCCCACGGGGCGACCAAGGGACCCCTTTGTGTTCCCACTGGCACAGATGTACTACAGTCACTTTTGACTATTTTTAAGTTTATTTTTAGTATTTTCTAATCAGTTGACTCAGCAATGAGCCCATGTATCCCTCCACGCCTTACGTGATCATTGCATGACCCAAGATTCCTGAAGAGGAAAATAACACTGGTCCAACAAGCGCGGCAGACAATGCGTTCTTGATCACAGCACCTTTCTGTCTCGAAGAAAGTTACGTTTTTGTTTGGCAAGAGGGTAGGTCCTCGCTTGCTTTAATGACTCTGTAAGCTCAGAAAAGCTTCCTTGAAAGTATAAGTTATAGGATTTATGGCGGGCAAAGTGAACCCCAAAGAAGCCGTTTAACTGTGCTTCCTTCCCCCCCCAAAATAAAGGAAATTTGAAGGCTATCAACGCAGCTTTGCAAACGGTTTTCAAATAACGTTTGATTCACAGAGGCCCTGGGAGCAATCAAAAACGTGGCCTGGCTTTGTTACCGCTCAGGGCTCTGCCCTGACCCCATCTGGCCATGCCCTTTCTCTCGGCTGCCTCCGCAGCTTTGTGCTGTGACAACACAGACACCTGGCTGCAACGGATAGACACAAGAGTTCCCACAGAGGCAACGGTCCATGGCAGCCTTCAGAAGATCTGCAGCAGGATTTCTCTGTGTTTTCTGGAAAGCTTGTACGTTTCTTACAAGCAATTATGCTGACTCCACAGTGCTCCAAACTGCCTCTTAAACCAGCAGAAACAACCAAACCAAGAGCTATCATCTGATAATTCTGGCTACAGAGATATAGATTTCCGTGGAAACGAATCAAGCAAGTAACACAATTGAGGAGCTAAATGGTGTGTTTAGTGGATGTCTTCTAGAAGTGGAACACAGTGATGGGGGCTGATTCTCCTATGCAGCAATGACTGGTTTAAAACATTTGCTAAGCTAGTTATCTTCTGTACATAGATACACCGTGTACATATTAAAGGGAAGGCACTCTTGTTCTCATAGAATTTTAACTACTAACATTTATCACTTAACAGCTTTTATTGCAAATGTTAACAGGGGGAAAAAAAAAAAGATTTTATTTAACTTATTACCTAGCAGGTTATACGGGCCTCAGTCCTGTTGCCACAGGATCTAGGTTAGGACCTCACTGGCGGTGTGATTATTACAAGCAATCCCGCCGTAACGTTGTAATGGTCGCCAACCGTTTGTGCTAATATGTTTCTTTCTTGTTTATTTCTTAACTTAACTGAATTTCTTATGGTATGGTAACATTTTGGGTTTTTTTTTTTTTTTTCATCTTTATATCCTAATCTGAGTCTTTGTACAGTATACCTTTCTTTTCCATGTTGGCCTTATTATGGGTAGAATTGTGTCCCCCGCTAAAAAAGGATATGTTGAAATCCTAACCCCTGGGATCTTGGAATGGGCCCTCATTTGGAAATAAGGCCATCACCAGTGTAATTAGTTGAGCTGAGGTCATACTAGAGCAGTGTGGGCTCTTATTTCAACATGATTGGTGTCCTATCAAAAGAAGGCTGTTTGAAGAGACGGAGACAAAGGGAAAGGCCATGTGATTATGACCGATTGGAGCAAATATCTGTTGGCCAAGGAATACCAACGATCACCAGCCAACCACCAGAAACTGGAAGAGGCAGGGACAGTTTCCCCTACAGATGTCAGAGGGAGCCCGGCTCTACCAACATCGGGATTTCAGGCTTCTGGCCCCCAGAACTTTGGGAAAATATATTCATGTTGCTTTTAAGCCATCTTGCTTGTGGTGCTTTGTTATGAAGTCCTAGGAAACCAATACAGGCCCCAGGCACGGAATTGCTGTTCTGTTCAGTCCTGTCTTCCACTGACCTCCACTCCCGCCCTGTGCTCTACCCCTGGAGACTGACCCAAACTACTACAGTCAACACACTTGACTGCCGTCTGACTTCCAAATGGGTTTGGCTGTTGGGGAGCCCGTGCAGGAGATCGGAGAGAGGGAAGGTTGAGGAACTTGTTACCCAAGTTCCCTCCCTGTGAGGATGTTTGGGTTCGCTTTGTCTCTTGACTCAGAACCATGAACACAGAAAGTGACTCGTGAACCTCTTTTTCAATTCTCCAAAGATGGTGCAGAACCGGTGCTATTCAAGGTGCACAAGAGAGGATTAATTCATTACAGGTGATGAAAGCCAGAACGTGAAAGGCCTAATTTTCTCAGTGCTCAAACTCTTCTCAAAATGGTCCTCTCTGCACTAATTTCCCATTTTCCAGTGACTGCTCCTCCTTTAGGCTTAGGGGTCTGCTGTTCCACTGCTATTAGCCCCACACTCTAGCACTAACCATTGCGATGCCCCAGTACCCCACTCACGTCCTTGCTAATAGACTCGTCAATAAATCTTTTATTTACACTAACTTGAGTTGGGATAGCTCCATTTGCTGTTGAGACCTTTACTGTCACATTATCTACGTACTGGACACGTGATTAAAACACGTCCACTGTCTTTGGCTTCCTCTTGTGGCATTTCTCTCCTCTCTGTAGCTACCTGCCAAATTTGGCAACTCTTGCTTGAGATGGAGTTTCAGGGAACTTTCACTGAAGTCTAGTCTGGGAAGAGATCTGAACAAAGCCAGAGATAATGTAACACTGATAAGTAACACTGGTGAGAAAGGGGCTACCAGTTGCTAACACTAGACAAAGGAAGAACAGTGGCCATACCAGGACCTGATGGACAAATCCTACTGGAGGAGGTAAAGGTGAGCCTGTGATGGCATTGAGGTGTTGACCGAGTACATAAGCATAGAAAGGAGCAGAGTCTACACTGGCTGAGAAAACCAGGAAATGAGTTGTCAGACAAGGAAATGTAGGCTCTCCACTCTGTGTCTATGTCATGTGTATATGACTTGTCTTTCTCTCCTAATTCCTCAGGGAAAAATAGAGGCAACTTCTGACACTTTGTGTTATTTCAAGATTAGTCCAATCCCCATTCGCCCTGGGAAATGTTCTTTTGTAGCCCCCTCTCGTGTTGAGAATTAACCTCATTTCCCACGCCATGAGCCATCTTATCTATTGAAAGTTAGTAGCAATTATGCTATCATTATGGTGGATTTACTTAGAGTGGTTTCTTGGAGTTAGTACAAATACATTCTAACACCGATATCCTGAGCAGAGATATTGGGGTCAAAGTGACCTGATGACGTTGTCTGATGACCATGTTTTGTTCATTAGGTCTAAGTGTGCCCCAGTCACTCATTCATCGTACTTCATCAACACATGGTTGGAGGCATCTTTACTCATGTCTGTCTCATGCCTTACATTGGCAGCTGCTTCTTTCTGGAATGCTCTACCTGCCCTATATCTTTTGGCCTCGCTCCCTCACACTGCCCAAGACTTTACTCCAATGTCATGTTCTCAATAAGGCCCATCCATACCACACTAATTTAAAATCCCAATCCTCTCCTTTATCTAAGCCTAGGCACTCTGGCATCCCCTTCATCTACCCTACTTTTCATTTTTATCTCATGGATATGAGTACCTTGTATCATATTATTTCATTTTTGTGTGTATTACCTTTATGAACTTTTGCATGTCTTTCTCCAGTAGAATGCAAGCATCATAAGGACAGAGATCCTGATTATTTTGTTCACCGGTGTGTTCTAAATGCCCCCAAATAGTAACTCCATGCTAGAGATGGGATGATAAAGGAGAGGAAGCATCTTCCATTCTCCCTAGCTCTCTCTTAATAAAGAGGCAGAACCATGGTCCCAGCAGGACGTTAGATGCACAAGTACTGTCCTGGAGGGAGAAAGGACATCTTATTGGGGGCCAGGCAGTCATAGAGGCTGAAGCATTTCCATTGGGGAAGCATGGGTGAGGAAGGAGATGACAGACAACACAAGGGGCTAAGTTCCTCGAACCTTGCCAGTCAGGCTCACAGCCACTGAAATCTGGATCTCCAACTAAATGTTATCTCCCCTATTCTTCTGGACTGGTAAAGTCCATTCTGGTTGCAGACTTATTTACATGTATATAATTTATTTTATGCAGACACGGTGATGTTTTAGAATTCAAACACTGTGTTTTGCTTATCACTTTAGCCTAAAGCTAAGCACTGAGGACAGTATATTGCCAAGATAGACCTTCATTATTTAAGCTCAATTTACATTCGGAGGCATTCTAAAGGTACTTTGAAGGCTAAACATGTTCTGACTTCAATTAAAGAGTCAGCTAAGTGAATATACCAATTGTTATCTCACAAAATTGATTCCAACAGTAGTGGGTAGGTCTTCAACATTGATGAGAAAAAAAAACATAACCAATTTATAAAGTATGATTCTCAGAAGGTTACGCATAAGAAACAATAAGAGAGGAGGAATTCTTAGTATTTTAACAACAACTATTATAACATGTCACAATATGACCATCTTTTTAAATTAGAACTGAAGTATCAATCTAAGCTTGATCAAGAAGCGATGGCTTGCTAATGGGTCAAAGTGACTTGTGATAAATCACGATAATTGAAATAAAGAATTATTGAAATTACAGTGCACCGTAGAGGATATCTGTGGAGGTGGTTCCAAGGTTTAGGAAACAAGTTAATGAGATTCTCAGTTAATATTGAAGCAAAAAATCTTGGAACCTCTGAAAGAGAGCCCTGAAGAGTTCAAAGAACTTCTAACATTCAGAACTTCAGAAGAAAAAGGAGTCATAAGAACAGAGAGTTCCAATGTAAAAACATATGCATGTTTCAGAAATAGAAGCTGAAAACATTAGCCGATGTTAATAATGAAAGGAAAAGTGAGTAAGGAATTATTATTTGTACGATGTGTGTTTCGTGCCAGGTACAGTAAAAATTATTTTAGTTGTACTTTTTCTTCATAAGCTAGTTCATCGAGATCTCTATTCTACTAAGGAAGGAGGCCGAAGAATATTTATATGCTTCTTTATTCAAGAATGCCAGAGAAGGAAAGAAGAGGTAAAAGTCTAAAAAGCATGACCAGCCCTTCTGTCACTGTATTGAAACGGTGACTCATTTTATCTTTGAGCTTCTGTTTTACACATGGAGGTAAGCAGGTAAACGTGCAGGTAAGCAGAGGAGTCATGCCCGGTGGCGTGTGTGTGCGCTGAGTGGTTGACCTCGTCACCCAGCATGTAAACACAAGTGTGGGACGATCTGAGGCATGACGAGTGTGTGGTCAGTGGGGAAGGGGAAGGACCCGGGCCCAGATTGGCAGATTGGCAGTTATAGCCACTGCAACAAGGACAGTTACAGTCTCAAGACAGAGAGGAGAGTTTCCACACAGGGACAACACCGGGACCCATAATGGGACAGAGGTTCGCCATTCATCACGAGAGTCCATCCCTGAGGCACGTGTATTAATTCTCTGGGCTGAGTGTCAGGAAGGGAACTGCCAGTGCCCAGGCAGTATGCCCTAAAACCTTGGATCGCGGGTAACTTGTTCTGCGAGTGTTCCGCAAGGCACGCAAACATCTCTAATAAATTTTAACTGGATCAACGAGTGATGCCTTGCAATACAAGCAGTACATGACACCGGTTGTCACGTGATCACAACTGAGCCAATGGTTCAGCGAACTGGGAAATTCGCTGTGATATACAAGCGCTTTGGATTACAAGCGTGTTTCCGGAACGAATTACATGGGCAAGCCAAGGTTTTACCGTACTTTTGTTAGTAAACTCTCACAAAATAAAAACGTACACATGGTACTATGCCACTGGAAGTTGTGGAATGAGGATATCCCGATATTCTCTCCTTCATTAAAGCAAAGTGGTATTTTTCAAAAGAGTAGCCGGAATCACATTTTCAGAAAGCTGGAAATTAACCAAAGGCTTGCAGAAATGCGGGGAGTATTTATTCAAGAAAAATAGCTAAATTTTGGTAAGAATAATTGGTTTTGTGGCATTTTAAGGCACCCTAGTCCTATTTCCCACTCTCCATTTCCATGGCAATTTTGAAAAATAATAACCCACTTTAGTGGTGAAAATAGACTGACAATCCCCAGAAGGAGTAGAACGAGGTTCCTTAAAAGCTTTATTACCAGGAAATTGTCATGATCTGATCATCCCTGAAGACTCTATTTATAAGACAGTATGTATTTGACTTGACTCATAGCTCTTCCAGTGACAGAATTTCTGTCACTTATCTCTGAAGACAATGTCAGGAAAAACAACAACAACAACAACAACAGGTGGTTGATTGACTTCATGGGTGCCTGGGGTGGTGAATAGTTGTGGCAAACAAATGAATAAAAAAAGCTTTCAAGGAAAAATTAGAAATTGTGATGTCCACAGGGGCTTTGATAAGCTCTGAAATAATTCTGGGAATCTAGAAGGCCATGTGCTTGCCAACAGCTTTGCTCAGGTACAGAGCAGTATACGTGCTAAGGAAAGTCTTGAGAAGGTTCCAAGCTCCCACATCTGGTTGGTCTTGAGGTTGCACAAGCAGGAAGCAAAGGCTCAAACAAAGGTGTCAAATTCCGGTCTAAGCATAGAAGACACGCCCAACACCCACCCAGTCCCACTTGGTAAATAATAGGACACTTACTGCTTATAAGCATTTAAGGGAATCGCTGTCCAACCATTAACTGACCTTTAAGCTAACTGAGCAGAGACATCAGTGGCCACACATGACAAAGAATGCAGACTTAGAAAATTCGTTCATAAAATGAAAAAAATAAGAAGATAATAACACCTATAACAAAGGCAAAAGCAAAAATCTTGGGGAGATGAGGGGATTTGATTTTTCAGAGCTGTCACATTAGGTCATTTATACGATTCAGTTTCCAGTAAAAAATTATGAGGCACGCAAAGAAACAGGAAAGTATGGACCATCACACGTAAGAAAAGAAACAATCGGTAGAAACCGTGAGGAAGCCTGTAAGTTGGACATATTAGACACAGATTTTTGTCAGCTACTTGAAATACGTTCAAGATACTAAAGTTAACCATGTCTAAAGAAATAAAGGAAAGGGTGAGAATGATGTTGCCCCAAATAGAAGATGCAAGTAAAAATATGGAAAATACTTTCAAAGAGAGCTGAATGGGGATTCTGCAGTTGAAAGTTATGATAACTGAGATGGAGAAACTTCACAGTAGGTTATGGTAGACAGAAGAAAGAATCGACGAGCTTCATGATAGCTCCATGGAAGTTATCCAGTCTGAGGAACAGAAAGAAAAAGAAGTGAAGAAAAATGACCAAGGTCTTGCGACCTGTGGGGCACAATCCAACATATTGCATAATAGGAGTCCCAGAAGGAAATGAAAGAGAGAACAGGCCAAAACAATATCTGAGATATAATAGCAAAAATTTTCCAAATTTGACCCCCCAAAATATTAATCTACATGTCCAAGTAGTTCTGTAAACTCCAAGTAGAATATTCTACATTTAGACATTTCATAATTTAACCTTTGAACGACAGAAACAGACAAAGCAGTGAGAAATGACTCATCACCTACTAAGGATGACCCATCAGTAACAATTGATCACCCATCACAACCCATGGAGGCCAGAACATTGAAATGACATATGTAAATAAACACAAAGAAAAAATGTGAAACGAGTTCTGTATTCATCATAATTATACTTGAAAAATGGAGAAGAAATAAAGAGCAGAATGCACGGCTAGGACACATGTCTGAGAAGACACAAAAAGACATGATTCAGGCAGATATAAAAGGATACCAGAAAACAGCACAAATCTACACGAAAAAACAAAGAGCACCAGCGAATCTTACTACTACATAAATAAATATAAGTGACAGTAAAAATATATTGTATGCTTGCGATATGTTTATTTCCCCTTTTTGATAAAAAAAAACAACTATATAAAGCAATAGTTCCAAATATATGTTGATGGTGATTTGATCTAAAAAGATGTAATTCATATGAAAATAACCACCCAAAGGAGCACGGAAGGAATAGTGCTATATAAAAGCATAAATTTCATATACTGTTGGAATTAAAGCTGGTATTAATCTCAACTCAACTCTCTCTTTCTTTTTTTTTAATGTTTATTTGTTTATTTGAGAGAGAGAGAGCGTGCTCATGTGAGCGGGGTAGGGACAAAGAGAGAGGGTGGGTGGCGGGAGGGAGAGAACCCCAAGCAGGCTCCACATTGTCAACGTGCTGGTAGATGTGGGAGTTGAGCCCACGAGCCATGACAGTATGACCTGAGCCCAAATCAAAAGTTGGATGCTTATCTGAATGAGCCACCCAGGTGCCCCACAACTCAATTATCTTAAGGGATGAAGTTAATCATAATTCCCAGAAAAACAACTAGCAGAATACCTCAAAAAAAATAGTGAAATAACAAGGAATTTGGAATGGTATAATATAATATATATAACAGAATGATGCAATAATGAAGGAAAATAGAGAAAAAAGGAACGAGATCTATAGAAAACATACGGCAAGGGGCGCCTGGGTGGCTCAGTTGGTTCAGCGCCCAATTTTAGCTCAGGTCACGATTTCATGGTTCATGGGTTCGAGCCCTGCGTTGGGCTCTGTGCTGACAGCTCAGAGCCAACTTCGGATCCTCTGTTCCCCTCTCTCTCTCTGCCCCTCCCCTGCTTGCACTCTCTCTCTCAAACTCTCAAAAATGAATAAACATTAGAAATTTTAAAAAAGGCAAAATGGCTGATATAAAAATCTACTTTATTAATAATTATAATAAGTGTAAATCAATTAAGGAATTAAATACTTCAATGAAAGGTAAATATTGAGAGAATGCACAAACACACACACAAAATAAGGCATAATCCACCTATGCTGTCTGGTAACTATGCTTTAGAATCAGACAAAACATCGTCAGGATGGTTATATGATCACAGACAATAATAACTATTAATAAAGATATGAATAAACGGAACCCTCCTAAATTGCTGGTGAGAATGTAAAATAGTGCAGCCTCTTTGGAAAGCAGTTTGGAAGTTCCTCAAAAGTTAAATATAGCAGAATCAGACCCACAAATACAGAAAACGAAGTGAGGGTTGCCAGGGGGAAGGGGCATGGTGGGGGGATATGGGCAAAATGGGTAGAGAGAAGTGAGAGGCTTCCGGTTATGGAATGGATAAGTCATGGGAATCAAATACGCACCATAGGGAAAATAGCCAATGGTATTGTAATAGCATTGCATGGTGACAGACAATAACCACACTTGTGGCGAATAAGGTATAAGGTAGGGAAATTGTCGAATCAATTACTATGTTGTACACCTGTAACATCGTGTGTCAAATATGCTCAAATTTTATATATATTCTGTCTCTCTCTCTCTATATGTTTATATATATACACATATATAAATATATACTATATATTCTCTCTCTCTCTCTCTCTCTCTCTATATATATATATATGCACACACATATATATCAGAGATAATATATTATCTATATAATTCCACTCTTAGGTATACATATGCAAAAGAAGAGTAAACCTGTTCATACCAAAACTTGTACATGGATATTTATGGCAGTATTATTTTCAGTAGACAAAAAAATAGAAACTTTCCAAGTGTCCAGTAATTCACGAGTGGATAAACAAAATGTGGTATCTCAAAGCAGTGGAATATTACCAGTCATAAAAACAATGAAATATCGATACATGCCACCACATGGATAGACCTTGAAGACATTATGCTAACTGAATGAAGCCGCACACACGAGTCCTCGTGTTATAATCTCCCATTCAAATAAACATCCAGAAGAGGTAAATCCACAGAGACGAGTGCAGATTTGCAGTCCCCAGGGACTAGGGGGTAGGGGTGGGGGGAAAGGGAAGAGAACTTGATAAGAAACCACTGCAATGAGACGGTGCCGTGTTCTAGAATGGCACGGCGGCGAGGGTTGTGAAACTTGAAAGTAAACTAAAAACCACTGACTGGTACACTTTAAAAGGATGAATCTTATGGTCTATGAATTTCATCCGCATAAAAAAAGGAAAAGTTATGTACACGGACTTTTCAACAAAGTATATCAAGACGCTATTAGAATTCAAGGACTTGGAATCCCGATTTCGACAATTGGTACAACATTGGAAAGCACATATTCACAGGCTTAGAAACATAACTTAAAGATTGTTGCATGAAAGGGAAAATAGCACTTTCATATGAAATTCTGGATGAACCAGTTATTAACAAGGAAGGCAATTCTAAAATTAACATTTTGTTGTAGATGAAGATATAGCAAAAGAAGACCAAAAAAGGCATTTTGAATAATTCACCACTCATGAAGTCACAATTATAACACATGTTACATGAAACGTCTCCGGAAATACCACAATTCCATTGAATAAATTCTGTTCCACGTTAAATTTAGACTTATCTGAGGCTGATTTGTACGAAGAATTAACATTTTCGAAAATTGTTCTGAGAATCACGAACTCTAGCTGAACTAAAATTTATATGTTGAACTAACGTATCAGAAATACATCCCAATGTGGTCATAGTCTGTGAAATATTCTTAACAGGCCCTGGAACAGCTCCATCAGCAGAAATATCTTTCTCAAAATTTAAAATATTTGATGATTATTTATAGCTTGGCATTTGCTAAAAGCTATTGTGTTGCTTTCAATTAAGTGTGAAAAACTTCCTCACACAGATTTTCAGCAAGTGAGAGTCAAGGCTCAGAATAGACTCACCTGTGCAGCATTAAGAAGGTGGTTTCCAAATTTGTACTTGAATAACATAGTTTAAAAAGGTGGGGAAGAAAAGGGGAGCCAGGGGCCTTTAGGAACATCAGCTCTATCCCGCATCCACTGTATTTCATCAATACCAATCACCCGTCAGATACCTAATTTCTGTAAAGGCCTTGTAAAATGATAGTGATAAAAGTAGCAATGGGCTGGCATTTTCACGACGTTGCCGCAAGTATAAATCTTGAGGACCTAATAAATGTATTTGCAGAAAAGGAAGTCAGAAAAATCTTATGGTCAATTAAGGTATCACATGCATAAAGTATGCTTGTGTTCTATAAAGTTATGACACATTTTTTTTTGCCATTTGTACGCATGTATCACTATTAGTCTATGTGTTTTGTAAGCAATACTATATTTTTGAAAGAAAAGTCCTTCACACGTTCAATTGCTCTTTGAACAATTGTTCTCTGCTCTTTGAACAAGGGAGCCCAGATTTTTATCTTGCCCTGGGCCCTGGAAATTTTACAGCTGGTCCTGGGCATGAAGCATATAGTTTAGAAGCTGGCCTTAAAATGACATGGTACCGCCTTTTAATTTAAAAGATCAGGGGTGCCTGGGTGGCTCAGTCGGTTAAACATCCGACTTCGGCTCAGGTCATGATCTTCGGTTTGTGGGTTCGAGCCCCACATTGGGCTCTGTGCTGACAGCTCGGAACCTGGATCCTGCTTCGGATTCTGTGTCTCGCTCTCTCTCTGCCCCCTCCCCTGCTGGTGCTCTGCCTCTATCAAAAATGAATAAAGGTTGAACAAATTAAAAAGCCCTATTTAAAAAAAATATTTTCAATATGAAATTTATCGCCAAATTGGTTTCTCTACAACCCCCCGTGCTCATCCCAACAGGTCTTATTTTTGAAGAACTAAAAATGCCACAAATGTCTCAGCCGACTTGATACTCAAAGACTTGACCCAATGTGGTTTTTGGAGGAAAGACTATCATCCACGTTCTCGGCTCTAGCTGCAAATGCTATAAAGGATGTTTCTTGGTGCCGGGAGGTGGAACCAGCCAAGGGCCAGATGCTTGCACCTAGGTACCATTGCCACCTTGGACGTGCACATATGCTCCCTCTGGTTGTCACACAGCCAGAGAGGCACTGCCAGCATGCGGTGATGAGGGCCAGGAGGGCTAACAGTCCCGGAGTGCTCAGAACGGGGCTCATCTGGTGCCTCACAGCGCATACCTGCCCCTCGGTGGCCCTCATGGGGCAAACCTTATCCAGAAGACGCGTTACACACACTTGTTTCACTCCCGATAGTATGAGAAGTAGGCTGAACTGATGTTGGCAGAGCAAAGGACAGCACAGGCAGAATCTTACAGAACTATCTAATGCTACCAGGGTGGCATAGACTGCTACGATGATGACATTCCCTACTCGTAAACACTTCCTTTAGAATTACGCAGATTGTTCCAATCTTCAAATAGACGAACGGAGAAAACAAATTGAAAAGCAACCATGAAAAAAATCAGGAGTCTTTTCTCCCAGGATGGGAAATGACTCTAGATTGTGGAGCTTACCATCAATTCGCAATTTATTATAAAGACTTCTTCCTTTGCTCTTCTCTCCAATAAGATGCATCTTATGGTGAGGTTTTTTTTTTCTTTCAATAAATTCAATGCATTTGGAAAAATACCCAGATGGTTTAATTTCTTCAGGGAAGTCTATGTATCCAAGATAACATTCACAGCTGCCAGAAAATGTATTTCTCTATTGTGGCTACCACCTGATGTTCGTAACATAAAACTGGAGCAAAAAATAGAAAGGCAAAGAATAAAAACTTGAAAAGAAGTACAGAAAAGCTAAAATTATCGCTATGTTCTCTGAGCAAAAAAGTAGAATAATCTAGCTTGAAGACTGAAGTACATCATTAGGGCCAAATCAATGCAACAGAATAAGTTCTGAATCCAATAGACAGAAGAGAGGGTAATCACGCATTTACATCTCAAGAAGTACTGTCTGAAGCTCTGTGTTTCGGTCTTAAATAGCACTGAGTACTGTCTCGCCAGCCAGTGGAGTTGAAAGATCTTTGAAAGCTCAGTGTACGTCAAAGTAATTTATATTAAATTCTAACTTAAAGTTTCAATGGGTACGATAATTATTCAAAGGTCTTCATTTTCTAGTTAGCCAACAACATTATTGAGCACTCACTGTGCGCTTTGCATTGAACTTGAGATGAAGGAGGACAGAAAAAGCACAGTAGCTCTAAGCTACCATTGCTGTATCTGCTTGGTTCAAATATCTCTTTGTCTGTGCTGGAGTATATTTCTGGACTGCAAATACTTCTTCTTTACACATATCTGAATTCTTTCCATCATTCATTGGGCAACGCAAGCATCCAACCCCATAGATAAGTATTTGTGTCCAGAAGTGACCTCTTTATTTTCTGAACCGATATTATCTTTCTATGTATGTATGTCTCATCTATCATCTATCTATCTACCTATCTATCTATCATCTTCTGTCATCTTTTATCTGTCTGCCTATATGTGTTTAATCTACCTTTTATTGCCAACAAGCTAGATGCAAATTTCTTTGTTCAATGCTTTATAGCAAACACGAATGTGGTTCGTAGTCTGTGCCGGGAAATATTCTCGGGACGTTTAGTACAGGCATATCTTGGACAAATTGTGAGTTCATTTCCAGACCACTCAATAAAGCGAATATCACAATAAAACACGTCTAATGAATTTTGTGGTTTCCCAATACATATGAAGGTGGTGTTTCTACGTAGTCCACTAAAAGTTTAATAGCCTTATGCCCTAAAAAAAACCAATGTACCTACCTTAATTTAAATACACTTGGCTGCGAAAAAATGCTAACTATCATTTGAACTTCCAGCGCATCATAAAATCTGACCACTGATCACTGTAACAAATGTAGTAATAATGGAAAAATTTGAAATGCTCGTGAGCATTACAAAAATGTGACACAGAGCCAAAAAGCGAAAAATAGTTTTTGAACAAATGCTTTATGCAGGGTTGCTACAAACCTTTAGTTTGTAAACAACAATATTGGTGACGTCTAATAAAACAAGGCATGTCCCCGGGCACCCGTGTGGCGTGGTTGGTTAAGCGTCCAGCTCTTGATTTCAGCTCAGGTCATGATGTCATGGTTTGTGGGATCGAGCCTCACGTGGGGCTCTGCACTGACAGTGTGGAGACTACTTGGGATTCTCTCTCTCCCTCTCTCTCTCTGCTCCCCCTGCCCCACTTGTGCACTCTCTCTCTATCTCTCCTTCCAAATAAAGAAAGAAAGAAACTTAAAAAATACTACTTCAAACCTCGTTAAGAGAAAAAGAAACAAGGTATATCTGCACTCAAAAAACCATCAGGTTAACAATATTGTTACTGATCTACATTCTACTTATTAACCGGAGGCACAGAGACATAAAATAATTTGTCCAAAGTCATTTAGTTGGTAGACGGTAGAGACAGAGCTTAAACCCAGCCTCTGGGAGTCAGGGTCCAAGCTCTTAAGCAGTATGCTGTGTTGTTTTTATACTATCTTCTTTCATTACTACGACAATCCTGTGAAGAAATCCTGTGAAGAAATATTTATTCAAAGGGGGGAAAATGAGGCTCAGGGTCACGCATACTAACAAATTAACCTGCTTACGTTTCGTAGACACTGACAGAAAACACGAGACTCCTATTCTGACGATACTGTAGCCAGAATATCAGTCTATTTTATTTGTGTGCCAGTATGTCTGCCTCTATTCTAACAGATTGTAGCCCCAATTCTAACAGATTGAAATGAAGAGAGACAGGTGACTATTTCACATGCAGTAGGTAGCATTATAGGAGGAGACCTTGAGCTTCGAGAACTGAAATCTTTTATAACGGGGGTGGGGAAGGGGGGAGCATGTTATTTGCCCCAGAGGAAGACATTATCTCTAGCTTTCAAGGATGGTGGCTCTACAAACATCCTTGAAAAGAAGGTCCAGAACACAGAAAAGGGTGTCTCTTCTTACAAGATGTGCAGAAATGTAAGAGATCCATACAGAATTTATTCTCAACAAAAGTCACTCAGCTAGTGAATAGAGGAGTTAAAATTTGAACCTGGATCACCTGACTCCTGTATTTCTCTCCAATGATTTAAAACCACTGGCCCATGTTTTCCAGAGATGAATTCTGCCATGAGAAGAGAGAATCTAAAACATAGTATAAGTGGTATAAAATTTACAGGCATAATGAATGACTGAATGAATATATCTACTTTGTTTATTTGTTTACAAATGAATTCATCCCACTTCATGAGCTCCTTATTCCATATAGTAGTTGCAAAACTCAGAAAGTCAAGGTAACTCACTTCCACTCTTAAAACTGGGCTCTTTTGGCTGCATGACCAAATTCAGGATTGTTTTCTTTCTACTGTTTGTCACTCCTCCTTGGTTGGTTTTACGTAAGTTTCCAGCGAATTCTAACTTAAAGTTTTTATTTGGAAGAGCCAGGCTTTGCTGAGATAGAAAAAAATGTGGGTTTGAAGAAGAACATCCTTCTGACACTAGCCATGGCTAGTTGGAGGTAGGAGGTAGGAGGCTAGACTGACAGTGCTGGTCAACTGAAATAAGTCTTACATCTGCGAAGGCACGCTCTTCTCCGACGGCCATCTTCTTTCCTTACTGATCTCCTTGCACCGAAGCTCATTCCAACTATCCTTATGGGCATCATAAGCTGGCAGCCACTGAAATCTTGCTCACCCTTCCTTGGCAAGACAAGGAAGCTTCTGCTGCTGTCCATGGTCTCGGCCTGTCATCCAAAACTTATTTCAGTTGACCAACACTGTCAATCTAGCCTGCTACCGATCCTGGCTTACATGACATGTCCTACTTCTACAAGACTTGTAGTCTTTTCGTACACATGTTCACAAGAGCTGGAAATCCGTTAAGCTATCTGTGTTTCTGTTAGTGTATGTATAACCCTCTCCCTCCAACTTGCTTTGTAGTTGGGACCTAGAATGTGAAGAAGTGGACCATTGTTCTGGAATCCACGCAGTACCCAGATCTTAGGCATGGCCTCTCCCATCCTTCTCTTTCTGTTTCTGGTGAAACCCTTATTTCTCTTTTGGTAAGATGATTGTTACAGTTGTTTCTTACTTAATGGTTTGTCCTATAAAGGTTCTGTGCAGTTTTGTAAGGATTTTCTTCTTCAAACCCACATTTTTTTCTATCTCAGCAAAGCTTGGTTTTTCCAAATAAAAACTTTAATTTAGCATTATTTATTTGTCATTTATTATTCCGTCCTTTCTTCCTTTATGTATCTAATTATTTGCTATAGACTTACCAAAAGCATATTCAACACTTCAATCATCTTCTTTGCTCAACGTTTTATCTGCTAATGAGGTGCTAAGAAAGGAGTAAATAGTGTAAAAGGAAGGAAAAAATTAATACTGTTAACCTTATGCAATATTTAAAAATGCAAATTAAAGAACAAAAGTTAAATATAAAAATTTGAAGAAGGCATAAAATAAAGCATTCAATATAATCACGTACGAATGCATAGCAACCAAATCTTCTCCAGTCCAGAAAAGCTCTCTCTTCGTTGCAAACATACTTTTCCTTTTATTTATCCTGTACATATATGCACCAGAGGAGTTCTCCACCTTCTATGATTTAAAAAGCTAAATAAGAAAACTATTTTAAACCTTCAAATCCTACTTCAACGACTATCCAAGGGGAAAGAGAATGATTCTCTTGAGGTCTCCTGCTGAGGTCTCCTGCACCACAGCTTTCCAACCCGTGTTGAGAGGTGGAGAAGTGCGCCATGAGTAATTATAGATATGCCTGAGATACTGATCTCTTCAACCTTTAGATAGCCAGAAACAGAGTGGATTACTGGAACTCTCAGACTAATCGCCTCTGGCAGTGTCCTCATTTTTTTGTTTATACCAAAATGCCCTATAAATACTATTTTCTGCATGTACCATAATGTCAGAAGGTTGGGAAAGACTTCTTTATACCAGGTCTTACTAATATCGCATGATATAATTGTGTAGTTATATTTTTAATAAAAATATTTATTTATTTGATGGGAGAAACTATACCATATTCAAGTTTTTATGACCAGAACGCTGCACAAATGTAGCTAGTAACTTTAAAAATGGGAACAAGGCAAAATGTATGAAAGATATAATGGAGAAGAATCCATGATGGCAGGGATCCATGATGAAGAAGTAAAAAGTGTCTGAGAGATCCAACGACAGTTCAGGTTGGAGACTGGGAAAGGGATGCTTAAAACAGAAGTGGATAACAAATTACTGGGATTCAGGCTTGAGAGATGGATGTTTTGGGTTAGAAGAAAGCTACAAGAAACTTGTTACAGACTGGTAGCCATTTTGGAAAGCGTTCCAGGAAACTAGAGTAAGAAAATACCATTACACTTCATCTTCAAGAGTATATTAATTATCTGACAGAGAGCAGTGAGAGAACAGGCTCATTATTCTCCTTGGCATTTCCAAGAGATCAATGACACTGGATGGTAAAGTTGAAGAAGCATGAAGGCCAAGTAAAGGTATTGCTGAAGAAATGTTACCTAATCCCGGAAAACAGCTAAAAGGAAATAGGGATTCAATTTTAAAACAAGGAGAAAATGAGAGAGACATCAATGGACCTTCTGAGTAGAAAGTTAATTAAAATGACTCCACTTTGGTCAGGGGCAAATATGGATGATAACTATTACACTTTTCTGGCTGGGTCTCACGATAGTGTTTAGCTCTTATGTCTTCTTCCGGTTTGACGTGATAGAGGGATGTAAGAACCAGTAGATTTTTTTTTTTTTTTTATGAGTGTAGGTTATACCCAATAGTGTTAAAACACACTGTTAAAATATATGGTGACTGACCCACTGATACTAGAAGAAACAAGGCTCTGGCTAAATCAACAAGATCATCTAGTAGTTAAGAGAACTATATTAAAACTGTAAAGTTCATTTGAATGAGCTACCATGGCATATCACAGCAAGACAACGTGTCTACACATATTTTGGGGAATTGGACAAAAAGGCCAAAAATATTTATTTTAGGAGAGGAAACTAAAGTATAAATTTTCTCAGTGACTCACACTGGATACTTTTTTTTTAATTTATTTATAGTTCTTTAAAAAGAGTTCCAAGTCATGCTGGTTCCAAACTCACTATTGAATGTGGATTTTTGGTGTCTCAGGGTCAATACTTGCTATGTCAGTGTTCATTCAGCTGTGTCAGTACTGAAGTCATTTACAAGAGCGAAGAATCCTTTTTTGATATGTTAAATATTCTTGTTTTGAAATCAAATATGAGACTAGAGGCTAAGTAGCTATCCTGAAATCATAATGCAAGAGAGACCACTTGTTCCTGAAAAGATATAGCCTCATTTTTGTAGTTTGTGTTATACAATGACTCATCTTTTATTCCAGTTAATCATGGCACAAAGTTATTCAAAAGAATTGCAGATCAACGTGAATAGTATTATAAATTCGGGCAGAAGTTCAGAGGTTTCTACAAGAGATATCTATAATTATTGCTTAGACTGCCAGAAGCACAATAAAAGAAACTACAGCTCTGAATAGCAGACATAAAATTCATATTAGCCTTATGGAATAGACACAGATTAAGTTCCAAAATTCAATTAATTCAAGGTTAAAGCTACGTCCACATTTGAGGAAACGGTGAAGTAAGGCTCGTCATTATTTTAAACATTATTGAGCACTATCCTGAACTGTTAAAATACTACACTCAGTATCGTACACGATAGCTTTTGAGAGGTTCAGAGGGGTGATTATTGTGAAACTTTTATTCGTTTTAAAAAAATCAGAATGTTATATACAAAATATTGAGTCATTTGAGAATGCGCAGAGAAGGCAATGAAAAATCCCTTCAAATCCCCCCACCGGGGGAAAAAGAAAAAACACACCACCATTAATTCTATGGCATGAGCGTTTCAATGGCTGTATACTATTCCATTTTATGTCTGTACTGCACTTCCCTTAACCCGATTCCCTGCTGACGGAATAACTACATGTAAAGTCTTCACTATTGTGGAAGTGGTCATGGAGCTCCTTCTGTTTATGTCAGCTCCCACTTGTGACATCTTCTCCATAAGATGCCCTAGAATTGTGATTGCTGAACATTTTCCGTCCTGTTACGTGCTTTGGGTTTTCTTACCAGAAAGATGATAGCAATATACACCCTCTTCACTACAACACGAGCACACACATTTCCATTAAAATCTTGACAATACCTGTTTGTCAATTTTTAATCTTTTCAACATACCAGGGGAGGGGGGAAAGCATGTAATTGTATTGTGCTTTAATTTTTTTTTCATTTTTAAACTTGGATGTGTCTTCAAATATTGCAGTAGCCCGTTTCTTAACAAGCTACCTTTAGCTGAAGTTCTTAGCTGGACGCCATGCTCACTGATGATCATTACCATGCAGCTCTAGCACCGATTAAATCATTTAACACATATTTCTCAAGCAACCGGTAGGGGGCAAATGCAGTACGTATACGAGGGAATCATTGTAAAGCAGGAGAAAGCCCCGGTCCCTGTCTCCCAGGGTCATGAAAGAGTCATGAGGAATAAAAGCCACAATAATCACTTGGTTCACAAACGATTGACAAAGGGATTGTAGGTACCGATGTGATAGGAAGAAAATAGAGATAGTGTGATTGAGAGGGAATGTCATAAAATCTGCTTTGAGGACGTGACATTTCAGGTGAAACATGAATCGTGTAAAAAATGCAGCCATTGAAGATCTGGGGTGAGACCATGCCACGTAGAGGGAGGGCAGAACTTCACAAGCCAGAGTAAATATGAATTTTATTCTTGTAATGGGAAAAGTATAGTTTGTCTTGTTTGTTTGTTTGTTTTTAAATTTTTTTTAAGGTTTATTTATTTTTGAGACAGAAAGAGACAGAGCATGAATAGGGGAGGGGCAGAGAGAGAGGGAGACACAGAATCTGAAACAGGCTCCAGGCTCTGAGCTGTCAGCACAGAGCCCGACGCGGGTCTCGAACTCACAGACTGTGAGACCATGACCTGAGCCGAAGTTGGATGCCACCCAGGCGCCCCTGTTTGTTTGTTTTTATGTGGGGGGCAGGGCACTCGTCTGTCTCATGTTGTCAATTGACACTCTCATTGTTGCCCACTGCAGAGCCCTGGATGGTTCTATTCTCCAGCTCTACCTAAGCAATAATGCTTTAGCAATGGGCAGGATAGAACAGAGATTACACCTATCGGGTCTGTGTGATGTAAATGAGTGTTCTGGGCGTTCAAGCCTAAAGCACTAATGATCTTTGTTGTCCACTAAATGAGTGGGGTATGTGATAGGATGTTAAAATGGAAATATGTTTGCCTTCGTTTTGGCAAACAAAGGAAAGAAAGAAACAAAGCTACAAGGTGGGACTCCACTCCAACACGATCCAACATGAGGAATAGGTCAGTTACGGAGACTTGGGCAAAGGGGAAGCCCACCGGTCTTTTCTTATTTTAAACTTTGGGCTCTAAGTTACCATAAGTGGGTATTTACCAAGTTGGAGAAAGCAGAAAAGAAGAGTCTTGTTACACAGACTTTATTTCCTTCTTTCCTTCTTCCATAAATTGTTGCACTATAGAAGCTGTTCATAGACCCTACTGAGAATTAGAAAATAAGGATGAGCAAACATGACAAAATAAAATATATTTCCACTGTACAGAGATTACCACTGTTAACCCATTAATATATATTATATACGTGCATACTTTTTCTTCTTTATTTTTATGCAATGTTTAGCTGATGTGAGATCACACTGCGTATTGTATTTTGTATCTCCCTTCAGTCACTCTCTAACTTTCCATTTCAGTAAGTTTTATCTCACTTAAAACCCACACCATGTTCAAAAATCCAACGATCTCAAAAAAAGGCCCTTTATATCTGCTTTGTTCGAACACTGTCCCCTGGAGCTCCCATTTCATTGAGGTGTTAACTCTGTGTCCACAGCTCCCTACCTTTTTTTCAGTTTCTGACTCATTAAAAAGAGTGGGCCTTCTGTATGATCCGGCAAAAATTGTTGGGTGAGTTATCTGAGTGCTGTGAGATGATCCCTCCCTTCCTGTGATGCAGGGCAAAGCAGTGATTTCCCCTTTCCTCTCTCGCTCAACTCTGGGGAAGGGACCTTGAACGGGGCCAGTATTTCCTAGAGTTTGTGGACACAAGGAAACGAAATCTGAACATGCTTCGGAAAATTCCAAGGCAAGACACTGACCTGTAACAGTAAAGTGAAGATGACACAACAAGGGTGATGGGCACTTCTACCAATGGCGGGTCCAAGGATCCAGCTTGTCTACTGCTAATTGCAGACCCTAAGGAGGAGAGTAGCAGGCAGCCAGACACCCAGGGAGAGTCCGCCAGAGGAAATTCAGTGTTCACACCCCGGGAAGTGCAGGTGAATATTTCCAGCAGAAAATTTCTAAGAAGGAGCCAGCTTTAAGCATTCGGTTACAATACATCACGATACAATCAGGTAAAGGTGCGTGTGTGTGCGTGTGTGTGTGTGTGTGTGTGTGTGTGTGTGTGTGTGTGCGCGCGTGCGCGTTTTACCTCTCCTTTCCACCGCATCCCGGAAGAACCAACCGCAGCCTAGCAAGCAAAAGGCAAGATAAGCCAACGTCTGGGGGAGGAAGCCAGGCTGACATCTGGAGTTTTTGTTATTATGGTTTTATTACGGAAATGATGCAACTTTTGTGACTTCAATTTGGAGAACTATTTGTTATCGAGGAGTGAACAGGAATGCAAATGGACCTATGACGCCATCAAGAAGGTTGAAAAGGACCAGCGAGAATAATTTAAAAATTACTTTGTGACTGTTCCTTATCGTGTCCCACTTGTTCAAAGCACTAATTATAGGCAAATAGTTGCTTCATTCTCGTGGAAAACATTGTGAGAAGATAGGACGTGTTTCTTTAGCATGTCTTTCATTTTATACGTATATGTCCCCTTGCGGGAAACGTGTCCTTTGCCAGTGAGCTTCTTAACTGAAACTATTAATTTTTATTGTCAACATGCAAGCTGATATTTGCATAGCCTCGATAGTTTATAAGGCACTTTCATGTTCATTACATTTATTAGCACATTTCTACTGACTGCATCTTTTCCAATATTCCTGAGTTACATCTCCATTATAAGGGAATTGTCCGTGTTTTCAACATATCTCATTATGTTGCCTTTCTAGCACCATGATTGCATAGATAGTGTTTCCAAAATTAGAACGAAGTCATGTTCAGGGGGAAAAAAAAAGAGCCCATCAGATACTGGAATGTTTCACGTATGTAATTAGAAAGCAGTCTATCCCATAGGATGAGTGTCATTTGGTCATTACTCAGAGGAGAAAAAATATGAGAATAATGAAGGACAAATGAAGAAAAAAGTGAAACAATCGAATGTCAAAAAGCCACATAAGCCGTCAGGCATTTCATTAGAGAAATAATCAGCTTCCTTGATTCAGCTTAGCACATTGCATGACCAATGCCCTTAAAAGGAAGAGAAATGAAATGAAAAGACAAGGAAAACTGACAGGTGGCAGATTTCCATAGAAAATATAGAATATTCATAGAACAGGAGTTCTCATTAGACATGTAAAAATTATGACAAGGTAAGAATTCTGTAAGAAGTAAAGCAACACTCAGTCCTTGTCTCCTTCTCTTTCGCGGAGATAAATGACGGCACAGTCCGTTGTCAGTGTTAGTGGCAGTTTAAGAAAAGGATTCCCTTCTCTCTCTTGACAATGATACTGAGTAGAGTGTGAAGAGTGTGGAGGAACAGTAGAGGGTCAGAATGTTAGATATTTCAGAAGAGGGAGTGTCACGTTTTCATCGCGAAGAAAGAAATTCACTTCAGAGAAGTGGCATTTCTTCAGCCACTCATTTGGGAGGAGCATAAGGCAAGAGCTATTGAAAAACACCACGTCTCTATTTAAAGACAGTCTGTTTAGAAAGCTAATAGATACGACCAAGGTGTCTATCTGGATGCTTTTGAAAAATGTCGCTATTCGCTGTCTGCCCGGAGAGTGGGGGGTGCTTCAACTTACAATGGCTTGTTTGAAGGGGTCACGAGTAAGAGGGCATTCCAGAGGTCTGGTGCCTATTCAGGCTGGCACATCACATAAGTACTAGGCTCTTCCTCGGCATAAAAGACATGCCTTATCATTGGCCAGAAATTCTGGCCCTCGTAACCTCAACCCTTTGTCCCAGGACTCCAAGTGATAAAAAAGCTCACCTATAAAGCTCTCACTGATGAAGAATTCAGCGTTAATTTCTGTGTAGGTAATTAACCTAGGGGAATACGCTCACAGCTCTTATCACTGCTGCACGTACATTATGGCAGAACCCTTGATCAACGACAGAACTGATTCAGAAACTTAAAAGTATTGACATTGCATTTGGTATCTATTAGTGTGTGCCATTCAGCTAGACAACGAGGCAAAAGATTGAAAAACAATGCTCCATGGTCTCTTAAAATCTATACAAAGCTAATAGCTACAAAAAAAAAAAAAAATCCGGGTTCCCTTTAACTTTTGTTTCTAAATTTCAGATAATGATTTAATTCTCTCATCATGAAAACACTTTTCTACACAAAATGAAAAATCTCAGAAACACATTGGGAAGGAATTAACGTTTCATTTCCGGCCTCATCCACACAATAGAGAAACTATGAAAAACTAGGAAGTTATTATCTATTTTTCAGCGTGGAAAAGAAAACCCTTCATTAAATCTCTACACAGTGAAAAGATGTCTATGACAGATCGTTTGCAAAAAAAATTCCGGGATCTAGTACTTGCCCAGCATGAAGGGAGATCTCTTACCTTCCCTTGAAACTAGGTTAGACTTTGTGATTGCATCGAACAGTAGAAAACTTTAGAACTGACGTGGCAAGACTTCTGGGGCTAGGTTGTACAAATTCTATACATTTCAGTCTCCTAGAATTCTTGCTTTTGGAATCCAGACACCATGTTTGAGGAAGCCCCAAGAATCCATGATGGGACTCGGGTGAAATATAGAAACAAATTAAATGCCCCCACGTTGGTATTTAGAGCATACATGCGGATGGGTATATAGATAAAGATAGAAGATAGATTAGATAGATAGATAGATAGATAGATAGCTGATAGATAGAGTGAATTGAAAGAACATAAAATGGAAACCAGGCTTGAAAATCCCTCAAGGAAACAAAACCATTTAAGGCAGGTAAGCAAAGCTAAATTTAGCTTATTTCATGAATAACAGCACAACTTAATTTAGGCTCTTTCTTATAAATGTTTCTGGTAATCACAGAAGAAACTTAAGCCATCTTTCTAAAATAGTATGAGATAATTGCTTTTAGCCAACTCATTGCCATCTCTTAACCCACATGGTAACAACCAGTCATTGTAAAGGCTGGGCGACCTCCTCATTTTTACTTAAGCCATCCCGGAATGCCATGCCACTGAGCATCTTATCAGTTTTGGGTCTGAAAGCATCCAGAGCTATTCTTGTACACAAAAAATTCCTACTAATTACTATTTGACTGACCTGTTGATTTTAATATTGCTATTTGTGGCTTTTGACGATAGATACAGATATGTCATGTAGATATCTCCGTGTATAAAAGTTCAAATTCTGCAAAGAAACAATTGGTTTCAAAAACCAAATGCTTTTCTCTTCTGTCTCTTAACTATTTTAACTTTAATGCAAAAGCTTTGCCGCATGCATTGAAATATTTGTGGTGAGAAGTCTTTTTAATGATATTCTAGCTTTATTTAACATAAAATAATATAGTTTTTCGTTACAATATCTATTTCCTGGTCTACTGCCTGACCTTAAGTACACATACATCTGCACTCTCCTACCAAACCCTAAATCTGCCCCTATGTAAAATGCAAGTTACTATTAAATATAAAAATGCTCTGTATCTATCTACATAATCTCTCTCTCGGTATGTCAATACCATAAAATGCAACAACATAGAGTGATTTCATATAATGAGGAAGTTATGTATTTATTTCAAGAAAACAGTGGCTGTGTGTTATATATATTTAAGTTGAAAAAAACAGGCTATAAAACAAGATATCTAATACATTCTTGTTTTTGTGATAGTTAGATAGATATATAGATGTTAGATAGATAGAGATATATCTAGATATACAAGTATTTGGTCAATGAGTATAAATGTCTAAAAGAAGACACTTCAAAATATCAACACTGATGGCATCTAAGTGGTAATATTAATATTTTCATATTTCACTTACCTGTATATTCTCATTTTTCTTCCAATCAGCATGTATTATTTACAAATAAATGATAAAGTGGGGCACCTGGGTGCCTAAGTCATTTGAGCGTCTGACTGGCTCAGGTCATGTTCTCACCGGTCGTGAGTTCAAGTCCAATATCAGGTTCCCTGCTGTCAGGGTGGAGCCTGCTTTGGATCCTCTGTCCCCCCCCTCTCTGTACCTCCCCCGCTCACTCTCTCTCTCTCTCAAAAATAAATAAACATGAAAAAATAAGTTATAAAGTTATACAACCCAAACTTCATTTCAAATGCTTTAGGCATTTTATTTGTGATTCTTTTGCCTAATTGTGTGTATATGATGCTTAGGAGTCAAGGTGCCACTGTTTTGATGCGCCTGGGTTTTGGCAATGCCCTTTAAAAATGTGTTGCGCTAAAAGAAAGAAAGAAAGAAAGAAAGAAAGAAAGAAAGAAAGAAAGAAGGAAAGAAAAGGAGTGCTGCTTTCAAATGCCCATAAATGCTTTTTGCATTTGGCAGGGGGGGATATGGAAACCTCTACTTTACTAAACTGAAAAAGAACTATAGACTACTTCCTGCCTTGGAAAATGTTCCCCTCCTGCCCTTACTCAGAAGATATTTATTCTTGTTTCCCCTGTGATGTTATCAGTGATCTCTCAGTGGCAGCTGCTATAGGTCCGTCTATAAACTTCTGACTTTATGGGGACTTACAAAAAAAACATACCATGCTTGGTTACAGGGTTGTTATATAACCACTAAGTTTATTGATTTTGATGTATAGATATGTGATTTATGTATTTTCTCAAGTAGATACTTTTCAATATTTTATAAAGAAAATCACAGGAGGAATACAAAATAAACTGTGCAAAGCTTTCTTCTCCTTTTGCTCTATCATCTAATATCGAAAGACTTTTCATTAACATTTCCCAAGCCAAAGTGGAAAATAAAACATCTGTTCTACCTTTCCCCTCAATGTCTTCTTCTCTTTCTGCACCCAAAAGTTGTACAAATAGGAAAAACATACTTTTTCCCTAAAAAAATCTCCATGGTTGACGCCATTTTAAGAAACAGATTTCTAAAGGGTATGTATGGATTTAATGAAATGGATTCTGGAACAAAATGGAACAACTCTTTCTGTTTTGTTGGACTTACGGGGACTGTAGAAAGTCAAACAGCTGCTGTCTCAGAAAGCCAGTGGGTCCTACGTTCTCATTGTATGCACTTTCTATAACTTTCTAGAAGTCCTTTATGGATAAGAGCACAACAACTACCCATTAGCTACTAGAAAACATTATTTGCATCCACATGGAGAAGACACACTAAACCAATACAGAGTGCAAGGGTTTTTGTTTTGTTCTGTTTTGGTTTTGTTTTGTTTGAGAGAGAGAGAAAGCATGCAGGGGCAGGGGAGGGGCAGAGAGAGGGGGAGAGAGAATCTTAAGCAGGTTCCACGCCCAGAGTGGAGCCTGGCTCAGGGCTCGATCTCATGGACTGTGAGATCATGAACTAAGCCCAAATCAAGAGTCAGATGTTCATCTGCTGAGCTAGGCGCCCCCAACATGCAAATTTTTAAATGGACAAGCTTTAACTGGAAAATTTTCTTATTCCCCGAAAGATCTCTATGATTAAAACTCACAATGCAAGTCCTACTTAGTTTGCATTTTGTTAACATTCTATTGTTCAGCTTAGCAAAACCATAAAACTGACTGTATTTTATGTAAAATGTATACACACATTTTCTTTTATATGATTAGTGAAAAATTCTTAACAGAATTCACAGTGTTTAAAAATTATTGGTGCAATATTTAAATTTTGTAATGGATCTTCCAAGAATATTCGGGGCTTCTGGCCAAGACATAATAATTTAAAGAGGAAAAGAAATACTTTATTTTCTGGGAAACTTTTATAACTTAGATCTGACTGTTTTTTAATGAGGGATTTGTGAATCATTGGTTTAGACCAGGGTGTCCTCTGATCCGACTATTGGAAGAAGACACCGTCCTTCTCCTGATGGTGCCTCTACTGTGTTTCTGCTGTTATTTACCTCTGCTTTTATTTTCTGGAATGCAGAAATGCCACATTTTTCTTGACAGTTTGGCCAAAGAAGGATATAAGATTTGGCTAATTAAGGCATGCCTTGAACCAAAATCAAAATTTCTTAGTCCTTTAAATGCTACTAAATGTGAGCTAAAAACTGCTTTTCTACCAGGGCATAACTATATTTCAAATTCTACTGAACTATTTTCATCTCTCTGGGTAATCGTGGGGTCTCTGAATAAGAAATCTGTTTCGAGGAATTTCCAAACTTTGCTTCACAGTGGAGCCCTGAGAACTTTTTTCTTTAAAGACAGATTCCCGAATGTATCCAAGATTTATTCAGTTAGTATCTCTAGACCCAGAATCATTGCAATCATGGCTGAATCTAAGGAAAGAAAGAAAGAAAGAAAGAAAGAAAGAAAGAAAGAAAGAAAGAAAGAAAAGGAAGGAAAGAAGGAAGAAAGGAGGAAAGAAAAAGAAAGAAAGAAAGAAAGAAAGAAAGAGAAATTTGCCAAAACTAAAAGAAATTATTTTCTAAAATTTATATGGGGCCTTTGGTACTTGAAGCGTCAGGAGCGGTAAGAAGTAACTGCTCTATTTTTATTTCTCATTGTTTCATTAACACTTCTTCATGTCACACACAGTATTTATTTTGAGATCAAATACTAAATATTTAAAGAAAATTAACTGAGGCAAGCAAAATGTATCTCTTATGGGTTAGACTATACTCCCAAGTATTTTATAAAGTTTCTGTTAGGAAATCAGTATTTTATTAATTTCTTTAAACATAAATATGAAGAATTTTCTTCTGGCAATATGGTAAAGAAAACATACTGGTTTGTAACATGTAAACATACTGGATAAAATAAAGAAACCAATTTTCAAATTTAGATCAGAGCTGAGGATAAGCGGAAACAACAAATTCCAGAATGAAATTGAAGAAAAAACAACCTCAAAAGGAAGGTCAGAGGTATAGAATAGAATTTGGAGCGAAGAAAATAGCAAACATGTGAATAAGTATAAACCAATAGCTATTTTGTAAAACAATTAGGATGCTGTGTGTGTGTGTGTGTGTGTGTGTGTGTGTGTGTGTGAGATCCAGGAACCACCATTTAAAATTTCAGGCTAAAGTCACAGAGGAGCATGGATACCAAAATCTTCTAAATATTTTAGCAAATAAAAACCAATACTATATTTTAAAAATAATATATTTTGACCAAGTGGAGAGTATTTCAGGAAGAATAGGTAAATTTAACACTAGAAAACAAATTCATAAAATATATCACATTGATGCAGAAAAAGCATTAGGTAGATTTGAATAGCCATTAATAATTAAAAGAAAATAAGCAAACACTCCTGGAATAGAAGAGAAATTTTATCCCTATGACAAAGAGTACATAAAACTATATTGCAGCTACATCTCACTTAATGGTGAAATATTAAACACGTTCCCATAGAATCAGGAACATAACTGGTTTTCTGCTATTACTACATCTGTCCAACGTGGGCATTGGGCTCCCAGTCAGCTCGATAAACAAGGAAAAGAAATCAAGGGTATAAGGTTTGGAAAGAAAGAGGCAGTTACTGTGACTATTTGCATCGACACTGTAAAATAGAAATATAATGGAGGCCACATATGTAATTTTAAATTTTTTAGTAGCCACACTTTTTACATTTTGTGATAGTTACACACAGAAATGAGGCAGAAATAGATCAGAAACACTTCATCTAGGATTCTAGGATTAATAATCCTAGAAAATTAGGAGCGCCTGGGTGGCTCAGTCGGTTGGGCGTCCAGCTTCGGCTCAGGTCATGATCTCGGGGTCCGTGAGTTCGAGCCCTACTTCGGGCTCTGTGCTGACTTCTCAGTACCTGGAGCCTGCTTCCGATTCTGTGGCTCCCTCTCTCACTGCCCCTCCCTGCCCCCTCTCTCAAAAATAAATATTAAAAAGTTATTTTTAATAATGCTGGAAAATTAGTTACCTGTATGGGAAAAAATGAAATTATGTTCTTACCTTATGTCATAAGCAAAAATCAATTCCATATATATCAACAAGGAAAGATAATCCCGCTATATCAGGGGATACATGTGCACTGAAAGATACCATGAGGAGAGAGAGGCAAGCCACAAGCTAGTAGAAAATATTTACCAAATGATCATTGAAAATAATTAATATCCAGAATATTAAAAGGAATTTTTATGAATCGGGGAGAGGGGAGCGCAAATCACCCAGTTGAGAAAAGGGCAAATAATTTGTAGGTCTCATAGGAGAAAAACAAAGAGTAAAAATATGGATACTTGTTCAACCTTTTTAGTAACCAGAGAAATGCAAATTTAAACCACAAGATGATAGCTTTTCACACTGACCATATTGGCAAGCTCCCCCTACTTCCCATTTCCCCTTTTCTCTTCCAGAAGTGTCTTGCTAATTTTGACCATTTGTTCAGCTTATTAAATTACACAAAATCCTCCACTGAAGTTTTTATTGGAACAATGGATCAAGTTGGGGAGAACTGGATTTTTTATGATAGCTCTGTGCGCAATGAAATGGAACGTCTCTCTATTTAATTAGGCGTTTTTAAGTGAATTTCAACTGAATATTAAAATTTGCTTGAAAACAAAAGACTTGCATTAAAAAAACTGTTTCAAGTCACCTTAAAATTTTTATAGCTGTTGTGAATGGTACATGGCTGATTATTAATTTTTCTATCGTCCTGCCGGAGACTAATCTGCATATCTCTTTTCCGGGAATTACGAATACGGCAAGAGCCAGCTGCGTGTGTGACTGTTCCCCAGTCTCGAGACATCTGAGTCTCTATTTGCTCATGCTAGAAACGCAGTCCTTTCTAAATACCCTCAGGAGGCTTCCACAGATCTCCTTAGCTTCAGTGTTTTGGGGGTCCTAAGTTGAGGACCTATCTGTTCAAATGGGTGTCTATGTCAGGAGAGAAGTGAGTGCCTCATATCTGGCAGGAGAAGCTACCTGTGGCTGTTGGCATTTCAACTCCTGCTGCCCCCTACTGCCATCACTCATATGTGTGTATTGACCGAGGCTTCCAACCATAGGCTAACTCTCTTCTGGAACAGTTTTCCATGAGCTTCTGTCCAGCAAACATCCGCCATCCGTGCTGTCCAGGAGAGGCCGCTCTCCTGCCATGGTTCCCGCCTTCTGATTGGTGATGTTTCTTCCCTCTCCGGACAATAAAAGAAAACCCCCCAAAACCTGTCTTTACATGTCCCGATCTGCCAAACGTGGTGCAGTTCTTTCCCATAGGGCTTCTGGGCTCCTTGCAGACCAGGAGATGTCTGGAAACCCAATGTGAATGTCCCAAAAAGTTTCCGTGGGTTACAAAAGCCCGGGGACAGTCTCTGTCCGTTTGGAGCTGTCCAGCTCAGGCACCGCCCGCGTCCGCACGCAGGCCTCTCTCGCATCAGCCGCCTCCGAAGCCGGCTTCAGGTTTTCAGGGCCAAGCAGCGGAGCGATGAAACGGTGGATCATTCCCCTGGGGCTTCGTTTTTGGCAGCCGCTGAAATGCAAACGACGCTGCACTGATGCCTCCCAAGTTGAGTGGCACCGACCACAAATGTCCGATGAGATGCTAACAAATGCTCTGAAAGGGGAAAGGAATTTCGGAGTTAAATTCGTTTGGAAACCACCACAGACCCTTAGAGAATGATCGTGCATAGTAGCACATTAAAATCAGTGAAGTCCTTTTGTGAAAAAAAAAAAAAAAAAAAATTCATTATTTTCGGGCCCCTGGGTGGCTCTGTGGGTTGAGCGCGGGACTTCAGCTCAGGTCATGACCTCGCGGTTCCTGAGTTCGAGCCTCACTTGGGCTGACAGCTCGGAGCCCGGAACCTGCTTCGGATTCTGTGTCTCCCTCTCTCTGCCCCTCCGCTGCTCGTGTTTTCTCTCTCTCTCAATAATAAACGCTCAAATTTTTTTAATTCATTTTTTTTTTTTTTTTTAGCTGGAACTTCCCAAACTTACTGGATCACAGATCCTACTTTTGTAATAAATCCTAATCAGTCTTCCTTAACATTTTTTAGGACACTAGCATTCTGCTTATCTCAGTTTGAGAGACACAGGAATATTCCTTTCTCATGGTCCCTTTTCTAAGCCCCTACTTGCAAAATCTAAAGCCTTAGTTTTGTTGCTGTTGTTTCATGATTATTTACATGGGTACATATCCTGACATGAACTTTAAAGCTGCCATTTATAAATTCAGGAAACACCACACATTGTGCATTTCCGAATGGTAAGTAACATATATAACTTCTACCATATTATTGCCGGACGAAACAGGCACATTGAATGCCCAGTCCACATGGAGTGCCCTCCACTTGGCTTCATGTTGTATTTTTAGAGCTTGAGTCAGGATCTAAACCGGGTTGACATGTTATACCTGGTTGGGAAAATCCCTTAAGGTTTCGGTTTGTTCGTTTGTTTTGTTTTTTAATGTTTTCTTTCATTGTTTTTTTTATTTTAAGAAATCGTGGTTTGTGTTGTTAGAGAAACCAAATCATGCGTCCTGTTGACTTGACCTATTGCTTCCTTGTGGCATTTTTCAAAATATATTTCAAATACGCAGGCAAGACTACCTCAGAGACAGTTCCTATTCTAGCTCATGGAGTCCATGATATCTGGTTGATCCACTCTGAGATTATTAGTTTGAGGCGAGGTCAGCTTGACTTATCCATATTAGAGTTCCTCTACTGGCTTTAGCTGATTGTTTTCATATTCAATGAAGTATCCGCTTAGGGGCATTTTGCCATTCGAAATTGCAACGTGGCCACTTTCTAAAACCATTACTCCTTCTGTGTTTATTACCTGTCATTTTTCCATAAAAGAGAAATTTGTCCTTATATACAATTTGGTTATCCAGAAAACAGTTTGCACTGCTTATACCTCACACGGAAAAGAACAGGTTAAATGCTTAGCTCTTTCCTTTGATCAATGTTCTTTTTGAATAAGAAGCTACTGCCCTCACAATCAGCAACGGGGGGCACTTTTAATGTTCATATTGTGTCAGCTTTGGACACTGGGAGTCAGAGTCTCTGTGTTTTCTCCCTCGGTTCTTTGACATGAGTCCATTAATCATTCATTGCTTCCTTGTTTCTGAAAGAATACGACGTCCAGTCTTATCTTGCACTTTCCTCTGACAAGGAATCAGACATTCCTTTGAACATGCCTCATCGCTTCTAATGGAAAATGTCATTGAGAGACGCTGATCTCTAAGGGTTAAGAAGTGTTGATTGGATTGTCATTACGTTTATGCCTTTGAGCACGCGTTTTAACTGCCAACAATTCATGATGAGTTCCTATTAGCCTATACGTCTCTAACAACCCTGCTTACTTCCTGGATTTTATATTACCTGGGAAACCTTTGTTTTTCCTGATATTAGCAAAGTGCGTATTTGTTTTCTCATAAAATTATAATCTCAAAATAACAATACCGCTATTACTACAAAATTAACACTACTGATTGACATACATTGAATTTCTTTACCCCTCAACAGGTCAGTGTGCATTTTATTAAGAGCAAAAACATTTTTATATGACTATAATTTCATTATCAAAAATTTTAACTGGGTCTTTATCAAGTTGTGAGCTCACATTAGAATTTTCCCAGTACCCTTTTAGGGCTATTTTTCTTAATGGATGCATAAAAAACTCTTGATAAAATTGAACCCTCATTCTTGGTAAAAATTCTCAACAAATTCGGCAAAGCTAGAATCCCTTCCACCTGATAAACGTCATCTATGAAAAAGTGATTGTTAACACTGCACTTAATGGTGATTCATTAAATACTTTCCCTTAAAGAGGCTCGGACAAAATATCAAATGATATACACACAAAACTATTTAGTACAGTATTTTTGTTGGTATAACAAAAGGCAGGGAAAAAAATCAAACAATTGTTTCTAGAGAGGAGACCGATGAAGTAAACAGTAGTGAGCACAGAGGGGGTACTCAGCAGGTATAAAAGATAATAAGAAAAATCTCTATATGGTGTCCAGTGTCTGGCCACTTCTAGTCACCCTCTTATTCTTCCAAATAAACTATTTTTTTTGGTCCAGGTTTTATAATTGATATCTTGCTGGAATATTGGTTCAACCAGATGATAGAAGGCGGAAGCTCAGGCTACTGCCAGTATATCTTTGGGATAAATTTCCGAGATTGTTGTGTCAAAAGGCAGAGGCGTAGGTAATTTTGACAGATATGTTTTTAGTTTCCATACCTATCTTCGATGCTTTGATGAATGTTTGTCTCCCATAAACTGGAAGTTCCATACGAAGAAAGACTTTGCTTATTTTTCCCCAACACTCTCCTCCCAGTATCTGGTACAAAATGGGCACTGAGTAAATATTTGCTATGGAGGTGTTATGAAAGAGTGAAGGGTTTTTGGTTGTTGTTGTAGAAAGTATAAAAAAATAGTTGCCATAATTTTGTATCCAGCTTATCACAAATAATTTTATACCATCAATAGAGAAGTCATAGATTTATGTTTTACATCTCAGTCTATGATTAACTTCCATTTTTAATTTTGTGCAAGCTGTATGGTAAAGGCTGAGTTCTTTATTTTATTTTATTTTATTTTATTTTATTATTTATTTTATTTTTTCAAACCATGTCCTTTCGTGGTAGCATCAGCTGTTGGAAACATTCTCTTTTCCCCATTTATGTGTTCAGCACAATCGAATTTCTGGAAGAAGACAAACCAATTTTAACGACCTTGGGTAATACAGATATTTTTAAAGCAAGACACAGAAAGAAAAAACTGACCTCATTGAATGTAGTCAAAATTTTGCTCTTCAAAAGACATTGACAGCAGAAATAAAACTGCAAACCCCAGACTGGGAGGAAATATTTGCAAAACACATATCTGAGAGGGAACTTGTATCCAGAACTGATAAAGAAAGAATTTGAAAGGTTTTAGTAATGCATCAATGTTGGTTTTTTCTGTTTTCTGTCTGTTTGTTTGTTTGCTTATATTTGAGCAGGTCGTATAAGTAATAAACATTAGGGGAAACTGGGTGAGGGGTATATGGGGACTGTCCGTATTATCTTTGCAACTTTTCTGTAAATCTAAAATTGTTCCAAAAGAAGAAGTTATTTAAAAAGAGACATGAGCAATACAATGAAGTTTATGAAATGTGGAAGTCCAATAAGGAATTTGTGTCAGCAGCTCCAAGGAAGTAGAGGGCAGGGATTTAGTTGGACCAGAAAGCCAAATTAGAGAAAGGCTAAAAGAATGAAATGATAAAAAGCAAGCTAAAGGGTGCCTGGGTGGCTCAGTTGGTTAAGCATCCGGCTCTTGACCTCAGCTCAGGTCACGATCTCACCGTTTGTGAGATCAAGCCGCATGTCGGGTTCTGTGCTGACAGTGTGGAGTCTGCTTGGGATTCTCTCTCTTCCTCCCCCTCTGCCCCTCCCCTGCTCATTCTCTGTCTCTGTCTGTCTCTGTCTCTCTCAAATGATAAATAAAAGCAGCAATCTTAAAAAAAGGTAAGCTAATTGCTTCGCGAACTCACTTGACATCCTTTTTTCTCCATTGAAAATTTGCCAATTTCAAAGATTATTCAATGGGACGCTGACAAAATTTTCTGTAGACCATTGACTTTTAAATGAGGTCATACTGGTACTCTGTGATTTCTGACTACAGAAGCCATTACTGTGTCATTTAGAGACATAGTTATATTTATCATAGTATTTTCAGTGGAGTTATATTCAGTTATATTCTTTTTTTGGAGAAACCATCCTTACAGTTAGCCAATCAGAAAAAAAGATTGGTAGAATTTTGAACAGATACTTCATAAAAGAACATACGCGGTGGACATCCCAGCCCACAAGAAGTTTCTCGATATCACTGATCTTTATGTAAATACAAATTAAAATAATTAGATATAATTGCATGCCCACTAAAATGGCTGAAACTAGAAGACCATACCAAGTGTTAAAAAATCTGTAGAGCATTTAATATCCTCATATATTGCTAGCGAGGATAAAAATGGCTAGAGCCATTTTGAGATAGTTTGGCAGTTTCTAGAACGGTTAAGCATCTACCTATCATGCAACCCAACAACTTGACCCTGACTGTTTACCCAAGAGCACTGAAAACATATGTCCACAAAGATTTGCACAAGACTGTTCATCCCACCTTTATTCATAACAGCCCAAAATAGAAACAGCACAAATATCCATACACAGGTAAATGGATAAACAATTTTGGTATGTCCACACCATGAAGTAAGTACTCAGCAATACAAAAGAGCAAAGTGCTGATTCCTGCAAGAACCTAGATGAAACTGAAATAATTAGGCTCAGTGAAAGAATCTAGGCTCATAAAAATAATGCGTTCTGTATGATTCCATTGATATCACCCTCTAGAAAATGCAAACCCATCTGTAGGACAGATAATGGATCAGTGGTTATGCAGGTATGGAGCAAGGAGGATTAGTCGGGAAGGGTTACACAGTGGCAAGAGAAAATTGTCAGTGGTGATGACAATGTTAATTATTTTAATCGTGATGGCTTCCCAGACGTATACATGTGTCAAAACTCATCAGATTGTTCACTTAAATCTGTGCCAGTTATATTTATTATGTAGAGATATAAAAGAGAGGGAAGTCATAAAAAAGAAAGTCATGGCCAAGCACAGCCTCTCTTACCCACCACAATGGCTCAATACTCTCCCGCGGGGGCTCTCAGGAGGTGGCTGGTGTTACACTGAAGGTGAGAGCCGTGGTAACAGCAATTTTGCCACATTTGTGTAAGTTATCATTTTTCTTGTATACATAGTCAAGTTCTAAGAAAGTCTCAGTAAAATGTATGTCTTTTATATTTTTGAAAACAATTCCTCTTATTTTCTTAAGTTTATTTCTTTATTTTGAGAGGGGGAGAGAGAGAGAGAGCCGAGAGGGGGTGGGCAAACAGAGAGAGAGAGAGAGAGAGAGAGAGAATCCCAAGCAGGCTCTGGGCTGTCAGCGCAGAGCCTGACGTGGGCCTCGAGCCCATGAACCGTGAGATCACAATCCGAGCTGAAACCAAGAGTTGGATGCTGAAACAACAGAGCCACCCTGGTGCCCCAAAATGATTCCTCTCATTAAAAAAAAACCCAAATTCCTTAACTGTAAGATGTTGTGGCAAGATGTCAGTTCCTTCCTTACCGTCTAATTTCTCCAATCGTAAGTCAGACTCCCCGCCCACCTGTTCAACTACTAATAGGTTTCTCTAGACGCTGCTGTGATTAAAAAATTAACATGAGCCACACTTCAGGAGGCGGAGCAGGAGAGCTAATGTGAGGAAATCTTCTCTCCCGTGTGTTTTTCTGATGCATACTTTGAGGAAAAGATTTCGGTCCTTCGGAAATGTGAATTTCACATGTCCCCCCCTCCTACTCACCAGCGTCAAAGTTATCGGTAAAATGCTCAAGAACAAGGAAATAGGTGCTGTAGCTGAGATTCACTGTGGTATCTGAACAGGAGAAAGGGGAGCAAATAGCAGGATGGCTTTGCAGGAAAAAACAAATGAGCGGGAGGTTTAAAAAGTGTGGATGATGCAACAAGGCAGTAACAGAAAGGATATAAACAGAACCAATCATGCGCGCGTTAGGAGAAGAGATTCTAAATGTTGGATCTAAAGCGAAAACTAGGATCTTGTACTAGATTGAACAGAGAGTAATGGAAAGAAAAGAGATACATTTGGTCCAGTCAACGAAATGAGAAGTGTTACCGGCAGTGTCGGGGGAGGGGAGAGGCTGATGTGTTATTTCCCAGGCGTGGTATTTTCAGGTGGGCCATTTTCCAGGTATCTTACACATGTGAGGTTCTCTGTAAATCTCGACCATTCAGCCACATGGATATTCCTTTACAAAAAAAGGATCAATACTTAGAGATTTCAATAGATTTCCCAAGTTCAAAAGATTGTTCAATATCCGAATCAAGATCCAAACTCAACATTTTATTGTATGATTATATAACATCCTTATTTATAAATCTTATAGTTGGTGGACACGAGTTATTTTCCACTGTTCTGTTATTCCGGCTGTGTTGCTATGAACACATAGATCCACCGGGGGTGGGACACCTACCATACCAACAGAATGGATGGTAAACGAATGCCACTTTTGTAAATATCGCAAAACAGTGATTCATAGCAGTTACTGTATTTCCATCTCCACCATCGGTGCATGAGGGTTTTCGTTGTTCCACATCCTAGAAATGCCTGATGTTTTCTCTTTCTGTTTAACAATCCTCTTCTTTTTAAATTGGTATCTCCTGCACTTTTATTTTTCTCATCCTCGTGACTCATAAGGCCTCTTCTAGTGGCTATTTGAGATTCAATTTTATGAGGTGTATTTAAATATTCTGCATATTTTTTGCTGTGGGGTCAGCTAACATTTTCTTATGGAGGGATAGGAGTCTTTACATATTCTGGGTACAAATTCCTTGTTGGATGTACATACTGTGGATTTCTTCTCACACTTTGTGTCTTATTTTACTCTCTTATGGAAGTCTTTTGATGAACAGTCATTCTTAATTTTAATATAGTCTCTTTTTCAATTTTCCCATTTTGTGCTAGGAATGTTTGTGTCCTATTTAAGAAACATTTGACTGGGGCGCTTGGGTGGCTCAGTCGGTTGAGCATGCAACTCTTAATTTCAGATCAGGTCATGATCCCAGGGTCATGGGATTGAGCCCTGAGTCAGGCGTGGAACCTTCTTGGGACTCTCTGTCTTCCCCCTCTCTCTCTGCCTTCTCCCCTCTTTTACTCTCTCTCTCTGTCTGTCAAAAAAAGAAAGCTCATATAACTATAGTCCCATTCTAGGTGAATAGTATAGAGCTTTAACACTTTTCCTTCCCACATTTAATGTTTATTTATTTTTGAGACAGAGAGAGACAAAGCACGAGCAGGGGAGGGGCGGAGAGAGAGGGAGACACAGAATCTGAAACAGGCTCCAGGCTCTGAGCTGTCAGCACAGAGCTGGACACGGGCCTTGAACCCGTGACCTGTGAGATCGTGACCTGAGCCAATGCCGGATGCTTAAACCCGGCGCCCCCCTTCTCACATTTAAATGTACAACCACTCTGGAGTTAATTTGAGTGGGTAATGTGAGGTAGATGTTGAGATTCGCTTTCCCCCTATGGCTGCACAAGTGTTCCAGAAAACTTACTGAAAAGCCGTGCCTTCTATACCTCACTCTAGTTTAACCTCTGTCAAAATTCAAGAATATGAGTTGTTTCTGGATTTCCTCTTACCTCGGTCTATGTATCTACCTATCCATCTACCCCTGCGTCAATAAGAACCTGCCCCATGATACCAGATACCTTGTTCTGCTTCAAGGTACCATGTTTTCTTTCCTGCTTCGAGTTGATCTGGTACGTTGTTGAAGCCATGCATTTCATAGAGGCTTTGGAATCAGGGAAGAGAAGTCTCCTAAGTCTAACCTCATGTAGGCTCTGTTTCTCTGACAGCTCTCTAGCATTTTTTTCCTTTCAAAGTTGTTCTTATCTGGCTTTCTGGGACTTCGTGTGTTAGTCGCACAGACCGATATTCAACCAAAGACTCAATGCAGCCATTTCATGGATTTCTGGACATCCTCCCATGTGGAATCCTTTCCTTTCTGAAATTTTCCTCATGCATTCTAGATTCCTCGGTCTCTTCAAACTCCTGTGTCTGCGTCTTCACATTTATAAACTTGTCAGGCCCTGTTTGGCGCCTCTTTCCCTCTGCTGCGGTTTGGAAATTGTTTTGCTGCAGGAAGCCTGAGTTACGGTAGGACTTGCCACACTTGTTTCCTTTCTCTCAGGGATCACCATCAGAGTTACCTATTTTGTAATGTCCTTTGATAGTGGTGTCTCATTTTGCCCAGTTTGTGGGTGTTAATGACGAGAGGTAAATTCTAGATCATCTTACCGTCTGGGAGCCAAACGTAGAATTCTAAATGTATTTATTTTGAGCAGGCACGACCCACATATATTTAGCATCTGTTGTCTGAGCTGATGTATCTGAAGCCTATTTCATGTTCTTGGAAGTACGCTAACAGCCAACAGAAAATCACTCACGTCTGTAGCTTTAGTAAATTTGTTCCAAAGCATAGTGGGTTGAACATGGAAATGGCAGGAGTTCGATGCTTACATTTTCCAAGCACCGTTATGAATAAGGTCCTTCTTGGTGACTGTACAACTGACAACAACTTATGTATCAATTTTTAGCTGCTCTGCCAGTCAAAGACAATTTTCCGTATTTTAAAAAAAGTTTCCGAAGCAACTGGCATCTCTCAACGCAGAGCAACAAATCCGGTAGATGAAGGTGTAGCTATGAAGCCCAGAAAGTGTTCTTTTTGGAAATAAAACCAGTAGGAGCACGTGGGGGGCTCAGTCGGTTGAGCCTCCAACTTCGACTCAGGTCATGATCTCGCGCGTCATGGGTTCGAGCCCCGCGTCGGGCTCTGTGCTGAGAGCTCAGAGACCACTGTCTGCTTCGGATTCTGGGTTGCCCTCTCTCTCTGCCCCTCCCCTGCTCATGCTCTGTCGCTATCTCTCTCTCAAAAATAAGTAAACATAAAAAAAATTGAATAAAAATAAAACCAACGAATCTAATAGAAATACAACCCAACTCTACAATGCATATATTCCATTTTAGAATCAACTCATCTAAATTGGATTTCACTAGAATATTGGAATTGGCCTGTGTTTTCCTTGTCTGTACTTGGTAAATTCTTGCATTTATGACAAATCAAAAAGTAATCTTTGAGATATTGGCTCATTGTCACTCTATTAGATGAGCATTTTACACATCCTTAAATGCAAAGACTCAACACCAAAGAAAAAATTATTTCTTGAACTCATTTGCTGCCACTTTTTTCAATGAACATAATCATTATTATAAAGAGATCTATAACTCTGAACACATTATAACTATACCTATGAAAGGTTTTTCTTTTGAAAGAGATCCCTTTAAATGTGTAGGCCCTAGGGGTGCCTGGGTGGCTTAGTCAGTTGAGCATCTGACTCTTGATTTCAGCTCAGGTAGTGATTCCAGGGTCATGGGATCAAGACCCACAATGGCTCTGCACTGAGCTTAGAGACTACTAAAGATTCTTTCTCTCTCTCCCTCTGCCCCTCTCCCCCATTTGTACTCTCTCTCTCTAAAATAAAAAAAAAATGTGTGTCAGTTCTCGTTTATTTCACATGTGACTACTAATGTAAAAGGTATTGTTTGAAGGTACAGGTATGTGGTAAGAACAGTGTATGTTCAAAAAAACCAAAGAAGCTTCATGTTCATGTTCTCTCCCAAGCGATAGGAACGTTTAGCCACATCGCAACCAACCTGGATTTTAAGAGAAATCCACACTTTTTAATAATGTTGCTAAAGAGCTTAGCTAAAGAATGACTGGCATGCAACCGGTCCCCTAAATATATATAGTGCATATGTGGTGCTTCTATGTGGCAGGAACATGGCACTCTTTCGAAGAGATCACAACATGGGGCATAGACTTATTTTCTTCTCTCTCCAGAGTAAAGATGAAGACTTCTTCTAGATTATTGAGACTTTGCTATTTTGCTCTGACTTTATTCTCCGATCAGCAGCGTGTCTACATACAGTATTAGAGAAATTATAATAAGCACTTAATTAGACCACTATCAGAGGATTAAAGTATTCAAGCAATGTGAACCAACGTGTTTTTAGTATCTTTTAGATTTCTATAATCATTTGGGAAATTTTACTTGTCAACTGTTAAATAACTAATTGTAGAGAAAATAATCATCCAGAGACTGTTACGTAAAAAAGAGAGATTTGACTAAATTATGCGACTCGTATGCAGACATTATTCATATTTCTCATATTTTCCTCACTTATAGTCTCACTGTTTATTGACCGTACATGTCGCAATAAAACGCTAAGCCTGATTCTGAAGATACACACGCAGACATACACACATAGGTACTTATAAGCTGGTGGAAGTCAATAGCACACGGGGGTATCTTATGCAACATACGCATTTAACATAGAGGCTTACAGCTCAAAATGTGCACTGTGCAAACATTAATACAGCCTGCCATTTGCCAAGGGAAATACTTTTGTGAGGCTCATTAATTTAATTGGTCCCTGTCATCTAGTTAAAAAGGAGAAAAGAAGACAGCATTTTCTGACAAAACCAAAGATGGTTAAAAGTCCTATTAGGTTGTGCAGCACTTGAGAAATTTGCAAGTTAGGAAGGAAATTGAATTGAGGAAATTGAATTCAGCACTTTAAACCACCTGCCTCCCCCACACCCCCATCGCTCATATGGTGAATCATAAAATTTCTAACTAGAACTGAGCTGAGACTCTTAAATATTAAGAGCTTGTACTAATTAATCTCTCCCTTTAATTGCATGTAAATGCATTTTATCTCTTGAGGCCTTATCGGAGTTTGTATCAATTCGGCTGTAATGTTCCCCTAACGAGGCTCCACACTCCTGGCCCAAGAATCAATGTGGACACGTCTCTGCCTCCCCCACATGAGCTTTTTGCAAATTCGAAGGTCTCCTCCTCCATTCACTGTCTGTTCTCAATTGGACATTGTGCTCCTCCCCACTTTGGCATAGAAGAAACAGAGAAAGCCTAATTAGCCTGTTTTTCCCTCTACTCCTGCCCCACCACTCATTAATGGCAGATGTACTTGGGGAACAATCATTTGAGTACATCAAGGAAAGCTGTCCCAGAATTGGCCTCTGGGGGAGAAAACCTACAATAGATGTTCTGGGCAAAATTTGCCACCCCGTTTGTAGGACACGAAAATCCTTTCAAAGGAGTCCAGGACTCCTAGAGGCCTTGCAACCTGCCAGGGACTCACATCCACCTTCCCTGCCCTGGAGTGGTTTTTTTTGGAAGCCCATTCCAATGTGTTTTCTAAATCATGACCTTCCTTGTTTTTTGTTTTTGTTTTTGTTTTATCAGCATGACAATCACTACTTCCCAGAAAAGGAGTCAGCAAACTACAGCCATAGCCCAATCCTGACATCATCTACTTTGTAGAGCCCAAAAGCTAAGAATGGTTTTTACATTTGTAAATGGTTGAAAGAATAAACCCCCCAAAAGAACAATTCACTACACGTGAAGATGATGTAAAGTTCAAAATTCAATGTCCATAAATAAAGCTCTACCAAAACACAGCCATGCTGATTTGTTGATGTATTTTTTGTGGCTCCTTTTATGTTGTAATGGCAGGGTCGAGTAATTACAACAGGGACTCTGTGGCCCACTGGTACCTAAAAGCACTCCTTCCAGGTTCTTTTCAGAAAGTTTTCCAAACCTTGTCCTGGAATATTACTAGAAGACAGAAATGGGGATTTAAGAGCAGGTTATTTTGGGCAAGTCCCTTAGGATGTAGGAAGTATGCTATGAAGAACTGAAATTTCTCCCATGGGCCCATCGGGATTAAAATGGATGAAATAATGTGCCTGCACAAAAAGCTACAATTCCAAATCTTCCTAATAGAAAGAAGTGCCTCGACTCTAATGTAGTCAACCTATACCCGCTTCTCTCACTTTAACCTCATTGGGTGGGTAGCTAATGTTTTAAAGACAAAAACATTGATTGGGCGCCTCACATGTGTGTCTTACTGTCGTGATACATTATTAAACTTTGAGTGTTTGGATTTCTTTATCCGTAAAATAAAACCTTTGAGACAAATGGTGCTTTTGATTTTCTTCTCGTGCCCAAATTGGAATTTTATGGTGGCACTGGTTGTACCAGAACACCAGACTTCAAAGTTTAAAGTTTTGAACCAGTTGTTGAATTCAAGTCGCAAACATTTGGCAAAGAAGAGTTTTGCCTCAGTTAAGCATTTCATACTGTGAGAATTTTGTTTTATCTCTAAAATGCCTCTTCTGTCCCAAAGCACGTGGCACAGTTCAACATAAAACATCAGTCTCTGGGAAAATCCATCACCTGGAGATTCAGCTTAGCTTAGACCAGATCTTCACAAGCCTGCTCTTGAAGTATGTTGTATCTCTCTCAATGATGATTTCTTCCGTAGAGTGTAAGAAATGCCGCTGAACTTGTCCACATACACAATCTGCTCCCTAATTCTATTAAGCTGAAGTTTGCATTGTATTTTCCAAATGAATGAAGATCTGTAGCAAAATTAGATTTTGTTGTTGTTGTCGTTAGTCGCCTTCTTAAGGAAATATTGGCAACTCCCCTGGGTCACTAAAGCAGTTTTTGGTGGATTGCAAATGCTTTATCCCCTAAGTGAAAATGCATGCTGTTTCATTGAGACACTCAAGCTATAGTCTATTCCAAGCTACCTATGGATTTTTTAAATGTGGTAAACAACTGCTGTACTTGAAAGGATGGTATTGAGTCCTCTTTTCATAGATTATCATCTGCACGTTGCTCCTTTGCTTGGTTTCGGGGGCCCTGTTGAAAACATAACTTGCAAGGTTATCAGGGGCTTTGGCTCTGCAAATGGTCTGTCTACTGTAAATTACACTTTCCTAGAGACTAGCTGTGCCCTATTTTTGCTCTTGTTTGCAATCAAATGTTCCCCTCTTCCTTTGTTGATTAGCTGTAGACGTAGGACCTTGCCTGGAATTATTCAAATGGATTTTCCTTCTTTTTATAAACCCCCCCCCCCAGTGGTAGGGAAGCTCAATCCAACATCAAAGACTAACTGCTGCCCCTGTAAGGATGTGCTTTTTATGCTTCGTGTATTCACACTTCTCTGCAGGTGTCACTGCACCTGCACCTTAACTGTTCTGAATACTTGGGTGACTGGTATATTTTAAAAGTTCTCTCTAGGAAAAGCAATTGCACACCAGCTTGGATAACCTCCCCAGTGATTTTACAATTCTAGCAACCAGGGAAAGTTTAGCTTTTTCGACTCATTTAGCAAAAGGGAAGTTTTTCTTTTCTTACTCTATCCAAATGTCATCTAAAGATTGGGCAACGTCATGGTTTTTATAACATGAGTTGAACAGCTCCGAATAGAAATTCTTTATTCATTTGAATGTCAAATGTGGAATAAATGTTGACTGTTTCCATGCTTTTCTGTGAGGAAAGGCGATGTGTGATAGCCACTGAAAGGAAGTGGAAAAACAACACAACACTTCTCTCTCCCTCCCAACAACTAAAAGAGAATGGTTTGAATGGCCACACATCTGCGTGGTGCGGTTGTTACTTTTCTGGAAATATTCTTGGAGTATTTCTGTCACATCCTTAAAAAAATGCTTTCTTGGTCATAAATAAATAAATAAATAATTAAATAAATAAATCAAACATGGGTGGAATTGATGAAGAATTCTTGCTTCCTCATCTGTTGCATAAATTTAAGATTTTAAAAATTTGACGTGGAGAATCCAAGGTTCCCTATGCCACTTGGAATCGAAACGGCATGATAAAAAGCCTGGTCAAAGAGACAAGTCTTCTAGTACTTTACATAGTAAAAGTACTTCAACTAAAATCTACTTGCTGACCCTCACTCCTCTCCTCAAATTCACCGTGTGGGTGGTCATAGATTTGGAATGAAAAATTAATGTGAACATAGTGGATGAAACTGACTTGACACTGTCCCTGAAATCCTAACATCCAATCAGACCAGGACCAGATATTCTATGTTTCCAAGAAAATCACTTAAAATTTTCCAGAAAGATCTATAATTTTCTCTAGATCACTGCCTTGAGAGAGTTTCCAGAACATAACACCGGAAGGGGACTGAGACAGAACCAAATTGATTCCATACGTTGAGGAGACACAGCTGAAGGTCCAGAGAGATCAAGAAGACAAGAGTTTTTAAGTCAGAGTAGCAGAGAGAAAAGGGCTATAACGAGACGAAACCATGAAGATCTTCAGAAGACATCCCCTTAGTATTCAGCAAAGTGCTAATCCACATGTGTATGCAAACTGTGCTCAAGGTCTGGGACACAATCATCCTAGCAGACAGAAGGAATAGTATTCAGCACTCACACAGGGCTGGGAATAGTGCCTGTTCTACCAGCCATGGAAACTCACCATGCGTGGGGACTGAGTAGAGAACTAAGGTCTCGTGGGCCTTGCGTTAGTGGAAGGAAATCGTGAGCTCTAGACTAAACTTTGTTCTGATCCCCCCCAAACAAGTCTTAAAAGCAAGATCTGAAAGAAGCAAAAAAATTCTCAGAATTATATTCCATATGCGTATAAAGTTAGGGAGAGACATGACAGGTATTAGAAAACCAGAATTGAAGTTATAGAAATAAAACCTACGACGTGGAGATGAAAAACACACTGGGTGAGTTTAACAGCAGATTGGGCGTTGTGAAAGAAAGAAATATTACATTTGAGTCATAGGAATAGAAATTATCCAAAGTGACACAGAGAGAAAAACAGGTTTTTAAAAAATGTATACAGCATCAGTGAGCTGTGGGACAACTTTGACCAGGATATACAGGTGTAATTTGACTCCCCAAAAAAAAAAAAAAAAAAAAAAAAAGGAACAGAAAAAGCATTTGAAGAATTAACAATGAAAAAAAAAATCCAAATTCGATAAAAATATGAAACCACAGATCCAAGAAACTAAACAAAACCCAAGTGGAAAAATATAAATGCTAAACTAAGACACATAATCAAAATTCAAAAAAAAAAAATTCATATCTTAAAAGCAGCCAGAGGAAAATGACATGTCACATACAGAGGAATAGTAGAACAAAGGTAAGGGTGACAGCAGATTTCCTTCCAGAAACAGTGCAAGTCAGAAGACAGTAGAGCAACATCTTTTAAAAACTGAAAGAGGGGCGCCTGGGTGGCTCAGTCCATTAAGCGGCCGACTTCGGCTCAGGTCATGATCTCACGGTCCGTGAGCTCGAGCCCCGCGTCGGGCTCTGGGCTGATGGCTCAGAGCCTGGAGCCTGCTTCTGATTCTGTGTCTCCCTCTCTCTCTGCCCCTCCCCCATTCATGCTCTGTCTGTCTCTGTCTCAAAAATAAATAAACGTTAAAAAAAATTAAAAAAAAAACTGAAAGAAAACCTGTGGAGCTAAAATTTGTAGCCCATGAAAATACCTTTCAAAAGTCAGAGTGAAAACAATTTTTAGACATACCAAAGGTAAAAAAAATTCCTCACTGGGACAACCACATTACAAGAAATGTTAAACGTAGCCCTTCAGGCAGAATTAAAATGGTCCCACACAGAAATACAGATCTGCAAAACGTAATCGGAAACACCTAAAATATCAGTTATATGAGCAACCATACACATTTCCTTTCTATCATTTCCTTTCTATCATTTAAATTACTTAAAAATACAATTGACAATTTAAATAAAAATAACAACAGTGTATGGACATATATAAGTAAAATATATGCAAAAAATATATGCAGGCTGAGAAGGGACAAATGAAAATATATTGTTGTAAGTCTTTATGGTATATGGAATATAGTACAATATCACTGAAAGTAGAATACAATATTTTAATATTATACATTAAATTTTGAAGTTACAATTAAATTAAGAAACAAAGAGCTATAGCTAAAAAGCAAACAACAGGAATAATGTAGGATCATAAAAACAACCATTTAGTAAGAAATAAGATGGGGGGAAAATTAAAATGAAATAAAAAACAAATGTGACAGAGAAAACAAAGAGAGCACGATGATACGCATTAGCCCCACCATATCCATAATCACATCAAATGCAAATGGTCTAAATACCCTATGAAAGGCAGAGATTACAGGATTCTATAAAAAAGTAATCGCCAAGGATAGTCTGGTTACAATACTTTGAAATTAAGGGCACAACCAATTCAAATGTAAAATGGGGGGGGGGATATACATCCTACTGATACTATCATTTATCCAATAAAAGCTTGAGAGGTGACATAAGCATCAGAAAAGTAGATTTAAGAACAGAATACTACCAATGATAAAAAAGTCATTTCATAATGAGAGAGGAGTCAAGGTAATACTAATTCTAAAGACTTCTGCATCTGATGACAGGGTTTCAAAATGCACAAAGAACAATATGATAAAACTTCAAGAAAACCTTCAAATCAACTATTGTATTCAGAAGCTTCACTACGCCTTGATAGAACACAGAGACAGAAAATCAGAAACACAGAAGAACTGAACAATGCTGTCAACCTAATTGATATTTCTAGAACCCCACTCAACGACAGTAGAAGAGCATTTTTCTCAGCACCTATTGACCAAGATAGATGGTAATTCTGAGCCCTAATGAGAAGAAAAGCTAGTGAAAACAAGATGAAAGGGGCCAGCCAGTTGTCGGAGGCTGGATACTCCCTTTGCATACTTTTGACTTCTGGAATCTTGCTTGTCTCCTGTGTCCACCAACTGCCCAGATAGACCACTGATAAGTGCCCTGTCCCCTTTTTCTTTTGGCTCCCAACCCTCTACACCCCAGCCATAAAAGGAGGCCCATGCCAAGGTTCAGGGCTCAGCCTTTGGAGGTGACTATGCTGGGCCAGCACCAGTGAGCAATTAAAACAGTCTTTCCCTGATTTCCGAAGTGCGTGTGGCTTGTCTCTTCCTGGGTGCCGAGTATTTGCTGTAATAATAAAATAATTACCAATACATTTAAAAGGATTTAAATAATACAGAATATTTTCTCTGAACACGAAAGAATTAAATGAAAATTTGATAACGGAAAGATCTTTAGAAAATATTTAGAAACTAAAAATCATACTTCAAAATGATCCATGGGGCGCCTGGGTGCCTCAGTTGGTTGGGCATCTGACTTTGGCTCAGGTCATGACGATCTCACCGTTTGGTCCGTGAATTCGAGCCCCGCGCCGGGCTCTGTGCTGGCAGCTCGAAGCCTGGAGCTTGTTTGGGATTCTGTGTCTCCCTCTCTGCCTGTCCCCCACTCATGCTCTCTCTGTCTCTCAAAAACAAATAAACGTTAAAAAAATTTTTTTGTAAATAAATGACCCATGATCAAAGGAGAAATAAAAAATGTAATTAAAAAATGTTTTGCGTTGAATGAAAATAAAAACATAATATATAATATGTGTGACACTTCATTAAAGCGGGGCTTATGCTAAAAGTTATAGCACTACATTTCCGTATTAGGAAAGAAAGAAAAGTGTCAAATCGATAATCTCAGCTTTGACTTTCATAAACTACAAAAAAGGGCAGATCATAACATAAAAAGAGGAAAGGACATAATGAAGATAAGAACAACAACACATAAAATATAAAACAGGAAAACAATAGAGAGAATCAATGAACCCAAAGGTGGCTCTTTGAGGAAATCAATAAAATTGATAAACTTCTAGCTAGAGAGATCAGGAAGGAAAAAGACAGACGATACAAGCTGCCAATATTAGGAATGTAAGAGGTCATATCAACAGATTCTTCAACTACCAGAAGAACAATAAGAAAGTGTTATAAACACTTTAGGCCAATAAATTTGAAAATTTGGAAGAACCGGGCACATTCCCTAGAGTCTATGCGTTACCCAGCCTCACTCACAAGGAAGTAGATGATTCAAGTAGCTGTACATCTATTAAAGAAATTTGTAGTTAAAAATCCTTCTCACAAGAAAACTCTTTTGTTTTGATTTTTTTTCATACTCGGTTACATTAACATCCATGGATCTCGCTTATATTTTTGAAGGATGCTCTACCCGTGTGCAATTTTGCAACACCATGCGATGGTCATTTGGAAACGATTGGTTTGCTGAAGTTGTACCGATCTTGTATGAGTTGCCAAATTTTATTCGCCAGCACAAAAGATCTCAGATGCGTTCGCATCACCAACGATCGCACCAGAAAAAGTCTTAAATATTGGGAAACCGTGGAGCTCCCAAGGTTGGCATCATTTTTCCCGAATTTGGGTTTTCGCATGAAAGCTTGAATTGCATCATGAGCAACAAATGCTGTCAGTTGTTTTCCCATCTGTAATAGATTCACTTTTCTCATTTTTTTGACAAAATGCCTGTCAAGCACTCCTGCCTGAATAACCATAGTTGGTCAGTCAGTCTTCCACATAAAAATGATGTTAAATATAAAGAGCATGTGGCTCACTTTGCAAATGAAATGATGAGGTCAGGCAGCCTTCCTACCCCAACACAGGCCTGAAAGTGCTCTCTGCAGTTTCTCTGTTTCATCAAGCACAATACTCAGGAGGACTTGTATTTAGGAGTTGCAATTTAATAAGATTAATAACTTTTGCTGCTCCAGCACGGATACTCTTATGTGAAATCGGCTTCTCTTCCCACTACAATTGCCACGAAAAAATACAGTGACTATGGGTTCCCTTTGGTGGCACTGTCTTGATTCATGCAAAACCGCTCAAAGTTTGACCCCCCACCATTGCCTTCGCACCATTATTGCAAATATCAACAGGACAAGAAGGCAACTAGCATCTCAACGTGTTCCTAAAACCATGTTTGACTTTGTGTACCATTGGGACGTCTTCTGGGAACCCCAGGACTCCGTGAACCTCTTGGAGAAATGCTGGCTTGGACAAAGCTGTGGAAGAAGTAAACCAAACTGTTTTCGGCGGTTGCCTCGAGGTGTTGGCATGAGTAGTAAAAAGGAATCAACCTATTGATCTTTCTCTTTCTGGGTTGAGTGAGTTCAATTACTATATTGCTTTTATCAATTATTTTTAAAACTCAATAATGGGAGATAATGAGTAAAATAATTATCATCACAATGATCTCCAGCAATTTGGTCCAGGCCAAAAATATAATTATATCCCAACCATTCTGAGTTCTGCCTTAAAGTAACCTCTATATTTTAAATCAATCAATCCCGAGAAAAATGCAAAGATTATGCTTGTAAAATACGTATTTTGAACTTTGGATAAACGCTTCATTGACTCATATCACATAAAATGTAACAAATGACCAAATTCAGCTTGTTGGCAAAATCGAAACATAATTTGAATCTATATAGTCATCAGTATGTAAGTTAATATACAGGTGAAATCTTAATTTAATCCTTTAGAAAGTCACATATTTAAAATTGCTTGCTCCATAGATAAGTTAATGGCTTTCAACAAAGCATGCAATAAGGTGAAAAAATGTAAATCCCCTTGGAGTGCCAAATATATGTCATTATTCAACAGCCAGTTCCATTTAGAATGATTTCCCTGAGTAGTTGAATTGAATGATTTAATCAGCATGCTATTTCCTATTTTCTCATTTATGCACATTAAACTGAGGGTATAATCGCCCACATTATATGGAAACCCTTTCATGTCCTGAGCGGGTCAACGGTATTATTTTGAGCTTATTTGGCTGAAAGAACCCGGTTTCTATCTGTTCGACGTAAACTGATTAAATTCTAATTGCATTTACCATATTCCTTATAGATTTTGTTCAGCGTAATTAAACCAATTAAACTTAAACACACTTATTCACAGGAGGTGCCAAGAAAAAAAAAAAAGAAGGAAGGAAAACTATATGTTTCACTCACTTGATAGCATCTTGAGCATTTTAGGACGAGATTACACATCATTGCAATTAATTGAGTGTAATTAAAAAGTAAAGAGATTCTGGTACTGTGGTCACTCATTGACTGGTGTGATACCAAGTGCTGAAGCCCTGTTGACCGAAAAGCAATTAACAGGATATTTTTATGTCATTTATCTCAACAGATACTCATCGGAGTTACAGTTCCAAGAACCACGTTTTGGATGCTCTGGGTGTTCAAATGCTAATTGAAGATTCTAGTAACATTACGAACATGTGCAATGGAAAACAATTTCTTTTTTAAATCAATCTCTGCTGTGCAGGGGTTGACAAACTTTTTTTTAAAGGGCTATGCAGTCCCCGGTGCAAGGGTCCAACTGTCGTAGTGTAGACGCTACCATAGGCTATCCGCCAAAGGTAGTGTTCCCCTCAAACTTCACTTACAAAAACAGCCAGATGTCCCACGGTTTACCCAACAGTCTGTTCTCTAAACGTAACCTCTTAGAGTAGTGACTACTATGGACTGCATTCTTACCAAGAAACATGTCTAGCCACCAGACAAAAAGAAAAAAGGCAAAACAAAACAAAACAAAAAACAGGTTTACTCTTTATACTGACGGATGTGTGGTATGTGGGCATCACTGATAGTCCTTGAGGTATAAAAGCAATCAAAGATTGGATTTATTTGAAAAACACAATAATATAAAAATCGCTGTTATACTTGGGTCTACCTTTGTGTTTCTCTATACTAAACAGTTTCATTCAAAATACGAGGCAGAAGTGAAAGAATAGTGGATTGTTTTTCCTAATTTTAGAAATCCATATAAATCAAGGGTCAGTCAGGGCGCCTGGGTGGCTGACTCAGTTGGTTGAGCGTCCAGCTTTGGCTCAGGTCATGATCTCCCCGTTTGTGGGTTCCAGCCCTGGGTTGGGCTCTGTGCTGGCAGCTCAGAGCCTGGAGCCTGCTTCGGATTCTATGTCTCCCTCTCTCTCTGCCCTTCCCTCGCTCATGCTCTCTCTCTTTCTCTCTATCAAAAATAAATAAACTTAAAAAAAATCAAGTGTCAATCAAGACCATTCGAAAGGTCTCTGATTATAAGTCAGTGCTCTCTTTGCTCATTATTTTTTGAGCATTTAGTGAAATGCACACAAATAAATCATTTATGTCATCTTTCTTTCATTTTATTTTCATTTTTGTCTTTAGTTTGAAGGCTTGATGTGAGAAGCTCCTGTGGGGTCACTGTAAACTGGCAAAAAAGACACTATTTTACGACAACGGTTTAAGAGCTGGGAACTAGAAGTTACTCTGGGGAAAGCATTTCCCATGTTAATAGTTCAAAACCCTTCCAGACCTGTTTTGGAATCTGGGAGAAAATTGTCCAAGCACCAGTCCCGTCTCCATTGACCTTCCAGCCTCCACACTGAAGAAAAGCTGTTCTAATTCAGATTGGAAGACCTTTGCCTTCCTCTACTGCAAGTCATTTGCACATCATTGATATGATAATGTCTCCCGTGCTGGTGGCCTCATAGCCCCAAGTCTTGAACTCTTCGCATCAAACCTTGGAATCACTTTCTTCATCAAACCTTAGAATCACTTTCTTCTTATCCGTGAATTGCGCTTTCTAGGGCAATGGAGTTTTTTCAAACTTGACAGGGGTAACGTTAACTCTTGATACCGATATTGTTCCAATTGTTTTCTCAGTAGAGAAGACCTGGCTTTCAGGCTCGGAGCTAGGAGGATACCCTTGTGTGTTTGGAGAAGACCCCTGTTGCATCAGATCGCAGAAAAACCAAAACAAACATGATTTGCACATCAAACGAAGTAAAAGTAAAACACTCTCCAGCTCTCTCCTCTGCCCCTTCCTCCAGGGAACACAATAGTACTCACCAAACACCCATGCCCTCACCCTACAAGTCATTAAAAAATGTAATGACTTCGCTTCTATAGTTATTATTCCCTGAAAAGACGAAAAAAGGCATGCCGACAAGAATAAGGGTGTATTGAGCTCTGAGGACATAAGTGCACTTACTAGCTGTGTAAACATCTCCATTTGTTAGCATAGATGAACAAAGTAATTGTAGATGCCTTGAGTCTTTTGTGCTTGTTCACACAATTTGCTAATTCACATCACAGGTCATCCAGAAGGGGTCGTTCAGCTATGGGCATAATTGTCCAGGTTCAGTCGTTAATATAATCAGGAGTAACGTAAATTTGAGCAATTTGCCAAACCGTAATTAGCAGGGCACAAACACTATACAGGGGAAAACCACAATTCTCTTCAATCCGTAGTCCAGTCCTCGCTAGAGTAAGCTGCTAGGAGGCATCTCCCACGGGGTGGAGGGCTCTAAACACATCATATCTTCTAGTCCCAGGTGGCCCCCACTTCTCAGAGCAGACCCTGAAGCTGACAGAGGTTGAATCATGCCCTTGTTCACATAGCTGACTAGCGGGAAATTCAGAATTTGTACTTGGGTCCATCTGAGCCCCAGCATCGTGTCATGTTACATACACCTAGATTTAAGTTTGAAGTGGAATCTACAGTTTAGATATCTAGAGGTATCCTTTCTGGGACTGTTTCCATGGATACTCTTCCTGGGGGGAAAAGAGAAGAGGGAAGGTGAAGGGAAGGGCCCCTTCTTCCCTGGTAGTGCTCCTTCTATCTTCTCTCTCTGGGTTTTCCCAGCCTCTCCTTCCACAAGCCATGGCCAAGCCCACTGCCTGTATCATCTATCACCCACTGCACCAAGTTCACAGGTGAGGAGCACCATTGTATGTTAAAAAGTGTTCTTAATGGAGACCCCCCTTTACCTCGTCCTTTCCTTGAACATGGTAGATGCAGGGGCACCTGGGTGGCTCAGCGGGTTGAGCGCCAGACTTTGGCTCAGGTCATGACCTCACGGTTCATGGGTTCGAGTCTCTCGTTGGGCTCTGTGCCGACAGCTAGAGCCTGGAGGCTGCTTCAGATTCTCTCTCTCTCTCTCTCTGTCCCTTCTTGGCTCATACTCTCTCTCTCTCAAAAATAAATAAACATTAAAACAATTAAAAAAGAAAAACCAACATGGTAGACGCAGAGCCACTTTGTAACATGGGACTCAGTCCATCAACCCCTCTTTCCTCATGGCAAGTCTTCTGCTGAGGGGGTGCAACCAGTAAAAGGTAAACTGGACTCCACTTTTGGACCCTGCAATTGCACCTGAGGGAATTCTTTCTTTCTTTCTTTCTTTCTTTCTTTCTTTCTTTCTTTCTTTCTTTCTTTTCTTTTTCTTTCTTTCTTTCTTTCTTTCTTTCTTTCTTTCTTTTTCTCTTTCTTTCTTTCTTTCTTTCTTTTCTTTCTTTCTTTTTCTCTTTCTTTCTTTCTTTCTTTCTTTCTTTCTTTCTTTCTTTCAGTTTAACACGTTTTTATATATTTTTAAGGCCTAATTACACTGTCTTAACTTTCATTTATTTTTTACTTTTTAATTTTATTTTGATCCAGGTTAGTTTACATATAGTGTAATAACGATTTCAAGAATAGAATTTAGTGCTTCATCGCTTACATATAACACCCAGTGCTCATCCCAACAAGTGCCCTCCTTAATTCCCATCACCCATGTAGCCCATTACCCACCCAACACCCCACCAGCAACCCTCAGTTTGTTCTCTGTATTTAAGAGTCTCTTATGGTTTGCCTCCCTCTGTTTTTAATCTTATCTTTCCTTCCCTTCCTCTATGTTCATCTGCTGTGTTTCTTAAATTCCACATATGAGTGAAATCATAGGCTATTTCTCTTTCTCTTGCTGATTCATTTTGCTTAGCATACATAATACACTCTAGTACCATCCACGTTCTTGCAAATGGCAAGAATCCATTCTTTTTGATGGTTGAGTAATATTCCATAGCATATATATATACCAGATTTTCTTTATCCATTCATCAGTTGATGGGACATTTGGGCTCTTTTCATAATTTGGCTATTGTTGATAATGCTGCTATAAACATTGGGGTGCATATGCCCCTTCGAATCAGCATTTTTGTATCCTTTGGGTAAATATCTAGTAGTGCAATTGCTATGTTGTAGGGGAGTTTTTTTCTGTGACTCTGTTGGAATAAGCAAACTTCGGGGCTGCAAATGGCCACAAAGATTGGGGAATGGTGGCAGGAGATGGACCACTTACCCAGAGCATGGAGTAGGGGAGGGGGAAGGACACTGAAGCCTTGAGGTCCTCGTGCCAGGTGTTCCCCAACAGTTTGCTGCCTTCTTCCTTGGTTTCTGAAAGAAACACAGCATAGTGTCACAATAAAATCCCTGTGTGGGCTTAAATAAACTTCAACAGGTTTCTATTTGTTTCAACAAAGGTGTTCTAGTTAATATGCTAACCAGTGTACAAAATGTCCCAACTGAAAAAACCACACAGTGGACTCCAACTTCTGCAAAGTCATTCACATTGACCCCAAACTGTCCACCAACTCTTGGTCAGCCTCCTCACCCATCTTCCTCCAGGATTCTTCCACAGCTTCACTACTCCCCTCAAGAATTCTTGAGACAGCCAAGCAAAGTCTGGGAAATATTTTTCTAATGTTTAGGAACTTATGAGAATTCTGATTCATGTGCATTCCTGGCAAGAATTATGTTTCTGAGATACAGTAACGCCAATATAGTTTTTCCTATAATAAGATTCCCAAAATGATGTTTATACAAGTCTAGCTACTCTGTTAGAGTAAATAATGATCTAGAATTTGCATGTAAATGTTTATTCAATAAATCACCTTTGGTGATGGTATTTTCAATGCTGCTATTATTGTTTCTAATGGAAAATTTAAACACTTAGCTTTTGTATTGTTTTCTAGAGTTTATGAATCCTCTGAAAGGATGTTTTGTTGATTATTTCACTATGGCTTATCATCTTTTATTCTTGAACAAATAAATGGAATTTTATCTGCATTAGTCACCTCTGTCTTAGAAATATTTAAATGAGCAATGGCACATAACTCAATGAACCAAGCTATAACTGATGATTCTCCAATCTGGAGAAAACATGCAAGTGTATAACAAAATGTGAGGGACAGGAAGAAGTGTGTCAGGTGACAGAATAAGGAGAAAGGCCTGAAAACTTTCAATTTTGGAGTGTCACAGCTCATTAATTTATCAGGTATGTTCTGTGATCCAGAAACTATCTTCGGTGCTGAGAAGACACATTATTAACTGATCAAGAGCTTGCAGTCTCTGTAAGAAGGCTCAACATGGAGGACAAGCTGGTCTTATAAGCTCCCGAAATTTGCCATTTGCCACTTCTGCAGCCACCACTGGGAGATAAACTCTGCTCTCACCTCCTCGTGTTCTCTTTTTTGTCATCATTTTATCAAGTAAGGTGTTTTCCAGCTAAAAGAAACAGGGATTTTCTTAAAACAATCCATTTCTTCTCCACTATTGGCTTATTTTTACAGGTGTTTGAAAATCTACTGTCGCCTTTGTTGTTTTAATGCTTGTGGTAGCATCACAACATCAAAGTTGCGATAACCACAATCTGTGCTCAAATAGTCATAAATAGCTACACTGGGCATGTAAACACTTTACAATAGCAGAGTTACTATTTTCCCTCTTGTCTTTTTTGTTCCTGTCCTAACTTTACTATCATTCATTTTATTGACCAACAATGCATTGCTACCTGTTTCATGTTGGATAGTCCGTAATTTTTCATAGCTATTCAAGATAAGGAGAGTCTTTTATATATTCCTTCACTTAATTATTTCTGGGAATCATGACTTGTTTTCTTCTAGATCAAATTTATGTTGGCATTATATTCCTTCTGCCTCAAGAATTTCTTTAATATGTTTTGTAATGAAGGTTTAATTTATGAACTCTCTCTGGTTTTACTTGTCTGAAAAAGCCTTTACTTGTCCTTTACTTTTGAAAAGCAACTGGCTGGGTATAGAATCCTGGATTGACAAGCTTTTTTTTTTTTTTTTAAGCACATTAAAGATACCATTCCATTTTTTCCCCTGCAATTTATGATGGAAAGTTTGACTTAATTCTTATCTTTAGTCCTCTGTCAGGTGTTTTTCACTTTGCAAACAACAATTTGAATTTGAAGTGCTTGAATTTTTTTTTCTCGAGGTTATCTGACTTGATGTTTTCTAAATTTCTTATAATTGTGGTTTTATATCTTCATTATATTTGGAAAATTCTCAGCTATTGTCTTTTCAAATACCTTTTCTGGCCCAGTCAATATTTCCTCTGTGTCTGGGATTGCAATAACATAAATTACCCCCTTTAATATTGCTCCGGTTTACAGATGCTCTGCTGACCTACCCAACCAGACACACATACATATTCTTTTTTTTTCCATTTGACTTTCAATTTGGGTAATTTCTCTTGAATATCATGCTCATGTTCTGGATAATTTTTCATAGGGTTTTACCTCAGTGTTCCTCCCCAACCAGAGCTCTAGGTCTTACCTTTGCACTTATACCTCAGAGAGGGTCTAGCTCCTTGTTCCTTCCCCTCCTTCAGCAATAGAAATTCCCAGTTGCTTGGTGCTTGGTAGCCTTGGCAATGGGGCAGGGGGATTCTGTTTTCCTGGTTCACTCTCTATCTTAGGTCCCATGTCCTTGGGTTTCTAGGGTACAGTTTTGTAAGTGATCCTGCTTCTTCCCCAGTGATGGGAGATCTCTAATTGCTTGGGCCCAGGATGATTTTCTGTACCTCCTCAGGAGTAGAAGACATTTGCTTCTACCCTTCCACTGGTTATATGAGTCTTCTTGAATGTGTACGCTGAGGTTGATTGTACTTGCTGCCTTTCCTGGAGAAGCAGAAGCTTTTGTTTCCTAGGTGAGAATTTCTGAGGGCTATTTCATGCCTCTCCTGCAGTAGCACTTGCATCATTGTCTTAGTCAACTTAGGCTGCCATAACAAATTACCGTAGACTGGGGCTTAAACAAGAGACATTTATGTCTCATGGCTCTGGAGGCTGGGAAGTTCATGATCAAGCAACTGGCAAATCTGGTATCTGGTGCGGACATTCCCGGTTTACAGATTGCCATCTTCTCATTGTATCCTCACATGGCAGAGAGAGGAAGAAACTTTCTCACCTCTCTCACTCTCTTTTTTAAAATTTAAATTCAAGTTAGTTAACATACAGTATAGTCTTGGCTTCAGGAGTAGAACCCAGTGATTCGTCTTTTACATGTGATACCAGTGCTCGGGGCATTAATCCCATTGATGAAGACTTCACCTTATGACCTCATTGTTACTTCCCAGAGGTATTTCAACGCACGAATTTTGCACAAACTTACAGTCCATAACAACCATCCTCTAGAGCTGCAAAAACACGGATTCTTCTCTTTGTCACGCAGATCCCACTCTTTCTCAAGGTCGCATGGTGGGTCCATAGAGAAAAGCCTACAACTGAATATCAACTTCCCTTGGATCTATAGCTCAAAAGTGTTCTGAGTTCTCACTGGATCCCACTCTTACTCTTTAAGCAATTTGACCAGCATTTCAGCTGAGTTATAATTATCCGCCTGTTTAGGGGATTGCATTCCACCTGCTTCCCCACATTTTTACGCGACTCCCATTTCACCTTGGAAGTACCTCTTCCCTTACATGCTGGAGACTGTCTTGTGAGCTCAGCTTTATGCTAAGTTGAAGAAAATTTGTGATTCTGTAGCCTCCTCTTTTTTGTTGGTGTGGATGCAACGTTCTTTCTTCCTTTTTGCATTTGAGGTGAAATCTAGGAATCTACTTGATTTATAATATTCAGAAGTGGCTGTTCACAGTCTTTAGTCTAGAAGTACATTTTGGCTAGATATCTCGTAGAAAGTGGTGTGCTTTCACCTGCCACTGAGTGTTGGTTTGGTGTGTTGGCTTTCCAGAATGATTGGTTTTCCATTTTAAGTGCCTTGAACACTTGACTGGATGCCACTTTTTTTCTCTATTTTTAAAGTCTAAAAAACTTTACAGGTATATGCTAGTATACAATTATTCTAGTAAATACTAGTGACTACATTGTATCCTCTATTCTACTATACTATATAGGTATATATTGGATACATTGCAGGATCAGTCCTAGACCAGTACAATAAAGTGAATATCACAATTAAGTGAGTCCGATGAATTTTGTTGTTTCCCAGTGCATATATGAGTTATGTTTACACTATGCTGTAGCCTAATCAGTGTGCAATCAGCACTTTGTCTAAAAAATGTACATATCCTTTAACCATCATCTGAGCTTTCAGTGAGTTATAATCACTGATCACAGATCACTATAATAAATATAATAAAAAAGTTTGAAATATTGTGAGCATTACTAAAATGTGACACAGAGATACAAAGCGAGCCAATGCTGTTGGGAAAATGCCACCAATTGACTTGTTCAACATGAGGTTGCCACAAACCCTCACTTTGTAAAAAAAAAAAACACACAATGTCTATAAAGTGCAATAAAGCAAAGCACAATAAAACAAGATACGCCTCTAATATAATAAATACAATATAATATAATATAATATAATAATATAATATATAATATAGTATAGTTTCTATGCATGTGTATATAGTATACAATACATATATACATATACAGTATATAATACATAAATAGTATATAATATAGTACTCTATAGACTTTGTGGTCATGTTTTTTCTGGTACATTGATGTGCCCTGTTAATATTGGCATACATTTATTCTGTTCCCTTGTCTTGGTTTTCCTCTGTGACTGCATATCTCTTGTAGCTATGTTCTCACGAATTCCTTTGATCTCGTTTACTATTTCCATTCTAATTTTTACTCCACAGCCCCTTCCAGAAAAGTTTGTTGACTCCACACCTACAGGAAAAATTTATTCCTCTTTTTAAACACGTTTTCTTATACTTTGTATGGATGTTAGGCTTAACCTTTTTTTTTAATTTTAAGGTAAATAAGAGGTAGATATTAGTAAACAATTCTTCAGGACCAGTTTGCCCTCGTAGATTTTGTAGTTCAAGGGCTCTCCCCTTCACTGTTATAGAGATGAATTGTTGTTTCTAAAAATGTGGAGACCTCCCGTATCATTGCCTACCTCTCAGAACCTGCCCTTTGTGGTTCTTGTTTCGCTGGCCACTGTCCCTAAGTGGTCCCTGCCCTCCAAGGTGACCTGCCAGAAGCCGTGAAGGCAGCCATGTTTTGAGCAATCACCTGTGAGGTTGTGAACATTCTCACTGCCTTTCCTCTTATGCTCCCCAAATCCTTATCCTTTGCTCAATCTGAGCCCGACTCAAAGCAGCTCAACATGAAGGTAGTTCTCTTAATTTGAGGGTGTACATTTTCTAGAAACATCTGCCACCTTCTAATGCTAAGTCCCCTTTCTTCTTCCCATTCTTCTTCTCTGTCCCAATATCCTAGGTTTTGTTTATGGTCTGACAATCTTTGCTCCTTTAATGGCATTTTCATATCATTGGTAATGTCTATTCTCTCTGTTCCCTAATTTGACTCAATATGCCTTTTCTGGTTTGCTCTTGTCACTTTCCTTGTCTTACGTGGTTTTCCTATGAAAAGGCAGGAAAATTCTGAAATAAGTCCTCTCAAGTTGTTCCTGCTAAAAGCTGCTAATATTTTCCTAATTGTTTTGATAGTTACTGAATTAAGAGTTGTATATGATGATTGATGGTTCAGTGACTCTCAAAACTGATATCATCAAGCAAACTTTTAATTAATATTCTCTCCTGGACCTTATGGTATAAAATATGCTGATTACTAAACAGACTGCATTTATGAAATAATTGTTCATTGTCAAAGAGACATTTATAATTTCCAATTAAAGTTGCTAATTAGCATGAACATCATGAGTTTCTCTTACTGAATTGATATAGTACTAGACAAAACAAAAAAGAAGAAATTTTAATTAGTCTGTGCAATCTTAATGCTGATAAATTTACATTCTCTTTTTGGCTCTTTAAAAGACTGAAAACATATTTAAGACACCAATTACAATCAACATGGAAGGATTCTAAGGGGTCCAGGCACCCACTGTGAACCACGGAGAAATAACCTTTGAACTTCTTTTTTTTTTTTTTAATGGAATTATAATTGCTTTGTAGTTCATTTAAAAACTTTTATCCAACTGTATATAAAACAAATACAACTGCCTGAATTTCTATATGGTGATTTTATGATTACGAAGTTAAAATGGTAAATATGAATGTTTAAATATCTTGTGGATTAAATAAAACTTTGGACAGCCTGCTAGTTAGGGTTTCCATGCTACCAGAAATGTCCAGCCTTCTGGAAACTAGCAGTTTGCTTTTCCTTTGGCAAAATTTTTCTTGAATGTGCGGAAACTATGATTCTGTAATTCAGTTTTGTGTTTGTAATTTATTATCCAATAATCGAAATGTACATTGATGTACAAAAAAACCAACAAAATGAAACAAAATGAAATTATATTAATTTCATATAATATTGAGGAATATGAAATCTTGAGAAATCTTGCGGAATATGAACCACTGTTTTTAATGTGTCAATTGTATGCGAATGAAGCATGGATATTCCTTTTGAGTCTTGATTTTTTTTAATGTTTATTTATTTATTTTGGGAGAGAGAGAGAGAATGCACACAAGCAGGGGATTGAGAGAGAGAGAGAGAAAGAGAGAGAGAGAGAGAGAGAGAGAGAGAGAGAGAGAATCCCAAGCAGTCTCCATACTGTCAGCTCAGGGTCCCATATGGGTTTTGGTCCCATGAATCATGAGATCATGACCTAAGCCAAAACCAAGAGTTGGACATCAACTGAGCTGCCCAGAGGCTCCTTGAATGTTGATTTTCTATCAATAACTAGAAAAAGGAGATTCATTCTTTTTAAAAACCAAACAGCATTTGTTTCTTAATTTTCTAATTTTAGTATATGTGCTGCCGAAACGAGCACTGTTTCTTAATTTTCAAGTCATATACTAACCTAGTTTATGAAAAGATCAAAATGCCATCTTCCTCTCACCTCTTGTGTCATTTGTACTTGTGTTTGTGTAGTGTCCTCTCATCTGCCATTACAAACAATGCTACTATGAACATTCTTGCCAATATACTCTTGAGTTCATTTAGTTGTCTGTCTACCTCTTATTGGAATCTTTTTAAAAAAAAAATCCTTTACCTAGTTTGGATAGTATCTGTTGCCTCTTTTCTGTGTTGTAAATATCGTTTTCCAGTTTAGGTCTTAGTTGTGTATTTTCCTGAGGTGTTTCTTGGTGAATATATGTTGTTTATCTTGACGTAGTCAAACTCTTCACCCTTATTGTTTACGTTCTGTGCATTTCTTATCTTGTTTGGATGTCATAAAGATATAGTTCTGTAGTTTTGTTTTCAAGCTAGTTTTTACCCTCATGTTGTTAATATACATGGGATTAATTTTTACTACACTTTAATGCATCAATACATTTTTACTTCCTTCCATACTAATAACAGTGACATCAATATCACTTGTGAACTAGTCCAATCTTTCATCACAGATTTGTAACATATGTGTTTCTTCCATCCATGCATCAACCTTTCTGGGTTCTTAATTTTGTTCTACTGTTCTGTTTGCCTGTATCTGTGCCAATACCACAGTGTTATACTTTCTTCGATTTTACGTTAAACCTCGACATTTGGTATTTAAGTCAATAAGACTGCATCTTTTACCATTAAGTATAATGCTAGCTATAGATTTCCTTATAGAAGGCTTTCATTAGTATGGAGATGTTACCTCTATTCCTAGTTTGCTGAGACTTTGTCACGAATGGTTGTAGAATTCTGTCAAAGCTTTTATTGATTCCATTAAGATTGTTTATTTTTAAAATTCTTGTTTACTCTGTTACAGTGTATTACAATTACCAGATTTTTTTTTTTCGACTCTGGTGGGACTTGAAACAACTGTTTTTTAATATTGAAATACTCTTTCAATCTTGGGATAGATTCAAGATTGATTGAAGGCCCCATAAAATGCATAAGAAGTATTTACTTCTTTTTTTTATTTTTTGGAAGAGTTTTTGTGTAGAATTGGTATTATTCCTTAAATATTCAGTAGAATATTTCGGTGAAGTAATTTTTCCAGGGTCCTCGTCAGAAAGATTTTAACTAAGAGGTCAATTTCTGTACAAGATACAAAGTGTTCTATTCCTTTTCTGAGTGTGGTTTGGCAATGTGCCTTTTTCAAGGAATCTATCCATTTAATCAAAGTTATCAAATTCATTGGCAAAAAAATGTCCATAACAGCTTTTTATTTTCCTTTTAACTTCTGTAGTACAGGTAGTATGCCCATTCCTTCACCCATTTCTCAATTACTGAGAAAAAACTACATTCTTCAACTATAATTGTGGATTTCTTGTTTCTCCCTTTCATTCCACCAGGTTTTGCTTGAATCTTAATATTTATTGAATTCATAGCCAGGATTGTTATGTCGACTTGATGGATTTTCTCTATATCATTATGGGATGTCCCTTTTCATCACTGGTTCTGACGTTTATCTTGTCCGATACTAACAGAGCCTCTCACATTTTCTTTGGCTTAAGATTTGGACGGTACACTTGTTTCTATTACTTTTAATTTACATATGTCTGTCTATTTTAAGTGGATTTCTTATAGAAAAATATAGTTGGATGTTGCTTCTATATCCTAAGTATTGTGTTGCCTTTTAATTGGAGACTTTAGACTTTTTATATTAATATAGCACTTAATAATGGCTGGAAATTTAAATCAATCATCTTGTTATTTATTTTCTACATATTCTAATTTGAACTTAAGTTGAAATATTAATATTTTGAATTCATTGAGTATATTTCTATGGTTCATTTTTATCTAAACTACTGGTGTATTCATATACTGTTTTGCTTCATTAATGTCTTTTGGATATTGATCTCTATGGTTTACAATATACATCTTTAACTTACAACTGTCTATATACACAGAGTAATATAGCTTTTCGTAGAAATCATTTCCTTTTCCATTTCCTTAGTTTTATTTTTCAGTCATACATCTCATTTCTAAATTTCATAACTCTGCAATGCCTTGCTGCTATTAATTTTCTAGAATACTCCTTTTTCTTTTAAAAAGATTATGAATAGAAAAAAAATGTCTTTCATGTTTATCCACGTGTATTATTTCTGCAGCTCTTTATTTCTTTCTATTTTTTCAAATGTCTCTCTGGTACCATATTTTCTCTTTCTGAAGAACTACATTCAACTTTTCTCATAGTTTAGATCTGCTGACAATGATATTACTCAAGGTCGGGATTTCTGCAAAAGTCTTGCCCTCACTTTCGTGATGTTTTCATAAAATATGGTAAAAAAATTGTACATTTTCAGGCTTTTCATTCAAAACTGTAAAATGTGTAGCTCTTTTCTCTTCTGATTTGCATACCTTTTAGTGACAAGTCTGCTATTATTTTCTCATTGTTCCTCTGTGTCTACAATTTTTTTCTTCTTGTATCTCTGGATGTCTTCAAAATTTCTCTGATCATCTTTAATTTCTAGTAGTTTACTTTTTAAAAAATTTCTTTAATGTTTTTATTTATTTTTCAGACAGAGAGAGACAGAGCATGAGCAGGGGAGGGGTAGAGAAAGAGGGAGACACAGAATCTGAAACGGGCTCCAATTGAATATTAACTTTCCTTGGATCTATAGCTGAAGAGTGTTCTAGACTCTCACTGGATCCCACTCTTACTCTTTTTTTTAATTTTTTTTTTTTTAACATTTATTCATTTGTGAGAGACAGAGAGCACAAGCAGGGTAGGGGCAGAGAGAGAGGGAGACACAGAATCCGAAACAGGCCCCAGGCTCGGAGCTGTCCGCACAGAGCCCGACGCGGGGCTCGAACTCACGGACTGCGAGATCATGACCTGAGCTGAAGTCAGACGCTCGACTGACTGAGCCCCCCAGGCGCCCTTCTAGTAGTTTACTTTTGATAAGCTTAATATATATTTTTTTAAATCCTGCTAGGTTCCTTTGAGAGTTTTGGTTTTGTGCTTTGTTTCCTTTCATTAATTATGTAACTTTCTTGGCCTTTGTATTCTCAAATATCTCTTCTCTCGTTCTGTCCCTGTTCCTGTTTTGAAATTCCAACTAAATGCACATTAGACCTTTGGACAGAGATCACCTGTTGTTTATCTTCTCTCTTCTCTCTCTCTCTGTTTCAATTTGGAAAATGTCTATTGACCTGTCCTTAACTTGATCATTTCTTCTTCTGCTGTGTCTAGCTTTTTGGTGTGCCTGTCAAAGAAAATTTTTTTTTATCTCTGGCATTATTTTCTACCATATTTGACACCTTGTAGAGCTCCTCTCTCTCAATGCTCTCTCAAAGTCTCCACCCTCTCCCAAAGTCCCCATCTGTTCATGAATATTTTTCTGCAAAAGACCACTGTTGCTTATTACTCAGTGCAAGGCTTCTGATGAGGAAGCTTTGTGTTGTTTGTTTACGTTTTGGTCTTTTTTGTTTTTATGGAGGCCTGTGTCTGTCTTTGGTCATTGTCAGTCCTTGAGCTGTGAGCTTTACAAGAAGGGCTTTCTCCGGGCGCCTGAGTGGCTCAGTGGGTTAAGCGTCTGACTCTTGATTTTGGCTCAGGTCATGATGTCACAATTCATGAATTCAAGCCCTGCATCAGGCTCTGTGTTGACAGCGTGGAGCCTGCTTGGGATTCTCTCTCTCTCTCTCTCTCTCTCTCTCTCTCTCTCCTTCTCTTTCTGCCCCTCCCCCACTCGTGCTCTGTCTCTCTCTCAAAAATAAATAAACATTATTAAATAAACAAATAAATAGGGCTTTCTCACCATCCCACTTTCTGCTTACTGGGTCATGAAACTCTGCTTTGTGTCCGTGGGGCTTCTCAGCACAAGTGAGTTTCTGTCCCTCGGCAATGTCAGCCCAACTCTGCTCTGTGTCAATGCAGAATGGCATCCATGTGTGAGTTTGCTTTACTTGCCCTGGAGGCAGGTAGATTTTACTTTGGGTAACAGCAGGGAGGAGGCACACAGGGTTTCCGTCCTCCCCCAACAGGTGCTGACCTTCTCCCTGAGACTGAGGCTGGAGCCTCCCTCCCCCCCGCCACCCCCCACTCCCACCCGGCTCGCCCAGCACCAGCTTGCATTTGCTTCCTATGAGAGAAACGTTCACCTGGGCGCCTTTTCATGCCTGTCCTCAGCGGTGGCTTGTCGCCATCCCTATGTATACACACTAGAGGGCAGATCGCTGGTCTTCAAGTAGCCAGCGGTGGCCGGCAAGTAATCGCCACCGTCTTCGGTGTCAGGAATCCCCACGGATTCCAAACTGTCGCACAGGCACACACGCTGCTTTTCAAACTTGTGCCAGTGGAAGAATGTTTTCTGGGTTGGTAAGGAAACACCAGTGTTTGCTTCCTCTCCTGGTCCACCAGAGACAAAACAATTCACATGTCCCTCTGCCCTCCGAGGACTTCGCACGTACTGGAGTTTAGTTCACCTGATTGCGTTGGGACTCGCGCTCTCCGATGGGCTAAAAAAAGTTATAAATTTATGGCTGATCTGGCTGCCACTCATTGTTTGCATAAAGCAGCAGTGTTGGTGCTGTTCTCTGCATCCTAAGTGAGAGCGGAACTCGTGCGACATCACCTTCCGAGAGATAAGGACAAGGATGCCTAAACGGCAACTAGTCTAAGGAAATTGTCTCATATTAACAGTGATGGCTTTTGACACACGTCCCCTTTTTAGTCTCTTCCGAGTAAGTCTGGCATAAGAATCGTTCTGTCAGACACGCCTCAAGTTAAACTCTGTTTGAGTTGGAGATTATCAATTTTTTCAAAGTCCTTTAGATTTTGTTATTTGAGACTTGGGATTCTGAAGTTTTTAAACCTGTTCCCTTGACGTTTCTCCTGTTCTTGTTTTGTTTGTTTGTTTGTTTGTTTAAATATTAACTCATCACTCACATCATGAGATCATGAGATCTTCTCATTGTTACACTGAATTAAACCCTGGTGCTCTATAGCATGTGTATCCTGTGTCATTACTACAACCTCTCATGAAAGCAAAACTCAGAGTAAATACAGAGACATTAATGCATCACGTTCCATCTAAGCCTCCTCGCGGATTCTGAAAAGTCATGGGCATGAGATCCAATGACAATATGTAAAAAAGATACAAATAGAAATAAAAACAAAAATAACAATGCTTGTTTCTGAAAGATTCTATGAAAATCCATGGCATTTGTAAATAGAAAGATTTAGTTGGAAACTTAAAATTAAAAAGCACACACACAAAATTTCCATATATGTTAAAATACGAGTAAACGGGGGCATCTGGGTGGCTCAGTTGGTTAAACAACTGACTTTCGACTTTAGCTCAGGTCACGATCTCATGGTTTGTGAGATCGAGACCTGCACTGGGCTCCGTGTGCTGACCTCATGGAGCCTGCTTGGGATTCTCTTTCTCCCTCTGTCTCTGCCCCTCCCTCCCTCATGCTGCTCTCTCTCTCTCCTTCTGTCTTTCTCTGTCTCTCTCTGTCTCTCTCTCCAAACAAATGAATAAGCTGTTAAAAAATAAAAATATAGAGGCAGCTGGGTGGTTCGGTCGGTTAAGCATCTGACTTCGGCTCAGGTCATGATCTCACGGTCTATGAGTTTGAGCCCCGTGTCGGGCTCTGTGCTGACAGCTTGGAGCCTAGCTCCTGCTTCAGATTCTGTGTCTCTCTCTCTCTCTGCCCCCCTCCTGCTCGTGCTCTTTCTCTGTGTCTCAAAAATAAACATACAAAAAAATTTAAAAAACATCAAAAATAAAACTATAAAAAGAGGAAATGAAGTGAACTGATTTTAGGTTCAAAGGAAGTGCAGACATTCTCTTGAATGACGTCAAAGATACATGGGGTTTTATGATGGAATTTATAACAATTAACATAAGAACAAATTTTCAAAACACATTTACCATTAGATGTGCCATTTCTTTTTTTCTCTCTTTATTTTGAAGTAATTTTAACTTACGCAAAAATTGCGAGACTGACGCAAAGAAGTTTCTTGTCCTGAGCCATTCTAGAGTATGTTGCCAGACATGCAAATACGTTCATGTGTGTGTTTCTCACAAATAACAACATACTCCTATATGAGACACACAACCTACACACAACCATGAGAAGAAGACATTGGCAATGACACTTCACTGCACTCTAATCCTCGGACCTCATTCAGGTTTTAACCAGTTGTCCCAGCAATGTCCTTGCAAAGAACCCAACCTAGGGTCAGCCCTCGCTTTGGGTTTTCATCCTTCCCTGGTTTCCTTCAGCCGGGAACATCTCCTCAGTCTTCCCTTGACCCGCATGACCACGTCTGATGGTAACCACGTCTGATGGTGACGTCTGTAGAATGCCCCTCATCTGGGTTTGTCTGACCTATCTTCACAGAAGCATGTCCTTCAAGGTAAGCATTTTGTCAGGAACGTGGCAGAAATGATTCTGTGCTGTTCTGGTTGCATCCTACTAGGTGGTGCGCCATTTAATTTGGTGCCTTGCTTGTGGTGTCCATATTGGTTACGTGATCTACTTACGACGGCCTCTGCCGGGTGTTCTAGCACAAGGAATCTCAGATCTGGGCACGAGGCGGGCTCCGGCTTCTGAATGCCACCGCCCACAGCCCTTCATATTTCCATCGCTTTTCATTCTTTCCTGAAGATTCACGTTTCCGTGGGGTGAAAGTCGTCCTCATCATTGGAGAAGGGGCTGGAAAGCCCTAGAGATGCGGGTTGGCTCTCAGGTGGCCTTGCGGGTGCAGCCTCTGGTGCTCGGTGGCCGCTGAGCGGGCTCAACTCTGTTGGGCGCAGGAAGCAGGGTGCAGGTGTCTGGGCGCAGGCGGCGAGGCTCTGAGCCCGTCACCTGAGTGGGACAGCCGTGCAGGAACCGCAGCCAGCCAGCGACTGCAGCCGACCCTCCAGGTTCGCCATTTCTTCATCAGAAGAAACACTGTGATCCGGAACTTGCTAGGCCAACTCGTGTTTTGTCCTGATTTTGAAAGAGGGGGTGATGATCTTCAAAAAATGGCATGCTGCCCTTAGGATACTAACTTTGAAAGCATTCATGCTGAACTCGGTGTCGGCTAAAGGGTTTTGTAAACACACAATTCTTTAAATACTATCCTCCTCGTTTTGTTCCTTTGGCACGCCATTAGAAACAGAATTTATAAGAGCATTCACCAGTACTTCAAAATAATGCATGAAGGGGCACCTGGGTGGCTCAGTCGTTTAAGCGGCCGACTTCAGCTCAGGTCACGATCTCGCGGCCCGTGAGTTCGAGCCCCGCGTCGGGCTCTGTGCTGACAGCTCAGAGCCTGAAGCCTGTTTCAGATTCTGTGTCTCCCTCTCTCTGACCCTCCCCTGTTCATGCTCTGTCTCTCCCTGTCTCAAAAATAAATAAAAAGTTAAAAAATTTTTTTTTAAAATAAAATAATGCATGAAGATCCAGGCAGGTGACTTGAATTTTCAGCAATTGAGCTAATTTTTTTCAGCTTGTTAATTTAACTTCTGCTGTACTAAAGGCTTTCCTTTACCTTCTACATGTGTTTACAAACTTATAAAAGGAAAGATAACCCTGGATTGGGGGACATTACTTGGAAGAGTTTATGTTTATAAAGCCAATCATTTAACTGTTTCAGCTTTCGAAAATTGTTACGTACTTTTACTGTTAGGGGTCTGCGGATGTGAGAAACAATGAGGATGGCTTAGTTAAAACTATCCGTAGGGGCGCCTGGGTGGCTCAGTCAGTTAAAGTGTCCGACTCCCGCTCAGGTCATGATCTCATGGTTCCTGGGTTCCAGCCCCGCGTCGGGCTCTGTGCACAGCAGAGCCTGCTTCGGACCCTCTGTTCCCCTTTCGCTCTGTCACTACCCCGCTCATGCTCTCTCTCTTTCTCTCTCTCAAAAATAAATACACTTTAAAAAATTTTTAAAAACTATCTGTAAATACTGTGCACTTAAAGCAAAATAATTGGGATTTGATTTCCTTTGTATATCTGCATGGAAACACTTGATTTCCGGAAGCAGTCTTTGCTCTGTTATATGGTAAAGTAAATTTTTGTGAAATAGGTGCATTAAAGTAGGTTAATGAATTCAACATTATATGACATTTAACTAAACATAAAGGTATCACAATAATTTCTCATGGGGTCAGGGTGACTTCTAACAACTATTTATACAATGATGGGCAAATCACATGACCTTGTGTTATTTTGGTGATGCGGGTCTCTTATAAAAAGATTTGGCTCGCAGAGTTAAGGAAAACATGTAAACTGATGTTTGGCTTTCATAACAAGTACTTTATTTTAATTGCATGTATATAGAAACATGAATACTGATCAGTCCCTGGTCTGAAATCTGATGTATGCCCTTAACCTAAGTGAGCGTTTGCATCTATATGAAGGACCTACAATAGGAGAAATGACCTGCCCTTGAGCATCAGAAGACATTTTCCTGACCCCTCTTCCTTCACAGAGGTGTTGTTATTTTAAAGCCCTTGGTTTGATTTTTTTTTTTTTTTTTTTTTTTTGCTTTTTAAATTCATTAGCTTTGACCTTACTCCTTAGATCTCATATAAGGCAATCCTTTGCCTAGCAGCTATTAGCAAAGCGAATTTTTTTCCCTTAAAAAAAAAAAGTTTATATTAAGTTGTATTTAAGTTTACAAACGATTACAAAAAACCATAGTGACTTTTCATATGCCGTGGGCCACAGAGTCACGTTCCAGTTCTGCACCTTCTTCAGTATTTGGTGTTGGGAAGGTTTTTATATGTGTGTGTGTGTATACAAAATTAAAATAAGATACCACTAAACATGTACTAGAATTATAAGTAACAATATAAATACCATAATATATTATTATTTATAAATATACTATTACATATGATAAACACATTATATGCAATATATTATATGTAATAGGTACATATTTATTATATGTAATAGTATGTTTAAACATAACATATATAATTATAATATATATTAATATATAAATATATGAAATATATTTAAATCTATAATTTATATATGTAAAGAAATTATATATAAATATATAATTATATATAATTATGCTTAATTATACTATTATAATTATACATATTTCTAATAGATGTTTAGTGGTATCTTATTTTCATTTTAATTTGTATTTCTTTAGTGTTAGTGATATAGATTATGTTTTTATATGATTATCATCAATATACCTTTTGCGGTGAATTATCTACTTAGGTTTTCAAGTGGGTTTTTTTTCTATTGTTGAGTTTTGTGAACGTTCTTTATATATTTTAGATACAAGTCTTCTGTCAGAAATGTGATTTGCAAATATGTTTTCTCAGTCAGAGGCTTGCCTGTTCGTTTTCTTAATGGTCCCTTTTTACAAGACCAACAAACCCTTTTTATTTTGATAAAGAACAATTAATATTTTTTTTTAAATGTGATTTGTGCTTATGGAGTAATGTTTAAAATCACTTTCTGTTACATAAGGTCTCCAAGTATATTCCTGTGGTTCTTCTGGAAGTTTTGTAGTTTCAGGTTTTGGATTATTTTCTCCTTTAAACTGTATCATCCTTTAAATGGCTGTCTGAACTTTGCTTATGTAAATTAAACACTGTTGAAGCACAGGAAACAAATGAAAGGGCACATTTTCTTACATGTGGACAACAATCTAAATTTGAAAAACACTTAAAAATGATTTTAGTCTGATAATAAAAAAAAGATTATTTTATTATCCTTTTTTTTATTAAAAGAAACTGCGGTTGTGTTGAACCGTGCTGTGGGTCCTATGATGCTGATCATCGTCTGATCTAAATAAGCAGTTTTGCTGTGCAGACCTTGGGCAGCTGTTGTGTTCACTGTATCGGATTGAAATACTTACGAGAAACGGATCAAAATCCTGGTTTCTACAACTGTGTATAAATGATTCTACCTTGGCAAATGAAAAGAGGAAGTATTTCCAAACTGTGTGACAATGTTCGTTCAAAGGCAGGGAGACCCAGGCCTCAGAGCCAGTCTGTAGAAGGAAAGATACCACCTGCTTACTGCAAAAAAGGCTTGAGAAACGATGGGCCACCCTCCTATTTTCTCAGAAGGAATCCAGGCTCTAATGAGAAAATTCGGATGGTTCACCCTTTATCATCACTTCCCTATCTAGCTTTTTCTGTATCTTTTGGGCAAGGAACAATTGCAAGAAGATAATAGCTTTCAGACAGTTTGAAAGGCTTTCGTTAACTAGCTTAGCCTTCCTCATTTAGAACTCAGCGGATGTCACTGCAACTTGTACCCACATGTCATTGCAAAACAGATCGATTGGAAGACACTCTACCTGTTGTAGTATAAAGTTCTAATCATTCTTTTCATTCCTTTTGAACTACCAATATCATGACAACATCGTAATAGAGGAGCCTTCTAATACCATCTCAGGGGTCTTGATTTTCTTCTTTGCCATCACATGGTTACGTCGGAGAAGAGTCATCTTCTGCATGCCACACCCAGAGGAGACTTTTCCCAAGATCGTGAACAATTGCTGGAAGGGAGGGGCGCCTGGGTGGCTCAGTCGGTTGAGCGTCCGACTTCGGCTCAGGTCATGATCTCACAGTCTGTGAGTTCCAGCCCCGCATCGGGCTCTGTGCTGATGGCTCAGAGCCTGGAGCCTGCTTCCGATTCTGTGTCTCCCTCTCTCTCTCTGCCCCTTCCCTGCTCATGCTCTGTCTCTCTCTGTCTCAAAAATAAATAAAAACATTAAGAAAAAAAAATTAAAAAAAATTGCTGGAAGGGAATAGCAGTGCTTAAGCTGTGCCGTTCAAGGTCTCCCTCTGCTTCATTCGTGAATGAGGGAAGAATGGATGATGAAGAGATGGGACCAAAGAGATATTCAGATCTACTTCTTCCTCTTTCACGAAACAGGGAACGCAGGCTTCAGCAGTGACCTATGTTTTCTGAAATCAATCAGCTAAGCCTGTACACTTGTATCTCAAATCACTGTCCGGTTTCGTATCATCGCGAGATACAGATCTTTTGGCATCACCTTCTACGATTCCCAACAGATTACACATTGTTGGCACGACTCCTCATACGTGGACCCAGGAGATACAAATATGCGAAAAATGCAATGGGGTGTCAATACAGACTGGACCTTCAGATTTTTCAAGCTCCAAAATTGCCAGTTGGAAACTTCTCAGCGGTTTCCGCCTCTTGGCCACGGATTGGCATTTTTCTTTGAGGAAGATGCCTCCTTCTTCTGGGAAGATGGAACTAAGTGGTCCTTTTGGCCGTGAACATTTAAAGCTATTTGAAACTTGTCAGGGACCTGGGGCTTATGAACTGTCAGTGCCTAAACAGCCCCCAGCACCATGTTTCAATTTCCTCTCATATATTTACCTGAGAACAATCGACCTGGTGGGAGCAGAGTCAATGGACACTCATCTTGCCCTGGTGGTTAAAATGTCCTGGGACTTGTCTAAGGGCGGGTAGCGGCGATCGTGGCCATGTGACAGAGAAGGAGTATCCGGGAGCCTGGGGAAAAGACACCATAAGGGATAGAGGACACCGGATCCGTGATATCTTAACACCGGGAGGAGGTCCAGGAGAGAGACCCCTGACTCTGCACACTTGTCGCCCTGCTGATGCCGACCCACGACTCTGTATGTGCATGTGGCATGACCTGCGTGCCAGCCTACTGAAAGTGCCCCTGCAGCACTGCAGCTGGGGAGCTGACTCCATCCGTGAACGTGATTCTCACTGGACGTGAACTTGAAAGGAAAGCGCTCTCCCCCTGAGCTGGGTGAGCCCACAGCATTGCCGAGGTGGCAGCTGAAGAGCAGGAAGTATGGTCATCGAGAGGCGGTGACTGGCCAGACCCCATCTGATGTACATCGAAGAACGCGGAGGGGGCCGGCCAGGGCGTCCGCAGAGTTCAGCCATCGTGGGAGCCGACCTTATTTCCTACTTCCTTCACCGATGCCCATGGTACTCAAAAATGATGTTGTGAACAAGTCTAAGTAACCCCTGGGATTTAGGGGAGGAGGAGTCTGGGGGAGACAATGGACTTCCAGGTTATTTATGAGATTGGAACCATTACACTAATCGTTTCCATCTTGATGGGAAGGCTGTTCTAGTATCTTTCCACCTTGGATGGTTGAAGCCTGGGATGTGTGTGACCCAACACAATGAAACGTCCCACGAGATAGCTTTTCTTGTGGCATCTTTGCCACAGATGAGTGATAGCCAGGCAAACACGCTGCCCCCAGCGTGCAGGAAAGATCTTTGCCTCGGCACAGACGGCTGTGGAAACTGGCAGTTTGGAAACAGACTGGAAACGAGTGGCTTTTGAGCCCCCATCTCACGTAGCTGTTGTCACACGTGCTCGGACTAAACGAGCGTGGGAGAGACAGCAACCCCACCGCGAGGAAGACTGTAGGAATGTTCACACCCGCCCCTCTGGGCATTCCACACTTCTCACCCCACTGTCCTGCTGTCCTGGGTGAGTGTTTCACCGGGATCCGGAATCATGGTGGTGTGGTCAGGGCTGAGTCTCCGTGACCCAAGATCTCTGAATGACTTGACTGAGCCAGACCTCCTTTTTTGGTCCTGCGAGAATAGGAACGTGAGGTGACAGCGGCCGAGGTGTTTGAAGCACTTGTTTCCAAGTTCGTCCAGGTGGTGACGGCTTAGAGTGGAGACAGCGTTGTAGCTGAGATAGACAGGACCACAGGGAAATGGCAAGTAGGTGATTGGGTGTGGTTGGGGGTTGGGAACAGGAGGAAGGAGGGAGATTGTGATTTCAAGTAAGGGGGTGGTCAGGGTGGGGCTCATGACAGGCCCGTTTTGGGTAAAACTGTATCTCTTCTAGGGTTTAAATAGAACTGGCTTTTTTTTAAGTTTATTTATTTATTTTTCGAGAAAGAGAGAGTGTGGGTGGGGGAGGAGCAGAGAGAGAAGGAGAGAGAGAATCCCAACAGGATGCTGCACTGTCAGCACAGAGCCCAACGTGGGGCTCAATCTCACCAACGGTGAGGTCGTCACCTGAGCCAAAATCAGGAGTCAGATGCTTAACTGCCTGAGCCACCCAGGTGCCCCTAAATAGAATTTTTGTTACCTCCAACCCACCCCCAATTTTTGATTAATAGCATCTCATTTAATATACTAAATAGTCTATTTCTTTTTTCGTATTTGGCTCTTCTTTCTGTCCAGGCCAAATGTATACTGGACATCTACCAAGTGTCCCGCGTGTATTAGGCACCGGGGATGGTGGACAAGACAGACAAAAATCCTGTGCTCCCAGTTCAGCGTCAGAAGCTGGCACAGCTGTCCTCTGGTGGGCCAGCTGGGTCCTGGTCCCAACCTCTGTTGACTTGGGCAGGTGTCTTGCCATGTGTTTGGATCTCCTAGGAAGGGGCCCTGAATTCATGAACCGATCTGGGGTTTCCTCGCCATCCTCCCCGTGCAGTCCCAGGATGCCAGGCCCATTTCTTGGGGGTCCGTGCATCTACACCTTTCCATCCCCTTTCAGATTTCTTTCTCCCAACCCTGGGACGCTGTGCCCTTGACTTGTGCGTGTGTCCAGTGAGGGGCGGGGGAGTGCCCACCCTTGGCAGCTTTGCCCTGAACTGTCCCGCCTGACTCCTAGAACTGAGGCCTGTGGCCCCACATCTGATGTGGGCACAGGTGTGACCGGTCACCGTGCTGTTTCTCTGCACTTCCTCTGTGTCTCTGTCCTTTTCGGAGGAAAGGACACAGCCTTCCCCAGCTCTGATTTACAAATTGCAGGACAAGTGATACTTGTCCTCCGGCTTTAGAAGGGTTCAGACTCACTGCATTAAATAGCATCCAATCACGTAGAAAACATCCTTCTCTTTTGCATTCTCTGGGATCCTGATTCTACCAAAGAGAAAACTGTCCTCTTGGTGCCCTTAATTCACAGAATCACCCGGGGAACGCACACGATTACTCTTCTCTAGCCCTCGCCCAGCGCAGGGGCACCGATTCAGGCTTTTGCTGGGAGTAGAAATTAGAAAGAATTTAATAGTTTCTGTTTTAATTTGGTGTATTGTATGCTGAACTTGTGCTTATAGCAACATGGGCTGTGCCTTCTACTTCAGTCTGTCGTGTAAAATTTCCTTTTGAAATAATTTTCCATCAGATAAATGAATTCATTTAGGAAAAAAAAAGATATCCATCTGTAAGAGTCGAGGTTGTTCACTGCAATGGGAAAAGATCATGCGTGTGGTGGCGGGGGGGATGACTACAGTTTTAGGAAATACTGTCCTAACCACCTGTCTGGGAAAGGGCACGTGACACAAGCAAATTCGGAAGACCACCTTGGTTAATATTTCCAAATGCCATCTGTCCTCCAGAAGGAACCTAGATTTTCTGTCTTCGGAGAAGACGTTTTAAGCTGTTAAGACTTTCAAGAAATCTCTTCTTAGCATTCAAAACCACTTTTAGCTGGAGTGCCTGGATGGCTCAGTCGGTCAAGCATCCGACATTGGCTCAGGTCATGATCTGGAAGTTCATGAGTTCGAGCCCCACATCGGGCTCTGGGTTGACAGCTCGGAGTGGGGAGTCTGCTTCAGATTCTGTGTCTCCTTCTATCTCTGCTCCCCCCTCCCCACTCACACTCTGTCTCTCTCTCTCAAAAATAAGTAAAAAAATTTAAAAATTAAAAACAAAAAACAAAAAAAACACTTTTCACTAATCTTTGTCCAGCTCCTACACAGTTAGGCTCACAGGTTGTTCCAAATCTTCAACATTGGCTGCAGACGCGCCCTGTAGCCCACTGGTAGCCCCTTGCCCACCACGGACAGAACAGAGGTGGCCAGAGTGGGCCCCCCCTATGTTCCACTGCTCCGACCGAGGGTGGCAGCATGAGGCCAACATCTTCCACCAACCTGAAGTCCTCGTTCTTTCTCATCTCTCCTCCCAGGGTTCGATTCCGGGCTTGCTGGGACATTGGCTCATTACTTGTTCTCTCCTGAGATCTCCATCCTTCTTCCCGGCTGTTCTCCATCAGTCCATGCTTAACCCCCAAGGGCAGCCATGTTAGTGGAGGCTTCCTGTGACGCACATACCCTCAGGACAGCCACCTGCTTCCCTCCATTTTGCCTCAGCCTAACTTCTCGGAGGATTGGTCTGGAGCCATTGTGTCCCCTTCCCCGAATCCTTGCCTCTCTCCCCTGAAACTGCTTATGCTGAGGCTGCCTGCCATCTCCTGACTGCCCGTTGAATGGACGTTTTCATGGTTCCCTTCTTGATCTCACTGACTTCCTCCTTCTCCGACCCTGCTTCCCCTTCCTCTCCTGCTTGGGCCATGCAAGGCTCTGCTGTTCCTTGCTTCTAGCATTCTCTTCCCCGTCTCATTCATGGACTCCTTCAGCTGGAAATGTATTTCTCACTAGAGGGTTTATTGTCTTTCCCTCTGTGTCGCCCTTCACCGGCCCTGCCGCGGCTGAGGTGGTTATTGCCTCTTAGGGTAATCAGTTTTAAATCAGTATCTATGCCAGACGTCTGAGTTTCAGATCACATATCCAAACGCCTGCTGGGCACACCCACTGAAATATACGTGTAAGCATGTCGGGCTCAGTATATTTAAAACGGGCAAATCTGCCTTTTTACCAGATTCCTCTAGCCTCTTCCTTATTGACTTGATCACATTGATATCCTCGATATCCACAGCAATAAACAGGAAGATGAACGTTTGCCTTCACACGTACTCTGCACCATTCCTACTCAATCAGATATAATATTCTGTGATCGTTTGTCTCTCCGATTCATTCTCCTTTCCTGGTGCCTCGTGTCAAACTCCCCAGTTCGGTCTCAAATTATCATTCTCGTAACCATATGAATAATGTCCCGATCTTCTCTTCTTCCCTTCTCCGTACATACCCTTCACGTACAACCAAATGAAAACATGATCGCGCGTTCCTCTGCTTTTTATTTGCCATGAGCATCAGTGACTTGCATGGTAAACTCAAAGCCCACATATGACAAAGAAGACGCCGTGACTTACGTTGGCCTTCTGTCGCGGCCACACCCTTTGAAACTCCCTTGCTCGCCTGTATGCCCCACCAACACCAAGTTGATTCGTGATCCTGCCTCCCTCATTTTTCCGCCCTGCCCTGAGCCCCTGGCCCATCACCATTTCCTTTGTCTGCCTTGATCACCCTTTCTTCTTCTTAAAGAATGAACTTGGCTGTTACCTCATTCAAGACATCTTCCCAGATGCCACCATCACACTCCCAGCTGGTGAGAGTCTTAATCTTTGTGATCCCATTGGACCTTGGACCTGGTTTAGTTTAATCAGAGAATATTCCCACATGGTGCTGAAATGCTCTGTTTATTTTCCTGTTTCCTCTTCAGGGTGAGTACTCCCTAAGGAAGATACTCATTCGTCCTGAGTCCTCAGTAAGGGGCTTTATACATAGGAGACACTCGATAACAGTTTCTTCTTTATAGACGTTCTCTCATACAATCATATCATTTGAAAGCAATGAGGCATTGTTACAAAATTAGCGATGGTAAGACTTATTAATTCCAATCCACGAGAAGATATATGGGCAGAAGGAGAAGTCAATGGGTAAAACACTGGAAAGATAACTACATAAATTTTATTTACACCCACACTGGAAGCCAGAAAACATGTACAATTTATTTTAAATTGCACACGAATAGTTTCTATTCGTAGGCAGAATACAGGTTGAAATAAGAGGCTACTGGGGCACCAGGGTGGCTCAGTTGGTTAAGCATGTGACTTCAGCTCAGGTCATGATCTTGCTGTTCCTGAGTTCAAGCCCTGCGTCGGGCTCTGTGCTGACAGCTCAGAGCCTGGAGCCTGCTTCAGATTCTGTGTCTTCCTCTCTCTCTGCCCCTCCTCTGCACTCTGTTTCTCTCTCAAAAGTAGATAAACATTAAAAAGATTTTTTAAATAAAAATCGCTTAAAATAAGAGGCTACTGTCCGTCTAAAAATAGGTGCAATATTCAAAATGAGTAGTATTCACAATAAAGTTTAGTCTGAAGGAGACAACTAAACAAAACAAAGAAAAACGACAGACAAAACCGCATGTAAAGACCTTGACTTTTGATAGGCAATCTTCTATGAGCTGAAGATTGAGTCACTGAAAATACCAGAATATATTTGGAAAATGTTCCTTCTCTGCTATTAGCTGTGTGACAGGAAAATCTTCCTAAATTATCTGAGTCTATTTTATCTTAAATAATGTGAGGATTAAAAATATCTCCCTCACAGAAAAGTTTCGAGACACACAGAGGAATATACGTATCACGTACTGGCAGAGAACTTCACCCAAAATTAGTCCTCACTGCAGTTTCATGATGGAATTGCAGAGTGAAAAGAAAAATCAGAAAGTCCACACCTTTTAAATAAATCTGCCATAAAATCTTTGCATCTTTACAGAGGGCAGCAAACACTGTCTCTATAGAGAAAAAAGCAAAAGCAACCAATGTGCATACTAATGGGCCTGGCTGTGTTGCAATAAAACTTTATCTGCAAATGCGGGCCGGGGGGCCAGATTTGGACCGCAGGCCATAGGTTTTGCAAACCCCCAATTCAGTAGATTAGAAGGTACAAATATGAGTTAGACATTTTGAAAGATAAATTTTTACATTCCTTTTTTTGGGGGGGTTAATAAAACCTAGGATCCTGTTTGCAGTTTTGTTCAAACTGGTTACCTCATGTATTTTGAAAATAAAGTTACATGCTTTGTTAGTATATTTCTGGAGAGAATTGTGCATTTAAGATACACCTATGAAGATCAGTTGTCTTTTGTTCCAAAGGAAGGAGCTACATAAATTCATTCAAAATGAGTGAAAATATAGGTCATATAGGTTAGGAAAATAGAATTCTGGTGCTGACTGATAATCACTTTTTTTTTTTTCCTCTAGGAAACTAGTGGCGAGAAAGTAAAAGAAAGTTAAGCAAATTTCCAGGAATTTCATGGCTTGGAAAAGTAAATTTTTCATCTTGATCAATTGTCTCAACATTTAATAAGAAACCTTCCAGTGCACCTCCCAGCTATCAACTTCATTCTACATCACCTAAAGCCCTAAGACCGTTCTGTTTTTTCCTGTTTGTTTTGCTACCATAAGGAGAGAAAACCATAATAGTTAAAAAAATTTGATCACCCTCCTTTTTTTAAGAGAGAGAGAGAGAGCATGAGCAGGGGGAGGCAGAGGGAGAGAGAGAGACAATCATCGTGGGACTCGATCCGAAGACCCTGGGATCCTAACTGGCGTCGAAATCAAGAGTCAGAGGCTCAACCGACTGAGCCACCCAGGTGCCCCTAAGAAATTTAATTTTTAAATGTACTACCTACTACTTGTATGTATCGTTTTTCATTTAACGTATCTTTTGTTTTCCTTTTATTCCAAGAAAATATTGCTTACCTGCCAAACTCTGGAATAGGAGTCCCATGCCTCTAAAACTATTTTACCCATCATTGTGTGAGAAGACACGTCATTCTTCCAGATCAACAGCAGCCTGTAAGGGCTCTTTTGTACGAGAAGCCTTTTCATAACGCCTCTTGGAACAATTCTCGTACATTTCCTTCATACGGTTTCCTTTTCCTAACTCTGCTTTTCCAAGAAAACGCTATCTACATTCTTTTTCCATCTAAACATCTGGAGGCACTACACATACTGTGCACCAGGAAGGACCTTTCAATTAGAATCTGTCACTATGGGGCCCCTGGGTGGCTCAGTTGGTTGGGCGACCGACTTCGTCTCGGGTCACGGTCTCACAGTTTGTGAGTTCGAGCCTCGCGTCGGGCTCAGTGCTAACAGCTCAGAGCCTGGAGCCTGCTTCAGATTCTGTGTGTCCCCCTCTCTCTACCCCTCCCCTGCTCACACTCTGTGTCTCTCTGTCTCTCAGTAATAAATAAATGTTGAAAAAAATTTAAAAACAAAAAAAAAAAGAATTTGTCATTATGGGTCCCCTGAAATCTGTCCTATTAAAAATGTCTTCTTTCTCAGAGTGAGAGTCCCAGGCTGATGGAGCACAACCAACATGCATTTGGTTCCTCTTTGAGCCTGGACATTTAGGTCATCTCTTTTTTCCAAAGTCTGGAGCTTTTTGTCCTGACCTCTTAACAATAACTATATTCACACTTCCTCCGGTATATGCTGTGGCACCTTTTTCCTTGAAATTTCAAGACCTTGGACAAAGATTAATATATTAAAGAAACCCACATGAGAAAAGGAGGTCAGGAAATACCACATCACTCATATCACCAAATATAAAAATAGTTGATGTTCTGTCTGAGGGGATGGGACACACAGGGAAACACTGGACAATCGTCAGTGTCTTTCTCTGACGAAGACACCAAACTCGTCCTTCTAATAGTTTTTGCTTTTAACGAAGTTGAAGGTATTTGCTCTCTTTACTGTTCTGGTTTAGCCTAAGGAATGGGGCAAAGAAGACTTGTTCCCATAAATAACACTCTTTAGTGAAAAATTTCCATAGGTTTTAATACTTTCCTGTTGGGTCCCTTTTTAGTGTGGGGGGGGGGGTAATTGTTTTTCAAAGCATAGAGTTGTTCGTTGAATTTTCACAAAGTAAATCAACCTAGAATACAGTTTTACAAGCATAAGTAACATTTTTGCTTTTTTTTTCATATTTCTTCTCCCATGTGTGATTCTCGTCTTTGATTTCCCTTTCACTGACTTCTCTAATCAAACTAACAAGTAACATCTTAAATATTTGTCTGTCCCTAACGTTTCTGAATGTTTTCCCTGTTGTTTTTCCTGGTTCAAGCAAGATACAAATACTGGAAGTGACAGAGAGTAGCTCTCATGATGATCATCATTCCACTTAACTCTTTAACAAGGTCTTGATGGATGAAGGAAAAAAAAAATGAAATCACGTGCAACTTTTAGTGTTATATTACCTAGTTAGCTGGCCACACACTGCTTAACGATGAAATATAAAATGACTTTACAAGACCCTGGGACATTTAATTCTTGGAAATTCTAGGGACTGATTAAGAGGATGTAAGACCGAGTGAACATTGTCTCTGAGACAATGAGCAAAAAACACATTTGCTGATGAAAATACAAATAGGTTAGTTTGCTTACGTTGGTAAAATGCTTACTCTCAGAGGAAAGATGAATTTCGGAAAGCTTCCCCACTTCTTTTCATACTACTCTGAGCTTAACACATGGAGAATATTACTCTAGATGTGAGAAATTGTGCACATTTTTATAGGGGAGGAACAAGTGTGATTCATCAAAAAATTTTTTTTAATGTTTATTCATTTTTGAGAGACAGAGAGAGACAGAGCACAAGCAGGGGAGGAGCAGAGAGACAGGGAGACACAGACTCGGAAACAGGCTCCAGGCTCTGAGCCCTCAGCACAGAGCCCGACGCGGGGCTCGAACCCACGAACCGTGAAATCCTGACCTGAGCCCGAGTCCGACGCTCAACCGCCTGAGTCCCCCAGACGCCCCTGATTCATTCTGATTACAGAATTACTAAACCCAGATGTAAGCACTTGGATTGTGTTTTAGGAAATATCTGAATTGATTTTACGTTGATATTTTTAAGGTAAAATCTCAGACATTAGCAGAACATTCGAATCCACAGTTAATGTTGTAAACTATACAGGTATTACCATCAAATTGGGAAAACACGTAACGAAGATACGCTATTATACACCTGTTATTTTGCATGAAAAGCTGACATCTTCATAATGTGAAAAAAAGCCCCACGCTCCTCTGGAAAATACATTACCCAGTTTACAGACAGTGTGCCCAACACAGTGCTTGGCAAAGAGCAAGCCCTTACTCCATACTCGTGGACTGAAGGCACAGCATGCTTTGTGGGTTTTTATGGGCAACCGCATCCCCATCAAAACAAACGTCAGCTAACAATTCCGTCCCCCAAGCTCAGCAGATGTAACTCATCCTTTGTGACGGCTGGCATCTACGAGGAAACCCAAGGGCATCTCTGAAATGCAGGAGGAGTGCCAGAACACCATCCCAGGCAAAGACTAGCAAGCCCTTGGTGTTCACTTTCCAGAAGGTGCCATCCTATAGCCGAAGCCGCATCGCTCTGCCGGTGTTAATTTTCCAGATCTCTAGTCTTTCAGAGTATAGCTGATCAAATATAAATACATTTCTATAACTAGATTGCTTGGAACTTGCTCAAGATTGACCTGTGACCTTCATTTATGAAAAATGGATATGCTTGATTGCCCCGCACTGACACCGAGCATGTTCAATTAATGCTTACATTATAAAGAATGTGCAAACAACACAAACGGAAATTAAATCCTTTTCACTATCTGTCTGCGTCTGAGCATTCATAAATTGAAATAAGTGTGAAAGAGCTGTCCTCAATCAATTTCAGCTCCGGTCCCTGACCTGATTATGCTATGCGTATCAATATACATTTCCTTAATTAAATGTGGTTCAGTGAGCATTAATGGTATTAAAAAGAGGGAGAGAGAGAGAGAGAGAGAGAACGGCGCCTCATATCACTACCCATCATGTTGTTGGGGAAAACAACAGAGAGACTGATGAAAAGGAACGTTGACGGAAGAAAGAGCCACTGGGTGCATTATCATAATTATCTCCTATGCCGAGTGACTTCAAAGGGAGATGCTGAGAGCGGCCCTTGTTTTCCCGAGCAATCTCCTGTAAGGTCGAAGGATTACAGGCAGAGGCAGCATATGATTTTGAAAAATTTCGTCCTGTCTTCCGTGGGTTCGCAATTCACTCACTGCTTATTCAGACACGGCTACAAACATCTTGCAACCTTTCCTGACACCCCATTTAAGCCATACAGGAAAGTTCCTTTATGAGACTCAGCTCTCCTCCTAAAGCAAAGAAAAAAGAAATTCTCTCGCTGGGTTTCGGTGCGCGTCCCTCCTCTGGTTGCTATGACATTCCCTCTTTCCTGTCCTCTCTGTCCTCTGCAGGGCCAGTAGAACGTCTTCCACCACAGACCCCGTTGGTCTGTGAGACCGTCGCCTGCAGGAGATCCGTGCTTTCCCGGGTGGCTTTGCCTCTCCAGACTGCTGAGAGCAGGGACCCTGCACTGAGTGTTGCTTTCGTCCTGCGGTGGGCTGGGAAGGATGCTCATCGGGGATCGCTTCTCCGTCACTTGACTTTGGAGCTTAGATCAAGTTGTGACAGGAAGAGTCACAGATGGACTGGGTAGGGGATAGGAGGAGACGAGCAGAATATAACTTCCCGGGCTGGGTCATAGGCGTTGCACAAAATATATTACTGCAGAACCCACCGATAGAGCTGCTTGTGGATTGCGTTGCCTTTGATAATTGCGTGCCATAAAGAGCCGCTCTGTGTCACAAGGTAAGTCTTGGAGAGCAGGCAGGACTCACAGAAAAGTGTGAACTGATTACATGTTAAAGCACTGGTGTCAGAAAACGAGCCAGACTATCTGGGAATACAAGTCAGGTACCACACACATGCTTCTCCTAAGCCCTGGGGGCGAAGTCCTGAGGTAGAGGATTAGATCCTAATGAAACTTTAAATGTACATCAGGAATCTGCTGGCCTTGGTTGGTTCTGAATGTGTCCGGACCGAAAAGATACTTGGGCGGGGTTGGGGTGGGGGAAGCAAAGCACCAGCTTACGGGCATCTTTTAAGAAGAAACGCCTCATGCTACCAGAAGGTCCAGAATTGGGCACTTTCTTTCCCTTAGAGAATCGGAATTACAGAAAACCCAGATTTTTGGTGAATCGAACAACCGACTTCGATAAGTTTCAGTTGGCCCTGGCACACACGGGCGCATAGCCGGGCGGCCTTCCCTTGGCTTGAGGGTTTCACCACCTACCTTAGGGAGGGACTTTACCCCACTGATGGCTCCTGCCTGTAAACTCTCACATGTGTGCAAGTCCCGCCAAACTTAAAAATAAATAAATACAGAAACCAAAACCAACACGTGTCGAAAAGGATAAGAAAAGGAGGAAGAGGGAAAGAAAACGATGTGAGTTGGTCTGACGCTGTGTTAGCTGTCTCTAGCCCTCTCTCCTATCCACAGCCAAGCTTCCCAAGACATTTGCCTATGGTGGTTCGCTCCCGCTAATTTTCTCCTCCGTGCCCCCGATTCCACCCAAAATGTCCTCACCAAATCACCAATGACAAAGGACGGCTTTGTCCTTGCTGTTAAACACAAAGGACAGTTTTCAGTCCTGGACTGGTCCTCAGCAGCCTCTGGTACTCCCAGTCTCCCTCTAGTCTCCACAGCTCCCACGACGCCTCGTTGGCCTGGTCGGTGTCACCCATCTTAGGCCATGCCTTCCATTTTCCCCGCAGACTTCTGGCCCTGGGTGGGCATCTAAACCTTGGTCTTAAGATAGCCGTGCTCTCGCTTCTTTATTGTCCCTGCCTCGTCTCATCCTGGTCCGGGATTTCAGTGACCAATTTTAGGCTGATGATTCTTGAATCTTTGTTAACAGCCCCGATCTCTTTTCCGAGATCCCGACTCACTTGTCAGAATCCTTACTGAGTGTCGGATATTGGCTACCTCAGGGGTACCCCGAGACGTACATGTCAGAGAATGAACGTAGAATCCTTCCCTGAAAAAAAACGACTCTGTCTCCCCGTGATGGCAATAATCTTTAACTCAGTTTTTGCAAACCAGACAGCTGGGACTCGGTTTTGACTTCTTTGGTTCTCGACTGCCCGTCCACTCATCCCCAAGCTCTATGATTCTACTCCCCGAATCTGTCTGGTCTTCCGTATCCCCAAGGCCAATGTTATTTCCCATTCCCATTACTGCAGATGCCTCCTTTTTCATTTTTCTGTATGCAGCCTTGTCCAATTTCTACTGGCTGCAATCAGTTACGCCTCTAAATGCTCATGCGTTTCCGTCACTTCAGGCTTCCTCGTGGGTCCTACCCTCCAGTCCCATCGCTAGCCATCGCCCCTGCCTTCTACTTTCCGACCGTCAGTAATAATTCTCTCACATTTAGGCCTTCGGATGCTGCCTGACGGATAGTCTTCCCATAAATTGCCAAGTTTATTCCTGCTCATTCTTCAGAATCTTGTCCCAATAACATTTTTTCCCTAAGAAAATCTTAACATCACTCAATCCCCACCCCAAACTACCCTAGTAGCCCTTCCTATATATACTGCTATGATTCATTGAATATTTCCTATGTTTCATTATAAACGTTTTCTTAATTGCCTATCAACTCTTATTATAAAAGGAAGCAAGACCTGTGATTATTAACAGGCAGAAAATGGTTAGAGTGGAGGAGAGCATGCACTCAAAGGAAGAAACGTGTAAATATGTTATCTGGATGTATGTTTACAGCATGGGAAATAGTTTTAATAATTTATTATGATATCCAGTTAAGTAAAAAAAAAAATAGACTTTAATATACCATGCATACTGTGTTCCAGTTAGTAGTAAATAAATTTCCTTCAAAAACAGAAAGGAAAGTAGAACTCATATGGGAAACTGAGGCAGAAAGAAATGTAGATAAAATTAAATTTCCTTATAACCTGCAGCCCATTAGCAAATACTTGAGGCTGAGGAAGTATAACATTTCTCTAAGAACTCCCTCCAATCTTAAAGTTTCTGCTTTGCTAGAGGGAAAAACAACCTTAGCTTGACAATAGCTACGTGTACAGGATGTTGTGAGCCTTCCTTAGCATATGAAAGTCCTTTTGGAAACTTCCCCTGGACTTTACCTCCCCCATCTCCGAAGTATATAATCAGTCACCCCTCAGGACCCCAGTCACTTCTCTCTGCCCAGGGTTCCTGTTCCCGTGCTTTAATAAAACCATCTTTTTGCACGGAAGATGTCTCAAGAATTATTTCTTGGCTGTCGTCTCTGAATCCCAACATTTCACATCAGACCTTCCGGAATGGTGGAGAGAGGACCTATACTTTATTTTCCTCCATAAAAGCAATAAGAACACTGGCAACCGACTAAACTAACATTTTTAGAACTCTGGGAATTGGTTAAAACTTTGCAACAAGATGAGGAATGTGTATTCAAGAAAACAGTGCTGAACTTTTGTAAGAACAGCAGTCTGTAGCATGTTATCTTGATCTCTTCCCAACCCTCTCTCTACCATCATGCCGGGGAGCCTTGAGAACCAGCAGCCCAGAAACCACTGAGGGCACAGACGGGGTGTGAAGCTCCAGAAAAAGTCCTATCTACACCACATTTTTTACAATTTGATGTATCTCAGAGTTTCTTGGAAAAACCTCTATTGTTGTTACTTGAATTGAGTCGGAGTTCTCCTCTTTCTCCTTCTCCTTCTTCTCCTTCTTCTCCTTCTCCTTCTTCTCCTTCTCCTTCTTCTTCTCCTTCTTCTTCTCCTTATCCTCCTCCTCCTTCCTCTTCTCCTCCTCCTCCTCCTCCTCCTCCTCCTCCTCCTTCTTCTTCTCCTTCTCCTTCTTCTTCTTCTTTCCAGGAAAAGCCTCATCCAGAGAGCTTTGGAGAAAACAATCAGTAGCAATTATTTACCATTGCAGTGGCCTGAGGCCGCAAAAGCAGCTAGGGCAAACAAGAGCTTGGCAAAAAAATTAAAAGAAAGATCTATGGATTGAGAGGTCCACAGAGAGCTTTGAAAAGGCATGACTATTGGTATTGATAAACAGTGGTGTTACAGGATACAATATATATTCACAAAAAAAATCAATTGTATTTCTGCGCATTAGCAATGAACAACATGAAAGTAAAATTAGCAAAACAATTCTATCCATAATAACATTGAAAAGAATTAAGTGCCTGGATAAATGAAACCAAAATTTCATCCTTGTGCACTGAACACTACAAAACATGGTTGAAAGGAATTAAAGACAATCTAAATACACAAAATGGATGTCCATGGATCGGAAGACATACTACTGTTAAATGACAATTTTCACCTAACTTTATCTACTAGTCAGTACAGTTCCTACTGAAATCCTAGGCTGTTTTCATTTTCAGAAATTGACAAACTAATCCTATATAGAAATGCAGTGCTCTAGAATAGACAAAAAAAACCTCACAAAACACAAAGTTAGGGGCGCCCGGGTGGCTCAGTTGGTTAAACATCTGACTTTTTATCTCGGCTCAGGTCACGATCTCATGGTTTATGAGTTGGAGCCCCACATAAGGCTCTGTGGTGTTGGTGCGGACAGAGCCTGCTTGGAATTCTGTCTCTTCTCTCTGCCCCTCCCCGTCTTGTGCATTCTCTCGCTCTCTGTCTCTCTCTTTCTCTCTCTCTCTCTCAAAATAAAAGAAAACATCAAAAATTTTGTTGGAAGACTCCCAATTCTTAACTACAAAACTTACTCTATAAGGAATCTCTGGTTATAGTACAAATATACTATAAATATACACTACAAATAAGTACACTAAGCTACTAGTAGAAACCACATCTTGGTTCCTTGACCAATGTAGTAGCCAACATTCAGAAAGAAGTGTCAAGTGGGCACCTCTAGAGTGTCTCTACCTATAAAAACAATAAATCAGGGGTGTCTGGGTGGCTTAATTGGTTAAGTGTCTGGCTCTCGATTTTGGCTCAGGTCATGATCTCATGGTTCATAAAATCGAGCCCCACTTTGGGCTCCACGCTGACAACACAGAGCCTGCTTGGGATTCTCTCTATCCCAACCCCCTTTGCCCTCCTCCTGTTTGTGCTTGTGCTCTCTCTCTCTCTCTCTCTCTCTCTCAAAATAAATAAATAAAATTTAAAATCAATCAATAAAAAACAATTTTCTTGACCTATCAAAATATGTCTTATTTACAAAGCGTTTTGCTTAAACTACAGTGGATTATGCCGCCATCAGTGGAGATTCCTAACTATTTGTAAGTGACTATTTTTGAGTAATAGAATTAAAGTAAGATTCTTTTATATTTTTAATCTTAATTTTCTAATTTATTTTATCATTAATGTAGGCTCCTCATGTAAAACAGATAGTAACATTTTAAATGGGCTTTGATTACCTGGATTGTCAAATAAGTCATATTTTCCTGGGTTCTGCTCCCATTGTTGAGCGGACATGAACTTTAGAGGTGATCTTGTTCATCCCCTCTCTTACAGAGAAAGATAACAAGGAAGATTTCAAGCTCTGTTATGGCAGTCGTGGTCAGTGGATTGAGTTGGGGCCCAAGGTTATCTTGTATTTATTATATAGTTGATTAGGGCCTGGTACTATCTCTGGGATTGATGCTCTGGTCTTTGATTTCTTCTTCTGAATCTTCTTTCCCTTTCCATGGTAGTGACTGGGTAGTCTCCTCAACCCGCTTTCTATCCATGGTGATGTGGGGTCTTTTATGTGGTTAGAGCCAGACAGTAGAAGGCAGCTGGTTAGCCTCCTCTCTCTCTCTCTCTTCAGAAAGTCTCAGGACTTTTCCGAATGCTACGTTACCATGTCTGGGTTGCCCGTTGCTGGGTGGTTTCAGAAAAGTCAGACGACCTACCATTGGATTCAAGGCACCAAAATGAGAATTCTGAACATCGTGGTAGGTATTACATCACCTTTTCTGACATAGCCTCAGGAATCGTACGTCATCATTTCTGCTGCCTTCTACCAGTTTAAGTAAGTCATGAGCCCAGATGCAAAGAAAGCACATCGGCCCCACCTATCGGAGGAGGGTTATGGTAACGTTATTGAACAGCCTATCTTTGGAAAAGACAATGTGCCACACAGAGCGACATCACAATAGCGATTAGGTTTTTTGTATATGGTCCAACAAGCACCATTTCTGGTGGCTAAGAAGCTACCTTTGGGGAGTCTGGAAATGATGCTCACAGTTAAATTGAATTCGGCGGATGTGTAACTGTTACTTTTAGTGAAATGTTGATGTGGCTGGCTCTCAGTGTACAATACAATTTCCACTTCCATATTTGAGAGTGCAAACCCTCTGAACTGGGACCACTTGTAAAAAGTCAAAGACATTTATGCGAATGTGCCAAGTCAAATTGCTTGAAAAAAAAAAATGTTAGAATCCTTAAAAGCAAGGTTAAGGATGATGAATTCCAGAAGCTTTAAAGGTGGAGGAACATGGAAGCATATCTTGTCAGGTAATTTGCCTAAATTATAATTTAATAACTGATCCTGTCCCAGGAAATGATAGTCAATACTATAGCATATCAGTTGTCGTCATCTATGATTTAGAATGTCATAACCTCATTTGGAGAATCCTTGGAGGTAAAGAAAATGGTGAACTTAAAAATATTGACAGGTAAAAAGCTGTAGGAAATCTTTAAACAGAAAATTCTTTTTTTTAATAAAAAAATTTTTTTTTAGTGTTTATTTTTGAGAGAGAGAGAGAGAGAGAGCATGAGTGGGGGAAGGACAGAGAGAGAGAGGGAGACACAATCCAAAGCAGGCTCCAGGCTCTGAGCTGTCGGCACAGAGCCTGACGCAGGGCTCAACTCAAGAACCACGAGATCATGACCTGAGCCAAAGTTGGACGCTTAACCAACTGGACCACCCAGGTGCCTATAAGTACAGAAAATTCTTAAGAAACTCACCAAATGAGATTAAGGACATAGGAACTGTAACGGGTCAGACTATAGGTTGTAGGGAACGTAAGTGATGTGTGAATATAGCGATATTATTGCTTTACTGCAAACTCAAATTCTTTTAATTTACTAATGAAACATTTGTTAGATGATGAATTAGTACATATTCTAACTTATGGTTATTTTTGTTATTCTGGGGTCACAAGTAAACTGTCATCGTAACGGGAAGTACCAGGAATTGGTTTTGAAATATTTGCATCATGATCATTCTCCAAAGGTACGGAACAAGGTTCATACTGATGAAACAATTCAGGTTTTGACCTTTCAGGCTGGGATTTGGGGGTTGGTGCTCCTGGGATCTTGCAGCAGCCCAAGGATATACACAGTTCGCTCAATTTGGAACCACCTTATATTGTGCTGAAGGAATTATCAGCCTATAATGAAATGTAAATTAATTCCACATTCTTTGAAGTTCAAATAAAGTTCAGTGAGACAAGTCTTCTCAGTACTTGTTATACTGGAATAAAGTCCATTCCCTAGGAGAGCTTCATAAATTTTCTGTTTCTTTGCCATTATATACGAGAAATGACACTCTTAGTCTCTCCCATGTGATCATGGGTTTAAGACACATTTCCCAAAATAAACTAAGATGACAAACAAAATCAATAATCCAATAAGGCTGGAGAAGTGCCATGGTATTCTGGTTCCTTTTCCCGCCCGTTTCCTCTTTGGTTTCTATCATCATTCAAGGTGGTTCCTTTAAGTTGTGAAATCCCATCAGTTGACAGACTGGTTAATTCCTCTCTAGTCTTCTTCCTTGCATGCCTTTTGCACTCTGCTTGAGAGCAGATCACAGCATCCCCGCTGAATTTCAAGGCTGTATCTAGCCCTTGTCTTCCCACTCATATGTATAGCACTGATGCTGGTGGGAAATGAGGCAGAGAAAACACTTTACATACAAACCTGTCCGGTAGAAACCAGATGGAAGGCAAAGAAAATCATGCAGTCTGTAGCTATTAAAATGATCTTTCCTCAAAGATCAAAGGCTTTAAAAATTTTTATTATTCTTTTCCCTTCCTTCTATCACGGTATCTACCTCTGCACTGAAAAACTACAGACGTCTTCAGAAAATCCACTCAGAGTTGTCTTAGAGATATATTCTGGTCCTACTTAATTTTGATGACATCATTATCTCCAGTGATTTTCAGTTATTTTAGACCTATGGCTTCTTTCCTCTGAAGAACATGGCATACGAGGTCCTGGATACTTTGTATAGGCTATAAAAACTACATGTGCCTATGAACCTAATGCTTTAATTTAAGTATTATATGTCAACAGTGTGATTTTAAGACTACAAAGCTACTGAGCACATACCTGCTCTCACAAACATCGTGCTCAGACCTTCGCTTCTAAAGCGAAAAGGGAATTTGGAAAAATTTAATGGAGCTCCAATGAAAGACGTGTTACCCATTTTAAAAGAAGAGTACAAAATCAGCATCTTTCTAGACAGATTCTGAATTTTGTGAATGGGTTCTTTTGAGGGATCCAGCTGTACCCAAATGGCAGTCTCTTATGGTGTGAGCACATTTCCCCAAAGCCTTTCCTATCATTTGACTTCTCAGAAAATGCATATTTGAGTCTGCTTGCCTTTGGTTTGCATTTAACGTTTTGCTTTTGAAATGTGAGCAGGTCATTGAATAAAATGCGTGATCTGCTGTCTTGCTGTCTCACCTGCACTTATAATCCGGTTTAGATGCTTTTTGTGTGTGTGCTTTAATATCACTTCTAATACTGTTTCTGTATGACTCAAAGTTCTCTAGAGAAACAGAACCAAGATGATAGAGAACCTATTGGTTGAGAGAGAGAGAGAGAGAGAGAGAGAGAGAGAGAGAGAAAGCAATTTGTTATGAGGGGTTGGGTGAGAAGTCCCACTATCTGTAGATTGCAAGTTGGAGGTCCGGGGAAATGGGTGGTGTAGTTCTAGACCAAGCCCAAAGGACTGACACCAAGGGAGCCAAGGTATAAAGTTCTAGGCTGAGTCCAAAGGCACCAATGTCCCAGGGCAGAAGATTGATGTTCCAGTTGAAGCAGAGACAAAAAGTTGCCATTTCTCTCCCCCACTCTCCCTCCCTTTAAACCCAGGCCCTTAGTGGATTGAATGATGCCCACCCACTTGGGGAGGGTGATCTTGACTTCATCTACCAATTTAATGCTAACCTCTTCCTGAAACACCCTCATAGACACCCCCAGAAATTATATTTGCCAGCCATCTGGGCATCCCTCAACTCAGCTTAGTAAATCATAGTACCCGTTGTCTCTCTAGTGTGCATAACACAGGAATAGGCAAACTCTAGACACTGAAAAGCACCCAGATGCGACCCATGTAATCCACCTCTCATTTCTCCTATTGTTCGGAGAACAATGATAGCACATTCTGGACATAAAACCATAAAAGACATTTGGGTGAGTCAACAGTCAGTCAGTCACTGAAATGAGTGTTTACAAAAAGTATTTTTCTCGAGGCAATGTTTTTTTCTCTTATATTCTTTCCCGAATTAAAATATTTTGCTTATGTATCTATCAAGGTGGCTGTCTGTTCTCCAAATCTCTCTCTTCCCGTCCATCAATCATATGCTCTAATAATTGGCCCAATAATGACTTTTTTTTTGCTCAAGGGCATACAATAACTCACTTCTGTCCCTAATAATAGTATAAAAACATGCAGCCTGACTTTGAGATGTTCTGCTATGTGTATCTCTGAACTTTAACTTTGTATTATCCATTTATTTTAACGTATCATTTACTTATCCTGCATTTTGAGCATGATTATATCCTGTGAGCAAATTACCAATCCAGTTAGTGTACATAAGAGCTTACATTCAATAGATGATAGATATGTGCAAATAAATACTTGTAACGTAGTGAAACGGGCATTCTCATGGAGGAAAACTTACATGGGAGCAGTGAGAAAGAGAAAGCCTAAGTGAGTTATGGAAAGCTTCCCAGAGGATACACATTAGTTGAGCTGTTAACAATGAGTAGGAGTTTACCAAAAATATAAGGAGCAAAATGTATTGAAGAAGGAAAACAAAGAGTGAACAAAATATGGAGGCATTAATTTTTATGCCAAGTTCAGGGAATGATCCACAGCATGGTATAGATTAGAGTGTATCCAGGGAAGGAATGGTTAGAAAGACGTCTGTAGAAGAAAATAACAACTAAATAGTGAAGAATCTCATGCTGGGAACAATCAAGTGTATTTAAGTTGGGGGATTTCATGGAAAGATTTGTGTTTTACAAAATAAAACAGTGAGTAACATAGAAGATTGGCCAGAAAAAAGCAATAACTAAAAGCAGACATTCTTTTTTTAACGTTTATTTATTTTTGACAGAGAGAGAGAGAGAGAGAGAGAGAGAGAGAGAGAAGGGGAAGGGCCAAGAGAGAGGAAGAAAGAATCCCAAGCAGGTTCCATGCTGTCAGCGCAAAGCCCAATGTGGGGCTCGAACCCATGTACTGTGAGATCATGACCTGAGCCGAAACCAAGACTTGGATGCTTAAGCAACTGAGCCACCCAGGCGCCCCCTAAAAGCAGACATTCTAGTTAAAAGTGATGGAAATCATCCAGGTAAGGTGTGAGACTGTTAACAAACTGAAGTTGCTAATTGATTAGAGAAGAAGGCAATATTCTGAGATAATTCCACAATATTTTTATAGGACCTGATGGTTACTCAAACGTGACAGCTGAGAAGAAGATAGAATGATTGGGGCTGGCACTCACCTTTTCGGATTGGGCAACAGGGCTAAAGATAATGCCAGTATACAGGATGAATGCAACAGGTAAAAAAATTGGCTTGGGGTTGAAAGACAATAAAATAATTTATTTTTTGGCAGTATTTTGAGTTTGGCATGTCTTTGTTTCTATTAGACATTTCATTCAGCAAGAAGTTGAAATGATGGGTTAACGCTCTCACACCCAAAGGTAGAGATTTGAGAGAATGACAATGTTGCCAGTGGACGCAGAAGGAGGGAATAATATTTCAGAAGAAGTGATGGAGAATTAGAAAAAGAAAAGAGCCATAATTGTCAAATCTTGGAAGCAACCAAGATTTCCTTCAGTAGGCGAATGGATAAATGCACTGTAGTCTTCCTGATCTGACTATGGACATCGTTCTCGGTGTCGTCGTTGTGGAGATTTTGTTTAAAATTGTTGAAACAGATAAGATCACTCAGTGAAAAGATGCATAGAGGACAGCTAAGTTGTCCTATGAATGACTTCAGAAGAACTCTAACATTAGAGGTCAGATGAAGAAGAAGAACCCAGAAAAGAAAGATAAGAGGGAATAGCCAATGGGATAAAAGGACAATAGGGAGACTAGACCATCATGAAAGCCCAAAGCTAAAAGGACTTCGGTGAGGCAACGGTTAACTAAATTTAAGATGCTGATTTGTTGAAATAATGAACAGAGAAAGTACCCGTTTTATTTGATAATATAAAGGACAAATGATGACCTTCACAAAGTCAATCATGATGAAAATTTAAACCTTCTGCATAGCTAACTACATCCATTAACATGGCTTGAATATTCCACTCCCTACAACAACATAGCTTTACTATTCCAGAAGTTTTTCCCAGGAAGATCAAAGATGCAAATAATCCCAGTTGTTATTCTGTAAATTTCTTGAATGATCCATGAATTTTTCAACAAAACAATGGGATGAATTATATCTTAGCATTCTTTGGACTCCCTACCCTCGAACCTTGCTTAGTTGGGCTCACCATTCTCTTCTATCATGATGCTCACTTGGCCCAATATACCCTCCACGTTAAAAGATCCATCCACCCCACACTGTAAAGTGTCGGTGACCATCCCAGCATTGAGGGTCACCCTCTGAGACGCTAGTAAGGCTGTGCAGACCATTTTCTTCTCAACCATGGTTAGAAAGAAACAGAGCTTGATTTCATCAGCAGGCTGCTTTGGTAACATTTCGGGTACCCAGCATTTGACAATGATAAACATAACAGGAAGAGAAAACCTATATGGACGGACTGCAGAATAATGCATACAAAAAAGTCTATTCAAAAATTTTGAATGGTTGAGTAGCTGTAAAAAGGAGGTAGGCATGTTGAAGATGTAAGGTCAAAAAAGACATTTTTTTAAGTTTATTTATTTATTTTGAGAGAGACAGAGAGAGAGCAAGTGGGGGAGGGGCAGAGAGTGGAAGAGAGAGAATCCCAAGCAGGCTCAGCCTTGTCAGAACAAAGCCTGACGCGGGGCTCGAACTCATGAACCAGGAGATCATGACCTGGGCTGAGATCAAGAGTCAGACGCTTAGCCAACTGAGTCACCCAGGCGCCCCCAGAAGACATTGTTTTATTTAATTTTATAAGATGGAAACACCGGAGCATATATGTATACTGAAAGGAATAATGTTGAGAAGAGATAGAAATTGATGAAGCGCAGGACAGACAGGTGAAAGGGACGGAATCTGGGGCCCACGCACAGAGACAAGCTTCAATGAGGGAAGAAAGACTTCCTTCCTTCTTCCAAAAACAGGGTGACAGATACAGATAAATTATAGAACACCTCCCACTGGTGGGTTACGATTGGTTTCAAAGGCGTCATTATCACCCAAGGTCCACAGTTTATTTTAGGGTTCACTCTAGGTGTTGTACCTTCACTCTAGGTGGGTTTGGACAAATGCAGATAACACATATCCACCATTATCATATCATCTTCTGTGCTTGCCCTTTCACCCCTCCAGCCCCCACCACCCCTGACAACCACTGATCTTTCCAGAGTCTCTGTCGTGTCATTTTTTTTTCCAGAAAGTCATAGAGATGGAATGATATAGTATGTAGCCTTTTCAGACGGGCTGCTTTCACTTACCCCTGATTAACTGAGAAGCGGATAAAAAAGAATAATTTTTTTTTCCATCTTGAGAGCTTTAAAATCAATTATTAGCAATATACCCATAAGTTCGGTTTTAATGAGGACTCCCTTAAAAAATCTTCCCGTGTGTGTTTATGTTGGTTATGATGCCAACATTCCCCCTCCTACCCAGGTAACGATCTATACCTTCCACTGATGGTCAGGAATGGTTCATCTCTGAGACCTGCCAGGGGAATACCAGACAGCAAATACTTTAGGAACACGCCTTTATATGTTCCATGGACTGCTTCAGTTGGAAGCTCCAGCTATAAAGTGGAATTTAACCTAAATTTGTCCAAAACTGAGTATTGATGGAGGTACTCTTTTCATGGTACACTTTGATTCCTTCTTCCGTATGCAGTGCTTATCTTCAGGAAAAATAACGCTCAGTAAAACAATAACCTTCTTTTTGCTTTAGCCCTTGTTCCAGATATTCTGCAGTTTAAGTCAAGGACTTCAAGACTACAGGGCAATGTTGATGTTTCCTTCATTCATCAGATGTGGAGCAGACACCCTGACTTAAAGCAATGATTCGAAGACCATGACAAATTTAGATTTTTCGGCCATCCTTTCTGACATCGTTTTTCTATAATTTGCTATCAATTAGATGAGTCATTTCCATCTGCATCACACCCCTTCCCTTTAGAACTTTCTATAAAGAGTTTGACGCTTCCTAGATGTGTTACACAAACCATCTTATATTACCGAGGCCTCTTCTGGCGTGCGTCTAAGCTGTGAGGCTACGATCGTTTGAATTCTACACTTGAAATATTTGGTTTGGTTGGAACCGATTATGAGTGGCTGATAAATATGTCAAATCTCCCCTTCTCTTCTGCGTATTTTAAAAACTCTACTCCAAAGCTACAATCTTGGACACCTTGGCTCGTAGTCCTTCAGGAAGTCCCATGTGAATTCTCTGCCGTGTCTTCTATAAAAAACAAGTTTGGCATTATACACACATATATGCCATCCATCAGCCAAAGCGACACAGTCAAGAAACTTGCGTAAGATGCAGATCTAAAGACAATTAACACGTCCCCGTAGAATGTCGACTAGCAGAGAAGAAATTATTAGGATGATATCATCTTAACATCACAGTGCCTAGGAAAAATAAGAGGAAATAGAATTTTTAGTTATTTAGTATCATAAATATTAATTACAGCCAACTCTGTACTTAGCTGTGGAAAGAATATTGCCAACGTTGATGAATACACCGCCTGAGGTTTTCGTGTGTGTTTTACCCTCTTGTGCATAAGATCTAGTTCAGTGAGATTTTAACATTCCATAAATTAAGACTATGTGCATAGCATTTCAGGTATAATATTAGGCAGGGTATTTATTTGGTTCTAGCGTGGTACAATCAAGGCTCGCGGATACAGTAATTTTCATCACTTTCACAGCGAGACTTCCATTAACTTAGGAAAACTGAGATCTGCCAAACATTCTGATTGTTCACATGGAACAGAAGGTTCAAGATGATTGTATCCATCCTATCGAGTTTCCAACTTTTATTCTTCCTTTTATTCTTGGTATGGTCGCTGCTGAACTTCTTGCAAACTTTGCGGGGCTTCTCTTGACAGCATGTGCTGTTTTGAGTTCACAGTGTTGGTTTGAGGAGTCCTTAAAATTCTTTTTTTTTAAGTTTATTTATTTTGAGAGAGACAGAGACAGAGAGAGCGGGGGGAGGGGCAGAGAGAGAGGAGGAGAGAAAATCCCAACCAGGCTCTGAACTGTCAATGCTGAGCCTGACGTGGGGCTCGATCTCACAAACCGTGAGATCATGACCTGAGCCAAAATCAAGAGTCATACGCCTAACTGACTGAGCCTTCCAGGTGCCTTTTTTTTTTTTTTAAGTTGGTTTGGGGAGTTCTGGTGAACTTATTTTTTTAATGTTTACGACAATTCATAAAGCCCCAGTCAGATTTGTATGAGGTATTTGTTTCACATATACCAGAAAAAAACAAAATGACCTCACTCTCTGACATTATGCACTGAAAGGATAAATCCAAAAAGCAGGAACTTGTAGGAATGTCAACATCAAGAAGTGACTTAACATGTGGGTACCTCATTCAAGGTTTTACGATGGTTTTCTCTAAAGTCTTTTGCCGCCAGTGATGGTAATTTTGTTATTATCTTTTGCTGAGATTTAAACTTAGGTCTCAATTATATATTACAAAGGACAGGTAGCTTTGCCTATCAAAATATGAACGCACGTTTTAAGCTCCTATTTTGTACTAAGTTCTGTAGAACTTAAAAGAGTCATTAATATTAGGAAGGGGGTAAAAAGATATGGTGGAAACCAGTATGGAGGTTCTTCAAAAAGTTAAAAATAGAACTAACCTATGACCCAGAAATTGCACTACTGGGTATATATCCAAGAGATACAGGGGTGCTGTTTCAAAAGGACACATGCACCCCAATGTTTATAGCAGCACTATCAACAATAGCCAAAGTAGGGAGAGAGCCTAAATGTCCATCTACAGATGAATGGATAAAGAAGATGTGATACACACACACACACACACACACGCAACGGAGTATTACTCAGCAATCAAAAAGAATGAAAAAAAAAATCTAGCCATTTGCAACAACGTGGATGAAACTAGAGGGTATTAAGCTAAGCAAAATAAGCCAGTCAGAGAAAGACAAATATCATATGACTTCACTCATATGAGGAATGTGAGATACTAAACAGATGAACATAAGGGAAAGGAAGAAAACATAATATAAAAACAGGGAGGGGGACAAAACATAAGAGACCCTTCAATACAGAGAACAAACTGAGGGTTGCTGGAGGAGTTATGGGTGGGATGGGCTAAATGGGGAGGGGGCATTAAGGAAGGCACTTGTAGGGATGAGCACTGGGTGTTATACATAGAGGATGAATCACTGAATCTACTCCTGAAATCATTATTGCACTATGTGCTAACTAACTTGGATGTAAATTAAAAACAAAAAGAAAGACAACTTCCTCAAAAAGAAGAGGCAGTCATTAATATTACAAAGTGGGTAATAAGATATGGTGCAAGTTAATCAAAGTATCGGATGAGGACATGTCTTGTAAAAGAAATACGTCCTGTTTGCTGCCTGAAGTCAGAGGCAGAACAGACCACATTGACCGGAGAATTCGAAAAAACGGTGTCCCACGGCAGTCGGCATGTGAGCCAGCCTAGTGTGTCGGTGAGATCTGATTCAAGGGGAAGGTCGGGAGAAGTCCTTCCACTGGTGGAAAGGCATGAACGTGGGGGTTCGAGAGGAAAGCAGGTCTGAATAGGCCCGAGGCTTCCTTCTTTCTGGACCTAATGGGATGTCAGTTTGGAAATGGAAGAGGAAGGAACCCGGAATTCTTGTTTATGAAGATTTGCCCTTCCCCTCTGGGTGGCTGGGGCAACCCTGAAGGTTTTGGACGGACAGGAGGAACACGATGAAATCTGAGTTCGAGAAAAATAACACCAGCATTGGTACAGAGGACAGCATGGGACAGCCTGGGTCATTGGGAGACATGAGTTAAAGATTTGACAACAAGAAGGAAAAAGAGGGAAGGCACAGAAGGCTTAAACGCAGTGTGGGGACTGATCTACCGGCCAGCGGTGCTGGAGAGAACGGTTGGCATCCGAAAGTCGTGCCCTCGAGGGGCTTGGAGAGAGGTGAGGACAGCGAGTTTGCCATCAGTAAAGAGCACCTCCAAGCGGGAGGCACAGAGGAAACGTGTCATCTGCTTGTCAATTCATTCCTGAGATGAGAGCAAGGCACTTCCGTGGAAGGGGCCATGCGGCATAAGCAAGGTCCGCGTGTAGTGGATGCAACTTCTGCACCTCCTGAAAAATTTCTGCTCAGTTCACAGCACGGTGCACATAATGACTCAACCCCCTGTTTCCTGCCGATTAGCCAGTGGGTCAAATCTGACACTGTCACCATTCCTAATCAGTTACCTTTAAGTCTCATATCTGAAAGCCGCAGGCTTGCTCTCCCTTCTCTTCAAGGATAATTTCGAGGCATAAGAAGCTGGGCCGACCTCAGCTCCAGACATCTCTTAGAATAAACATGGCGCGTCAAATCTCCAGGCATCTCTTCTGTTCACCCAGTGGAAAGAAACCATCAAACTGTGCACCCCACTGCCATTCCAGCTCTTGCCATTTCAGCCCAATTTACAAGGAGGAAGACGAATTTACATGAGAGCTGTCAGGAAAAAAAAAAATCAAAATCAAACTTTCAGCTAAGTGCTCGTCTGGTCTATAAGGAGGACCTTTGCTTGCCCTTACGGCCCTTCAGTCACATTAGGAAGTCATCTTTTTGACCCGTTCATTGTTTCATGAGAAAATGAGAAAGAGCGTTCCACTTTTCCCTCTCTCTGTGTCTCCATCTATTTTTTTTTAACGTTTATTTATTTAGAGAGAGAGAGAGAGAGAGAGAGAGAGCGCACAAGCAGGGTAGGTGCAGGGCAGGGGAGAGGGGCGAGAATCCCAAGCAGCCTCTGCCCTGTCATCACAGAGCCCAATGATGCGGGGCTCGATCTCATGAACCATGAGATCATGACCTGAGCCGAAATCAAGAGTCGGATGCTTAACTGACTGAGTCACCCAGGCGCCCCTCCATCCAACTTTCACTGTTTCTTTTCCATCAACAACTTAGGTGGAAGGATATTCCATTCCTGTCTCCCTCACACTTGGCAGTTAAGACCATAAGACCTGCCCGCCCCCTCCCTTAATGAGCAGGGTTCCAGCAGATTCCAGCTTCATATCAGCCACTCGCGAGATGTACTGTCCTCAACAAGGTCTCGTGAAATCTCTGTTTTATTCCTCATCTGCCAAGTGTGAACTTTAATTTTTCGCCAGTCACAAGATTTCCATCACGACTCCTTTGTTTTTAAAGATTCTCTACTCTTGGTAAGACCCATCTCTGGCCTTCTGTAGCCTTGCAGAGCAAATTACACACTTCTGCAAATTAATGGAGCTATAATTCATGATTCTCAGTCTCCAATGGGAACTCAACTCTGCTTAGCAAACTTTCTATGTTTCGATTATTTTGTGTTCCCACACGTTTCAAGGACTCCCTTGCACCATATCCTCGAGCTGCAAAGCTTAAACTCAATGCTACCAAACATGCCCAGACCAGAGACAAGGTCCTCATATTTCTACCCCCAAATCGACACCCCCCAAGTGCATCTATACCAAGCTGTCCCTTTCTGCCACTTACTACGTGGAACATCCCTCCTCCCAGGAAAGAAACATCATCAGTTTCTACATCTCTGTGGGACCATCACTGTCATCATGCTAAAATGTTACCATATACCCCATGTTGAATAAAATTGTTCCTGGGGCACCTAGGTGGCTCAGTTGGCCAGGCAGCTAACTCTTGATTTCAGCTCAGGTCATGATCTCACGGCTGTGAGACCGACCCCGCTCGGCAAGGAACCTGCTTGAGATTCTCCCTCTTCTACTTTCTCTGCCCCTACCCGCCCCCTCAAAAAAACATAAGTAAACATTTAAAATATTTTTCCTTCTGCCCCAATCCATGTGGGACTCGCGCCCATTTTTCTGTTTACTTTAACAGCCAAATATCCACCCATAGTTTCCTGTACAGACTTCATCCGCTCAACCGTCACTCCCCCAGCCCAAACCACACACACAGCACACGCACATGCACACATATGCACCACGCATGCACACACATAGACACGCACACACACACATACACACACACACGTGCACACACTAAACGCATGCGTACGTTTGCCAGGCTCACTACATCATCCATGGGACCAAATCCAGTGGGTGCTTTCTGACTGGCTTTCCTCTGCCTCCCCACAGGACTCAGCGAAGCTGTCCTTCTCCCCGGCCACCCTAACTCTTACCTTGGTGCTCATGAAATCACAACCTCTGTTTTTCCTCTTACCTCTCTGGGTGCTCTCGTCCTTGGCTGTCGATTCCTACTCCTGTACAGGAATCTTTTACAGGATGGTCTTTCTTAGAGTTTAATCATGGATCCCTTCCTCTGTTCTCCTTAGGCTTCATCTCTTGGTGGTTCCATTGGCCCAGAGGACTTTCCGTTATCGTTTACATGTTGATTACTCCAGATCTGTGTATTCAATGGTCTACTCAACATCTCCCCCGAGGAGGTGGCCCCTGCCAGAAATCTACCCAAGCCACTCAGTAGTATGTGTCTTCCCCCGTCTCCAGACCCCGTGGTGTTCCTTTTTGACACGTATCGGAAGTCTTACAAATATGCCGTTTGGGCGATTTTGTTTTTCCTGTTTTTGTTGCTGTTGTTTGTTTATGTTGGTCTGCATCACTAAACAAAAGTGACTCAAGTGGCCAAGGACCGTTGCTTTGACTAAAAATGATGCATAGCCCATGCCCAGAAGATTGGACAACACCCACCAGACATTCAGTAAATATTGATGTGTCCCATCGGTGTCACCAAAGAGAGACTTCCCTTCAGGTAACCTCCATGTGCCCTAGCCTTCTAGTACTTGGGTGAGATGTGTGTGTGTGTCCTATTACAGAGTTCCCATACGGTCCCTACAGAGAAGTGCAGTGAAAATAATTGGAAAAGAATCAGTATCGGGGTCAATCAATCCAGGGCAGAAACAGCTTCTAATCTTCTATCAGCTGTACCCTGAGGAGGTCCCCCCAAAGGCAGGCCACAGTCCTCCAGGCAGTTCCCAGTCCCCCTGGACACCCAGCCCCACCCGTTTTCCCCTGTTCCAGCTACTTTCCAGAATGGGTGTGAGATCATTTGGAAATCTGAATCTGCTCCAATGTATAAGAGTGCCTATCAATCTTTCCCAAGTCTCTGTGTTTATCACGACAAATTACTCCTGACACAGTTCACAGCAGATCCACACACACCGATATTCTGTGTCAGAGGCCAAAAAGGTCTTTTGAAATGCCCGGTAGAGTTATCAAGATCTTAACGTGCGAATATTCACTTAAAAGTCTGCATCCTTACCGCAGCAATTACGAGCCGGGAGGAGTTGTGACAATTGTTGTGATCTACCTCTTAAGCTGTTTCCGTCATAGTCACTGCGGGGGGGAAAACGACCCTCTGCTTCTTATTCTTCCTTCAGTCTTTATTTTTCCCTGGGTACAGCCAAGTGTCATTGAAACAGCCCCACTTTTAATGGAAGAAATCCTAGTGTTAGGTAATTTAGTAATGAGTGCGGCATTAGATTGAACTTTCTCAGAAATTCTTTGGCCGGCTTAACTGGCCCATGGTAAGAAGAGCGGTCAGGCGGACGGGAGAAGGCAGAGGACGCGAGGGTGTGCGCGCGGGCGACGGCGGAGTCTCCGGGCTGCACTATTTTGTAATGAAAAGCGACTTTCCATTCGAAGCAGACCTCCTCATCCTCACGATCAGTTCCCTCCCTTTGGAACCTGCCACAGGCTTGGCAGGGGCAATCAAACCGGCTAAACGTTCCTGCAGCCGGTGGGGGGGGGGGGCTCCGAGGCCCCTCCTCTGCGAGGCCCCACGAGGCCGCTGTGCTGGGCGCCCGGGCCTAGCCGCGCACCTGCACCCACGGGAGCCGCGCGGGGTCTCGGTCATCGTGGATGGGCCCCTGGCTGCAGCTTGTGCGCACGCGCAAAGGAACCCCCCCCCCCCCCCCCAGCTCAGTTCCTCCAATGGAGAATTAGCCGAACACGCTCCGTGCTTCTAGCACATGCTCCCTTGCCCGACACGAGCGGATTACCAGGCAAGGAAGAAGCGTCTACCCTGACAGGACAAGGGAGATACCAAAGGGAGGACTGCAGGGGGAGAAGAAGCAGAAATTACGTTTGGAGACTTTCCAGAGATAACGCCTTTAAAAGTGAGCGTGCAGGGGCACCTGGGTGGCTCCGTCGGGTAAAAGTTCCTGAACAGGCAGTTCGTAAGTTCGAGCCCCACCTAGGGCGCTGTGCTGACTGCTCGGAGCCTGGAGCCTGCTTCGGATTCTGTGTCTCCCTCTCTCTCTGCTCCTCCCCCACTCATGCTCGCTCTCTCTCTCTCTCTCTCTCTCTCTCAAAAATAAAGAAACATTAAGAAATAAGTAAACGTGTTCTCATTGCTTTATGGATTGCATTTTTATTGTGGTCGATCGGAGGAAGTGTTGGGTTTCCCTCTTGTCACTACAGTCCCAGCAGGGCACCTAATTCAGCTCCGGAACCGGGGTCTACGTGAGCCGTTCATCACTCATCCATCTCTGACGGCCTCCGAGCCTTCCACCTGCGAGGGTCAGCTCACACGCCGAAAGGCAGGCGAAGCCCAGGCTGCTCACCCACTGGGGGCTCCGATGGTGGAGGGGAGTCTTCCTGGCATCCCCCTGCCTCCAGGCGGGGGCAGAGGTCTGCGCCCGGAGGGGGCAAACCCCTTCTCCCCCTCGGTAGTTGCCTCCTACAGGTGCTGAGTATTTCCCACGAGTGTGGGCTGGGGTGGGTTCACACGCATCGCAGCAGACAAGGGCCAGCCCGGAGTCAGGGGTCACGGGCACTGCAGCCGCCCCGTGTTGCCCCCTGCCTGCAAGGTGGGGCTCCCGCCGGCCCTAAGACTGTCTCAATCTTGCCCAAACTGAACCCCCAGATCCCCACAGGGCTAATCTCTCCTCCCCGCTGCCCCCTCCGCCCATCCAGAGCCTGGCCCGTGGCTCTGCTTTACTGAAAAGGCAAATTTTTCTCTCTTGGCAGGTGCACAGGGGCGCCTGGGTGGCTCAGTTTGTTAAGAGTCCATGATCTTATGCATATTATTTTTCTTCTTCTGCATTTTATTAACTGCAAGTTATAGGAAAAGACCTTAACATTACATCACTGACTGTAAACAAATGTAAATTCACTAAAGAAAATTATAGAAAATAAAGACGACAAGGAATGAGAAGATCAAGGGTCCCACGATCCCATCACCCACCCTTAACCTTTCTCAATGTTTTGATGTGTGAGCTCCCAGCCAGATAAATTGTTTGCAACCTGTATGCATCATTATTTTAGAAAGCACACACCATAATATATGCACGGTTTTATTTGGATCTTTCACTTCATATTATGCTGAACACTTGTCGATGTTATTACTTTTCAAAAATAAAAATCTCAACTTTTTAATACTTTGTTCGATGGAAACAATGTAATTTTAAAATAGTCTCATTATTTGACTCTGTTTTCCTCAAAGCTTTTGCTAACATCCTAATGCTGTTGTGAATATTTTAAAACTCTAATTTGCAAAAAGTAGAACCGTTGTCTCCTTACAGAATAATCTTCCGTAATGTCCTATCAGGGTACTGACTAAGCTCGTGTGTTTAAGACCCCAAAATGCCCAGGCTCAACAGACACGCACGTTTATTTCTCAGGTAGGAGTGCAGAACCTGGGGCTCTGAGGTGATGGGGCACATCTGTCCCCCCAGGCTTCCTTCCCTGTGTCCACACTGACTGCTGCATTTGTCAATCACGCCACATGGAAAGAGGGAAGGGAGGACACAGATCTTCCTTTCTTAAGAATGTGTCTGGTGACTCTCAAATGGCGTTTCCACGTCCATGTTCCCCCGTCCAGCCAGCAAGCACAGCGTCCTTGGAGGCTGCTGATGCAGTCTCCGGGTGTGCCCTGTTCCAACTGGGGCCTCCTGGGGTGGTCGAGTAGGAAAAAGGAGAAAAAAGAACCGATCCGCGGACAAGTAGCAGACCCTCATGTGCCAGGGAGACAACAGCTGAGCAGAGCACAATTTTCTGATCCTTGACACATATTTCCAACCTATACTCCCCCAATACTGCACGTTTCCCAGGACCCTTACTATTTCATTTTACATATTCATTAAGAAGTAGGACTGACCTAGTTCATATTTACCTGTATCTCTTCTTTTTTAAAAAACGTTTATTTATTTATTTTTGAGGGAGAGAAAGGGGGGACGGTGCAGAGAGTCCCAAGCAGGCTTCCTGCTGTCTGCGTTGAGCCCCAGGCAGGGCTTGAACTCAGACACAGTGAGATCAAGGCTTGAGCTGAAGTCAAGAATTGGAGGCTTAACCAGCTGAGCCACCCAGGCGACCCAAACTGTATTTCTTCTTGTGTTGTGTCATTTGTTTGTTTTCCCATGTGAGTTTTCCTTAGTCCCATGTAATTTCCATACACGTATTAAGGAATTGAACATTTCCTGAAAATACTTTTCAGTTATTTGTGTTTTAAGTTGGCAAATGCATTTTAACGTTCAGAATAATAAAACTATATATCGTATATATATATATATATATATATATATATCATATATATCATATATATCATTTATATATATTTAAATATATATCATATATATGATTTATATTTATATATATTTATATATAATATATCATATATATATGATTTATTTATATATATTTATTTATATATATGATTTATATTTATATTTATATATATTTATATATAATATCATATTTATATATGATATACATGATATATATTAAAATTTGTATATTATGTATTCATTTTTAAATATATTATTCCATTATGCTTATTATTAGCTATATATCTAATTATTATTAGATTATTAATATGTTATATTATTGGATGTATATAGAGAGATATATTATTAGATGCATATTATATATTACATATATTAACCTTATATATTATATATTCATTTTGTAAATATATTATTCCATAATTTTTATTATTCGAAAGCCTTCCATTTTCCAATCCAAATTACCTATAACTTCCGTTTTAGATGTTTTGAAAAAATATTTCCCCTTGTTTTACTGATTGAGAATCACCTTAATGACAATAATCCAAATACCCTAAATTTGAGCTCGAGGAATAGAGACAGTGGTTGACTACCAGCCGACTAAATTTCTCAGAGGTTTGTTGTATTGTTAGTTTCTTTCCTTTACTGCTGTATCCATAGCTAAGAAAATAATAAAACTATAGGGGGAAATAGGTATAGAATACATACACAGAAAAAATGTCTGTTAACCTAAATAAGTATGTCTCAAAGCGTGTGCTAAGATCTTTGTAATAAAAGAGCATTTGGGGTTCAGAAAGTATTTGGAAAAAATTATAGGTCTTCTCTTCTTAGGGAGATATGAACAAAGCATATTAGCATATTATAGACCCTAAAAAATCTTGTTAAATCTTTATTTAGAAATCTAAAACATTTTTTTTTTTAATAATTTTTTTTTAACCTTTATTGACTTTTGAGACAGAGAGAGAGAGAGCATGAATGGGGGAGGTTCAGAGAGAGAGGGAGACACAGAATCTGAAACGGGCTCCAGGCTCTGAGCTGCCAGCACAGAGCCTGACGTGGGGCTCGAACTCACGGACTGTGAGATCATGACCTGAGCCGAAGTCGGACGCTCAACCGACTGAGCTACCCAGGCGCCCCAGAAATCTAAAACATTTTTGACTGAGATTATACATATATGATAATATACATATATACATATACATATAATATACCTGTTTGGGTGTGAATGCAAAAATCTACAAATACAGTAATTTTTCTCGGAAATTATTAAAAAAAAAATTAACGTTTATTTGTTTTTGACAGAGAGAGACAGAACACGAGTGGAGAAGGGGCAGAGAGAGACGTTAGACACACAATCTGAAGCAGGACTCCAGGCTCCCAGCCATCCGCACAGAGCCCGACACGGGGCTCAAGCTCACAGACCGCAAGATCATGACCTGAGCCAAAGTTGGGCACTTAACCGACTGAGCCACCCAGGCACCCCGACTTGGAAATTACTTTAGGAAAAAAATTTCCCTAGGGACTTTTCTTTGAACAAAAGGGAATTTCTAGATAACCATTGCAAATATATTTGAATGCCTTTCTTATGTGGACCACTGCACAGTTTCACACTAATGAACAAGATGTAGTGTCATTTCAACTGTTTGCTGTTCAATATTTTAAAATGTAGGGGCGCCTGGGTGGCTCGGTTGGTTGGGCGTCCGACTTCAGCTCAGGTCATGATCTCGCGGTCCGTGAGTTCGAGCCCCGCGTCGGGCTCTGGGCTGATGGCTCAGAGCCTGGATCCTGCTTCCGATTCTGTGTCTCCCTCTCTCTCTGCCCCTCCCCCGTTCATGCTCTGTCTCTCTCTGTCTCAAGAATAAATAAACGTTAAAAAAAAATTAAAAATAAATAAAAATAAAAATAAAATGTACTCCCCTCCAGTTTAAGTCAGCTAAAGCCAGCCCGTCTTACTGCACTGTTGTAAGCTCCGTCTGTCTACTTCCGTCGGCCCTATGCTAATGTAAGCGCTCAATGACTTTCATCTGAGTGGCCATAATATCATCCCAATGGAATTTACAAATTCCAGTCGATTCCCCACATCCATATGGGCACTTTTCCTTAAACTATAGGTTTCTTTGTGTAATTTGTTTTCTTACAAATCTTTTACAGCACGCCACTGCTTTTGGAAAGAAGTCTAAGCTTCTGAACATAGTGTGAAGCATTCGTCTAATACCAATGGTGACTTCACTTCCTCTTTCCTTTATCCACTGGGTTGCTACATGACCTATGCTTTTTCGGCCAAGATTTCTGTTACCTGTGAGAAGCAGGTAAGTTGTTTTCTGATAAAATGCAGATTTTTGAATTGTCTCACCTACCTGGATGTAGGTCGTAGGCCCACTTTTGCAAAACTACTCAGCCTCAGTGACGCCAAAGTTTATCGCATCTAAACAAATCCAGAATTTGCCACGCGCTCTCCCATGCCAGGCCTCCCTCGTGGCTCTTGCCTCTGCTTGGATCCCCTCCGCGTTCTCCCAATGAACTTAATACTTAGACTCCAGTATTTCTTCCAATGTTATGAATTTGTTAGCAATAACTATAAATATATTCTGTTTTTGACTACAAAAAGGAAATGTGAACATTATGGGATATTTATGCCTCTGCCTTTGAATGTGCTGAAGAAAAATGACAGTTATAGGTCAACATTTATGTTATTTGTCCACGAGAACGCTGAGGTTTATTGCCTCTCCATTTTTTTTTTTTTCACTGAACTTGTGCAAAATCTCATCTCTAAAGCATAAAAACTTGTAAAAGATGAAGAGCGGAGGAAAAGCTTGTAAAGGAACAACCAGCGGGGGGGAAAAAATAATTCAACACGGGTCTGCGTTATTATCTGTTTGGAAAAATGTTCTTGCCAGTCTTGTTTGTGTGTTTGTTCCTGTGGTAGAATTTATCAAGATAGAATATAATTGCTTTTGACTTAAAGAGCCCACACGGTCCACGGGTCCGCAAGAGTCCTATTTTCCTTGAGAACATGTAAGCGGAGTAAGTGTGTGTCTTCTGTTTAGTTAACAAGATATAGTCAGTGTCTCACACAATGCCATGTACACGGCGAATGCTTGACAAATGAACGAATGAAGAGATAATCCTGTATTTTAGGGCGGAAATGAAGTCCACAGGGCTAACCCCTACACTCGGTATCATCTTCTATGTTACATCTTCTACATAACTCGTAATGCTTCACAATTCTGCAATACAGGAACTATAGTTATCTTCCCCATTGTCCAGCTGAGTGAATTGAGTCACTCGAAGAAAAGAAAACTTGTCTGAAGTACAGCCAGGAAGTATCTGAAGCTGGTAGTCACATCTGGGCAGCGACACCGGTCCGTGCTCTGGATGTCTGCTGCTTCCCAGGGCTCACAAAGGCCACAGAGCTCCTCAGATTACGTTTGGGTTAAAGTTTAAGATACAATGTCAGGCAACGGTCTACCTCTCCGGAGTGTTTTTCTGGGCGCACATATCATCACTGTTAGCTCACGCTTTCCCCACGCTATCGGCAGAAATTCGCTCTCCTGATTTCTTATATCTTTAGCCCAGCCTCGCTTTTGAGCAAGCTGACCAAACCTGGCAAGACTGTACTGGCTCCAAACACACACTTGGTAGGGTGTGAACCCATTTTGCAGTTTGAAAACAACTATCTGATGCGCCTGAGTAGCGTTGGGAGCTACGTGTCTCCAGAACTGTAGTCTCCTGTCCCATCCACCTTTATTTCTGTTCTGTGTATTACTGTGCCTGGTCTCCCGACTGGTATCTGCTGGTTAACCACAAACTAGGAGGCCTGCCCTGAATCGTCCACTTGACCATGGCTCCAACACTCTGCTTCTGATGGTTCTCCTTGTGTTTAGGTTTTGCTTCCGACAGATGTATCGCTTATGATCACCGTGCCACATTTCTTCCGCTTGGAGATAACTGTTCCGTGAAAAGGATCGGATATCTTGAGGATCAAATTCTATAACAAATCAAGAAGAGTTTGTCAATTCCATGTGGGAGGTGATATTCTACTTGTGAATAACTGCCCCGGGGGTTAATACTCCAGCTAGCCCTGTGGATGTGAGTCGTGTCTACCTGTTTCTAACTTTATCTTCCTCGTCACTGATCTTTATTACTTAGGACTCGGCATCCTTGAGGCTTCCTGAGAGTTCTGTGAGGTGGGGAGTGCAGATAACATTAATTCCTTAGAGAGAAGTGGAACTCAGCTTAAGATGCTTTTCCAGGGGAAGACATTGACCTGAATTGACTTTTCTGAATCTATACCTTTCCACTGCCTTATACAGATGATAGGGCTAAACTAAGGAAAACTAGATCCCCAGTGGCAAGAGTTCTATACAATTAATGTGTGATTAAAATAAGTAGTAAGATGGGAACTGGATCCATTAATTCTTACATATCAAGAGCCTCGACCTGTGCTGCACAATTGAACTTTTTGTGGGGCATAAATATTATATTCAATAAAGTAGTCACTATTTCCACGTGGCTAGTACAACTTAGAAACTGGATTTTTTTAAAGTTTTTATTAAAATTCTAGAGTAGTTAGCAAACGGTGTAATATTAGTTTCAAGTGTATAATATAGTGATTCAACTTTTTCATACAACACCCTGGGCTCATCACGACAAGTGCACTGCTGAATCCCCACCACCTATTTACCCATTCCCCATCCACTTCCCCTCTGGTAACCATCTGTGTGTTCTCTATGGTTAAGAGTCTGTATTTTGGTTTGCCTCTCTTTTCCTTTTTTCCTTTGCTCCTTCATTTTGTTTCCTAAATTTCACATACGATTAAAATCATATGGTAGTTGTCTTTCTCTGACTGACTTATTTCGCTCACGATAATACTCTCTAGTTCCATCCATGTCTTTGCAAATGGCAAGATTTCATTCTTTTTTATGGCTGAGTAATATTCCATTGTTTATATGGGCCACATCGTCTTCATCCAGTCAATAGCCACATGGGCTGTTTCTCAATTTGGCTATTGTAGATAATGTACTATAAACATCAAGGTGCATACATCTCTTTGAATTAGTATGTTTGTATTCCTTGGGCAGATACTTGATAGTATGATTGTTAGATTGTCGGGTAGTTCTGTTTTGAATTTTTTGAGGAACCTCTGTGCTGTTCTCCAGAGTGGCTGCATGAGTTTACATTCCCACCAGCAGTGCAAGAGGGTTCCCCTTTCTCCACATCCTCGCCAATGTTTGTTGCTTCTTCTCTTGTTGGTTTTAGCCATTCTGACAGGTTCAAGGTGATATCTCCTTGTTGCTTTGATTTGTATTTCCTCGATTGGTGATGTTGAGCATCTTTTCATGTGTCTGTTGACCATTTGCATGTCTTCTTTGGAAAAATGTCTATCATGTCTTGTGCCAATTTTTTAATTGGATTATTTTGGGGGGATGTTGAGTTTTATAAGCCCTTTATATATTTTGAATACTAATTCTTTACTGACTATGTCATTTGCAAATATCTTCTCCCATCCAGGAGGTTGCCTTTTAGTTTTGTTGATTGGAGAAACCGTGTGGAGAAACTGAATCTTAAAATTTATTTCAATTTAACTAATTTGAATTTAGATAACGCAGGTAGATATTGGCTACCATATTGGACAGTACAGTTCCAGTTTCTTAAGATTAAGAAAATGTAGTTGATAATAACGCCCCCCAATCAGTCATAATACTCAAGAAAATACAGAACAATATACTTGAAGCAAGGGACATTGGATTATTATTAAAAATAAACTCTAGGGGCACCTGGGTGGCTCAGCCAATTAAGCGTCCGACTTGGGCTCAGGTCATGATCTCACGGCTTGTGGGTTCGAGCCCTGCGTCAGGCTCTGCGCTGACAGCTCAGAGCCTGGAGCCTCCTTCAGATTCTGTGTCTTTCTCTCTCTCTCTGCCCCTCCCCCGCTCACACTCTGTCTCTCTCTGTCTCTCAACAATAAATAAACATTACAAAAATTAAAAAAGATAAGTAAACTTGACCCCAAAGTATAAAATTGTATATATGCAACACTTTCTGGGAACACGCGCAGTTGTTCCTGCGGTGTTACGAACAGTACCAATACGACATGATGTCAACCCTCCAGGGTGGTAAGATCTATCGCTCTTGGTTACTCTACTTGCAACGTATCAGAGAATGATTCAACCTGACATGGTGCAAGAGGAGAAAAAAGTCAAATACCAACTACAAATATCACATTCTATCGCATGCGCTTTACTTCGTGGCAGGGCTAGTTTTCAACAACAGTGGAATCTAGGGCAGCTTCCAGGCATGTCATACATTATCTGATGGCACAATGGAGAGTCTATGGAGAGAGGAGGACACTGTCTCCTCAGGGACCGTGTTTCAGCTTTAATTCCTTGAGTGGCTTCCATACCCAGCCCATGGGTGTTCTCTGCTTGCCAACTCTATTCCTGGCTTCAGCCGTGACTGAGACACTAATTTTCCTAGAAAGCCAACTGACTGATAATCTCCAGGGAACCCTAGGAATGACTACCTGAGACCCAGACTCAATTTGAAGGAATAGAACAAGAGTTTGGAGCAAGAGGCAAAGCAAGGATGAAACCAGTTAAGAGGTTTATCACCTAGCAAATAACACCTCCTGGGCAGTGTTAGAGACAGCTCTCTAAATTTCATAGCACAATTAAAACCAAAGGAAGATCTCCTGTCTGTATTTATCTAAAATGCATACAACTGAATACAGATGAATCTCCGCTCCTTCCAAGCTATATCATTAGAAAATTTTAGTATCTTTGGAATGTTTCATAACAAGTGAAGGAAACTACCCACATTTTTCAGGAGGCGGGCAAGAAGAAACACTGTTATTATTTGTAATATAAAATTCACTATGGAAATCCCACAATAACTATTATAAGATTCAGTGTTTGGGGCATGAATCATTTATATGACTTACACAGTTCCCTGCTGTGGTTGATGTGGTTTATCTTAATTTTACTAAAACATTCAGCATCATGCCTTATAATGTTCTATATAGCAAATTGAAATATGCCAAATGTTATATATGTATAATGTTCTATACACCAAGTTGAAATATGTGTGTCTACACACACACACACACACACACACACACACACACACACGTACACACACACAGTTATGTACCTATGTTCTACGTATCTATCATCTATCTATCTATCTATCTATCTATTATCTATCTGCCTATCATCTATCTACGTGTAGCTAAAATAGCTGGTTGAAAAACTATACCCTAACAGTGTAAATTTTTAACTTAGAGGGAACAATTTTGATTGCCTTCAAAACAACAACTGGAAAGTTGTTTCAAAAGTAATATTGAATGATGGGAACAAAAGGCTTCTTCAAAGGCCAATGCAAGCTTGCCAAGGACACAAATACCGTGTGTGAAGAGTGCCCCCCACCCCCGCCCCGTTCTTGGTAATCTGCAGCCCATACTGGGATTATGGTGTTCAGCCCACGTCCAGAGGGAGGGGCTGAGATCAGGGAGGCTCTAGAAGTGAAGGCTTTGGAGTAGTAGTTTCCGTCTCCTGAACAGACTGCAAGCGTGGAAGAGTTGTAGAGAAATACCAATGGCGGAAATAGTCATGGATGAGGGGAAACCCAGTTCAGAAAGTTTGCCAAAATTCCATCTTCTAATCCAAATCGCTTTGCTAAATAGCAATTGGATTTGAGAGCAAGGCTTTGAAGTGGAATGTTTAATTTTAATGCAAGAAGTAAAGTTTAGTGCTCTATTCAACATCCTTTGAGGTACCCAGGATAGAGTTGAGATTTTAGGTGGCTTTTGTTTTATTTCAATTTCTTCCGTATTTATCCTACTCCTCGAACAGCTTTGCAATATAGATTCTACTATCTTTTTGTTTAGAGCTCTGTGGGTTACCTAAGATTACCAAAGAAATAGAGTTGTGGGTTTTTTGCCCATAAAGATTTCCAGCTGATACTCCGCTGTTCCTTGAAAAGACCACACTGATCCATTGAATTAGCTTGACACTTTGTTCAAAAATCTGTTCAGGTGAGTGGATAAATAAGGTGTGGTACATTCTGACAATGGAATAGTACTCAGCCCTACAGGAAAAAGATCAGTGGCTACCAGTTGGTGGGGGGTGGGTGTGGGTGAGTGGAAGGATGAACAGGCATAGCACTGATGATTTTTAGGGCAGTGAAAATACTCTATGCTACCCTAAAGATGAATGTATATTATACATTTATCCAAACCCATAAACTGCACATCACTAAGAGCAAAACCTAATTTAAACTGTGGACTTTGGGTGATAACGATATCTCAATGTAGGTTCATCAATTGTAACAAATGTATCATTCTGGGGGGGAGATGTAGATAATGGGGGAGGCAGTCTGGGGATAGGAGTATATATGGGAAATCTCTACGCATTTCTCTCAATTTGTCCCTGAATTTAAAAGTACTCTAGGGGTGCCTGGGTGGCTTGGTTGGTTAAGCATATGACTCTTGATTTCCGCTCAGGTCATGGTCTCATAGTTTGTGGGTTCCAGCCCCACATCAGTCTCCATGTTGGCAGTGTGGAGCTTGCTTGGGATTCTCTCTCTCCCCCTCTCTCTCTGCCCCTCCCATGCTCGCTCTCTCTTTCTCTGTCAATAAATAAATACCTTTAAAAAAAAAGTACTCTAGAAAAGTTTTCAACTGACCAATTGGTCAACTCAAGTTTTCTATTGACCATGTATAAATGGATATATTACTAGATTATTCTTTTTCATAATCCTGAAAAAGGTTCTGATTACAGAAATTTTACAGTGCATCTAAAATTCCACAGTATAAATTGTTCAGTTTTGTTAGGTTTTTTTTTAATGCTTTATATATTATTTTCTTTTCCAAGTAACTTTTAGAAAGGTTTTGAAAATTTCCACAAATGAGTTATGGCGTTGTGATTGGGATTGCACTAAATAAAAAAAAAAATTAATACTTTTAAAATATTAAGATTTCTGGATCCTGAACGTGGTATATATTTACATTTATTCTGGACTTTTACATTTCTCCCAGCAGGTAGGTTCAATTGTCAGTGTATAGACAGGCCATTTATAACGTTATTAAAAATTTCCCTGAATATTGTATGTTTTGGTGGCTGTTTTAAATGGCATTTTTACATTTTTATTTTTTAAGTGTTTACTGCTAATTTATACAAATACCTTCGATTGTTGAATTATTCCTTAAATCTAGGAATTCAATGTAGGTTCATCTATTTACTTATTTTAATAATCTTTACTTATTCTAATAATAAAGATCTAATAAGCTATTTACTTATTCTAATAATCTTCTTTGTAGATCGTGAACATTTCTTACATGCAAGATTACATCATCTGTAAATAAAGGCATTTTTCTTCTTTACAATCACGAAATCCTATTCCTAGGATTTCTGGAGCGCTGTTGAATAGAAGTGATGAAAGTCATCCTATCTTATTCCTGATGGGTGGCATTCAGACTATATAATGTCAAGTGTAGGGAGTTTTGTTTGTTTGCTTCGTGGTTTATTGGCAGCAACCTTTTTCTAGGTTATAAATGTCATTCCTACTCTAGTTTGCTATAACTTTAAAATATGAATAGATGTTGAATTAATAATTTTTTTCTACAAAATTTGAGATGATTCCATGATTTTTCTTTTACTGAGTTAGTATAGTAAATTATATTGATTTCTCTTTTTGTATGTTTATTTATTTATTTTGAGGAAGGGAGGGGCAGAGAGAGAGGGGGAGAGAATCCCAAGCAGGCTCAGCACTGTCAGAACGGAACCCAATGCCAGACTTGATCATGACCTGACCCAGAATCAAGAGTCAGATGCTCAACCGACTGATCCCACCCAGGAGCCCCTATATTGATTTCTGAGTGTTAATCTACCATTGCCTTTCTTGGTCCAACTGAACTTGGTCATGGTATATCACCATTTGAATATATAGCTGAAAGCAACTTGCTTATATCTGATTAAGGATTTTAATGTCTATATTTATGAAAATACAGGTCTGTAGTTTTCCTTTTATGGTGTCTCTATATATTAGTTTTAGAGAAAATGCTTCTGTTTTAGAGTAACTTAGTAAATTTTAGAGTAATACTGATGTTAAAAATTGGTGTGGTAAGTCCTGTATTTTCTCAAATGTTTTTCTAGGATTGGTTTTATTTTCTCTTTAAATATTCGATAGAAATCCCGGTGAAGCCATATAGCCTGTAGTTTTCTCTATAGAAAGGTTTTTGATTTTCACTTTAATGTTTTTAATAAATGTAAAGATATTTAATTAATTTTTTTTAATGTTTATTCATTTGTTGAGAGAGAGAGACAGAACATGAGCAGGGGAGGGGCAGAGAGAGAGGGAGACACAGAATCCCAAGCAGGCTCCAGGCTCTGAGCTGTTAGCACAGAGCCCCATGTGGGCCTCGAACTCATGAACTGTGAGATCGTGATTCGAGCTGAAGTCGGATGCTTAACCGACAGAGCCATCCAGGCGCCCCTAAACTGTCAGCCTGATGGAGGGCTCGAACTCAGGGACCACAAGATCATGACCTGAGAGGAACTTGGACGCTAAATGGACTGAACCACCCAGCTGCCCCTCTTGTCATTTCTTTTTGACTCATGTATTATTTGGAAGGGTTGTTATTTTTAAATACAATTTTGAAATATTTGAGGATTTTTAAAATGTGTTTATGTTATTGGTAACCTAGTTCAATTCTGTTGTGATCAATTCTGTTCTGAGAATATTTTTCGGTAAAATGTCAATACTTTCAGATGTCTTGATGTGTGTTTTATTGCATAGTATATGGTCTACTTTGGTGAATGGTCCACATGCCCTTAAAAAATGGTTACACTGATATATATATATAATTTGGGAAATTTTACGTATATAAATTAAGTCAGGTTTGTTGATAATTTTCTCTACACATTGTATATATTTCCAGATTTCTTCACCTACTTGTTTTATTAACTATGAACACATGTTGAAATCCTCAAATTCATTGTGAATTTCCTTCTCTCTCTTATCAATTCCATTAGATTTTGGTTCATGTATTGTGAAACATTTTGTTAGGTTTATATACTTTAGGGTTATATATATCTTTTTATATTTATATATCTTTGATATAAGTAAAAGATACATCTTTTATATAAAATGACCACCTTATAACTGGAAACAATCTCTGTTCCTAACAATATTCTTTGTTCAGAAGTCTACTTAGTTTGATACTAATACAGACATTTTAGCCACCATATAATTATAATTTCCATGATCTGTCTTTTTGAAGTTACATATATTATTCCTTTTTTAAATGCTCGGTTTAATGAGTATTCACAAATGTTTTCCATCGTATTATCCCAAACACACAGATTGGGCTCTACTCAAAAAGTCCCCTGATGGCTGCTTGTATTAGTCTCCTACTGCTGTTGTGACAAATTACCATAAAGCTAGTGACTTCAGATGACTCACATTTATTCTCTTACAGTCCTGGAGGTAGGAAGTCAGAAATGAGTCTTTAGGGGCTAAAATCAAAGGGTCAGCAGACACTGCTTCTCTAGGAGAGAATACCTTCCTTACTTCCTCAAGTTTCTAGAGACTTCTGGCATCTCTTTGCTCCTTGGCTCGTGGCTACATCACTCTAGTCTGCTTCCCTCATTACACTGCCCTTTCCTTCTGACCTTGGCTCCTTTTGCAGCCCTCTTAAAAGCACCCTTGTGATTAGTCGGAGCCCATCGTGATGATTCTGGGTAATCTCCCCAACTCAAGATCTTTAACTGAATCTCATTTGCAAAGTCATTTTTGCTCCAAAAGGTATCATTCACAGTTGTGGGGATTAGGAAGTGATTGTGTCTGGTGACCATTATTCACCCTACCACACCACGTGAAGGCCATCTCTTCCCTGTCCAACACCCACCTCCTGACAACCACAGATCTGACTTGTGTTCTCTAGCTTGGTTCTTCTGAATGTCACGTAAGTGAAATCGCACACTTTGTAGTTTTTCGGGGTCTGTAAAGGCTATAGAGACTCATTCTTTTTTTGCGTCTATGTTTCATTAACTTGTTGCTTTTTAATGCTGTTTTATTCCATTGTGTGGATATGCCATGGTTTGTTTCTTCATAGATTGATGGACATTTGTGTTGCGTTCAGCAATTATGAATGTAGCTTCTATAAACACTTGTGTGCAGGTTTTTTTCTGTGGACAAGTATTTCTATTTCTCTTGGCTAAAGAGCTAAGAATAAGAATACTGGTTGCATGTTTTCCAAATGGCAATGCCATTTTGCATTTCCATGAGAAATACACAAGAATTCTAGTCATTTTGCAACCTTACCATCACTAGGTATTATACCAGAGGTAAACTTGGTTTGTTTTTATTTTTTTAATATAATTTAGCCCTTTGAATGAATAGTAATAACTCATTGTGATTTCTGACTCCTATTTCCTTAAAGACTAATTGTGTTTTTTTTAACTTTTTTTTAATGTTTGATTACTTTTGACAGGAAGAGAGAGAGACAGACAGAGCACAAGTGGGGGAGAGGCAGAGAGAGAGAGGGAGACACAGAATCCAAAGCGGGCTCCAAGCTCTGAGCCCTCGGCACAGAGCCCACGGGGCTAGAACCCACGAACTGCAAGATCATGACCTGAGCCAAAGTCAGATGCTTAACCGACTGAGCCTCCCAGGCGCCCCTCTTTAAGGACTAATTATGCTGAACACATTTTTATGTGTCCATTTCTGTTCTTTATAGAAGTGTCTCTGCAAATAATAAAAAGGATATTCTCACTGGGTGAAGAATTACTGGTTGCTAGTTTTATCCTTTAAGTGTTTTAAAGACTTAACCACACTGGTCTGACCGCAGTCTTAGATGTACAATGTGCCGGATTCTCTCATTATTTTTACTTTTTGTTCCTCTGTCAGGTTTCCTTTTCTCTGGATACATTTATGATTATTTTTTCCTTTAGCTTCGGTTTCCAAAGTTCGGTTACGATGCCTAGATTTTTCTTTGTTTAACATTTCCTCCATAAGCATTGGCTTGGGGATTTCTGAGACTCTTGGATTTATGGTTTGCTGTGTTTCATCGATTTTAGAAAATTCTCTTCTAGGGGCGCCTGGGTGGCGCAGTCGGTTAAGCGTCCGACTTCAGCCAGGTCACGATCTCGCGGTCCGTGAGTTCGAGCCCTGCGTCAGGCTCTGGGCTGATGGCTCCGAGCCTGGAGCCTGTTTCCGATTCTGTGTCTCCCTCTCTCTCTGACCCTCCCCCGTTCATGCTCTGTCTCTCTCTGTCCCAAAAATACATAAAAAACGTTGAAAAAAAAATTTAAAAAAAATATTAAAAAAAAAAAGAAAATTCTCTTCTATTATCTGTTCTTTTATCACACATACTTTATTCCACCTTTCTTTTATGGGTCTAATTATACATATTTTAGACTCTTTGTTATTTTCTCAAAATTCTTTGATGTTGTTACATTCCTTTCACCTTCCTCCTTCTCCTATTCCTCCTCCTCCCCCTCTTCCTCCTCCTCCCCCTTCTTCTCCTTCTTCTTTTAAATTTCACCTTATCTTTCTTTGTTTTCACTTTGGGGAATACTTATTGACCTGTCTTTGAATTGACTGAATCAATATTTAGCAGTATCTAGTCTGCTACTAAGTTGACAGGTGGGGCTGGGCGCCTGGGTGGCTCAGTCGATTGAGCGTCTGACTTCAGTTCAGGTCATGATCTCACAGTTTGTGAGTTCAAGCCCTGTGTCAGACTCTGTGCTGACAGCTCAGAGCCTGGAGCCTGGAGCCTGCTTCTCTCTCTGCCCCTCCCCCGCTCATGATCTCTCTCTCTCTCTCTCTCTCTCTCTCAGAAATGAATAAAAGTTAAAAAAAAAATAAGTTGACAGAACAATCTGTCATCTCTGATATTGTTTCATTAAGTGTTTTATGTATGACTTTTCCGTTTTATTTATATCTTTTTAAAAATCTCTTTTTCAGGAATGTTCACTTTCTCTACTAGGTTTTTGTTATTATTATAATTAATGTTTATTTATTTTTGAGAGACAGAGAGACAGAGCATGACTAGGTCAAGAGCGGGAGAGAGAGGGAGACACAGAATCCAAAGCAGGCTCCAGGCTCTGAGCTGTCAGCACAGAGCCCAATGTGGGGCTGGAACTTACAGACTGTGAGATCATGACCTGAGCGGAAGTTGGACGCTTAACCTACTGAGCCAGCCAGGTGCCCCTCTACTAGGTTATTTAAAAAAAAATTTAACCATAAAAATGTTCTCTGCCTGATGGTTCCAACATCTTTTTTTTTTTTTAATAATTTCTGGGTCTTGTACTGTGGATGGTTTTATCCTTTGATAATGGTTTATCCTTTGAAAGTGTTTATTTTTATTTCCTTTCTCCCTCTTTGTGCTATAAAACACATTGCATTTAATAACTGAAGCAACTAAATATAAACAATACCAAGTTATCATTTATTTTCTCAGTTTGAAGAATGCAGGGCGACGAGAATTGGTAATTTTCTAGGAAAAAGTGGTTCCCCAATACTTTTTGTCAGCTTACCGATGTTCAAAGACAGCATCTATACCGATTCCATGCAGCCAAAGGTGTAGCAACAAATAGCTTATAACCTAAACTCTAGGGGTGTTGAAGTTTCTCCTGCACCAGGGATTATTTGAAACATATATAACACTTTCCTACATAATATGCTAAATTATAGGCACCTGATATGATGCGATATCCAAAGGCTTCACCTTTGTTCCCAGGTATTTCTATTAGTGCCTTTTACATAGAATTACGAAATACTCTCTCATATTTCCGTGTGCACAAAATTTACTCAGCCTACTTGACTGTAATCTCTTTTGTGTCAGGATAATGTTCTATTCAATTTTCTTTTCCCCCAACCACACCGCTTACCAAGGGGTCTGACACACAGGACAAATTTGATTTGAATTAGCTAAATTGCATTACTTTTATTTAAGAATGAATACTGTTCTGAGCAAACCAGCTCCAACACTTTTCCTAAGTTGTTGCGTTTCTCATGTTTTGCACATTTCTTAGCTAATATATCATGCATTCTCTTCTGGGAGCAGCTGGCATGCTATCTAGAATAGGTGTAGTGCATTGATTCTTGACGACCGGGAATCACCAGCTGGAAAAGCAGATAACTGGGTAAGAAATGACAACAGCAGATAAAGTTCTGCCCTGTTCCAAAGGAGACCCTCAAAGACACCCCAAATTCATACTTTTCCTTTGTCAATTTAGCCAGATCCTGGAGTATTTTAAAGGGGGGGCCTAGAAATTCTTTCTACAACTAATGAAAGAATTGAGAATTTATCTTTTTGTACCTCAGTGCTTCAATTGCTAAAAAAATACCTGTGGTAGAGAGATGAATAATGATTAAATAATACTTGCTGATTTAAGATCAACTTACAGAATATAACATCTTTCCAAATCAGTAAGGTAAGTAAGACTTACGAACTGGATTGTGATGTTACAGAGAATAACCAGAACACGGATGGTAAGAAAAAGTCCCAGCCATCATCCTGAAGGACCACAGAGGGTGAAGTTGGCCTGGCAAGCTTTGAGTTTGACGAGATTAAATATTATTTTTGGTAAGCTTTGCTAACCTTACTTCCGGGAAGAGTTGGGTTTATACAGAGTGTACTTTAGTAAATCAAACATCTTAGGTTGCTATAAAAACAGAACATTCTGAATTTAAAGATAATGAATCTGAATCTCTCCTATAAATGTATTTTTGAATCAGTTTATCTATTTGAATACATAATCTTATATCCTTGCTCAACAATCACAGTGCCTTGGTAAAGAAAATTACATTCAATCTGGCACTACAGAAACCCATCTGCCAAAAAAAAATAAATGAGAGAGAGAGAAAGAGAAAATTAATGATTAGTTGTGTGAAACACAATCATAGAATAATATAACTGCAGGGATCATCCAGTCCAATACCCTGAATTTACACATGCAATAATCAAAGCCTAAGCTCACAAAGAGAATTTAATGACGGGGCTCAGAACTTGAGACCTCTACATTTCAGATCAGATGTCTTTTCTTTCGAATCATCTTGGAAAACCAGCGGAAGCTGATATTCACGTAACCCTCCTGTGATGATTGCACTAAAAACCAGGAGTAGGGATATATGTGGCTTTGCAGTTTGATGTATTGACATTGTTGTAGGCTTAAAGCTACTAAAGTTGAATTTAAAGATTTTCACTACATGGGATACTACATGGGACTAAAAGGGACTGAAGCCCAGACGTCAGGAGTAAAGGAAGGACGTCTGAAGGAAATGCACGGCCAAATGCGTGGTAATGATCTCTAGAGAGAATGTAATCATTCTACGTGAACAGACACTAATATATGTCCAAAAGGGGTTTTGAAGTGAAACAAAAAAGCAAAAACTGTGTTCTACCAACCCTCCCTCTAAAAGCAGCAACGATGCAGAACAGGTTGCAGTACAATAGTTAATCATGTTTATGCACAAAATGTTGAATGGATTTGATCACATGAAGTTCAGAAAGATAGACACGAAATATTTGCTTGTTGTTACCACTGTGAACCAGGATTAATGGGACTGAGGACAGTTGTGTGTGTGTGTGGGGGGGGGGGGGTGGGGGGTGGGTGTGTGTTTCTACTTCGCATGTCTGGTTTCTTTTAATAGTATAAATGCCCATACACTACTTTTCTAATAATGTTTTGTTCTAAAATGGTGTTGCAATGGAAATATGTCATCTAAAGTAGTCAATTCAGTGAATCACTAAGGATATTTATCTGTATACATCCATTTCAAACATTATCCAAAGATTTTTTTAATGTTTTTATTTATTTTTGAGAGACAGAGCATGAGCAGGGGAGGGGCAGGGAGAGAGGGAGACACAGAATCCGAAGCAGGCACCAGGCTCTGAGCTGTCAGCACAGAGCCCGATGCGGGGCTCGAACCCACAAACTGTGAGATCATGACCTGAGGCGAAGTTGGATGCTTAACCGACTGAGCTGCCCAGGCGCCCCTCAAACATTATCTGAATGGCACAAAGTATGTCGGAGAGATCAGAGAAAGTGATAGTTTTCTAATAAGAAGCTAGATACCAATGGTTACCCCAAAAGGAGCACAGGTTCAAAGAACCTGTTTCGGAATGAAACAAAATTGTCATCCTGAGTAACTGGCAACTATCTTCAAAATCTTCCAGGTTAAACGAATGGTTCTGTGTGATTGCTTGTCTTTGAAAACGTCGTTAAACAGTGTGTCCTGAAAAACTGCGAATTCCCTCAAATATATGTGACTAAATGGCTCAGGAGGCATCGTCTTCTTTGTAGGTATATTGTAGAAACCCTAACTTAAGCATACTTCTCTGATCTCCCCGCTGACAAACGCGTGGTCTGAAAGTCTCCCTGGGTCTCAAGTAGGCACTGAATTGTGACATGAGGGTAAACTCACTATCTTAGCTGAAAATGTTAATGTCTTCTTCTTATCCAGTTCTTCTCAAAATATAACTTATAACCACACTATAGATTTTAAGGACTTCCAGAGGCATTGACTTCAACAGGTCTAGTCTAATTATTAACAGCAGCAGTAACTGTTATTAGTTCTAATAGACTTTCTCTTCAATTAGATACGGCATCCCCAGGAACTGAGTGTGAAAACGCTAGACCAGGAATCAACTGATCTAAATTCCGTTTCCATCCTGGTCCTTATGAAATGTGTGGGCTTGGGCGTTCCTCTGTCCTAGTGATTGCTTTTTCAGAAACCATAAGAAACCTGAAATTAAATAAATTTCGCTTTCTACTTCTATTTCCCACGCAACCATTACTGAATTCCATGCATTCAAAGATCGCTTTCGAAAAATTAGGCTACATGATTGTGGAAGTAATTTTATGTTATTAAGATGGAATCTAATGAAGTCACTTATCTGAATCCAGTCTTTGCCCAAATATCTGTTGCCGAGTGACTTTTTCGATAGTAAAAGTCTATAATAGGTTAATTTAAATGAGAAAAACAATCTCTTATTTCCCCATACAAAAAGCCCTACCATTTTTTCTAATATGAATAAAATTCTCTAACATCTGTATAAATTGCTAATCAAAAAGTTTCTCTTAAAAAATAAAATAGAGAAAGTAATAGTTACCCGATGGATATTTGTGACCCTCCTTTTTCTTATTTTTGGAACAATAATAAGACACCCAGCCTAAAGAACTATTTGAGAGTAAATTCTTTGCTGTATAATGCTAAAAATCACTCAACATTTTCGCTGCCCCCTTCAAGAAAACCAGCCTTACAAGACTGCTTTTGTTGGAGGGGTTGTGTGTGTGTGTGTGTGGGGGGGGGGGTGGGCTAAATGGGGAAGGGGCATTAAGGAAGACACTTGTTGGGATGAACGCTGGGTCTTATACATAGCGGATGAATCACTGGGATCTAACCTGAAATCATTATTGCACTACATGCTAACTAACTTGGATGTAAATTAAAGAAGAGTAAATTAAATGAATGAATGAATGAATGAATAAAAAAACAAGACTGTTTGCTTCTTGTCCTTTGCTTTTGCAAAATTTGGAAGTCAGGAAAAAAATGGAGATCCAGCTAATTCTACAGTCTATAAACTGTCGCAATACCCGTTTTTTTCAAAATCGATTGGTAACTTCAGTTTCTTCAGGTCAAATATTTTCTATAAATCTGTCATAAAAAGAGTGTCATCTGCCCCGGGGTCCCGCAGCAGCCAGCCACACCGCCAGCGACGCCCACGACGGCCAGAAGTCATCGGTGAATTGCTGCTGCCACAGGTGGCAATGATGAGGTGGCCGTGGGAACCCCTGAGACGGACGGATGGAGAAACTTTCCATTGAAAGGTCTTGCGCATTATCTCCATCTAGTCTGTTCTGCTTATTTTTTAATTTTTTTTAATGTTTATTTATTTTTGAGAGAGACAGAGACACAGAGCACAAGCGGGGAAGGGGCAGAGAGAGAGGGAGACGCAGGATCGGAAGCGGGCTCCGGGCTCCAAGCCCTCAGCCCAGAGCCCGACGCGGGGCTCGAACTCACGAAACGCGAGATCATGACCCGAGCAGAAGTCAGACCCTTAACCGACGGAGCCCCCCAGGCGCCCCCACACTAGTCTGTTTTAGAATGCTTTCAGTCCTAGATCTTTGTCTCTGTGTCTCGAGAAGACTGTACTGGATTGTACCTGTTTACGAAAAGGCCCAATTTCATTCAGATTAAAATTTTGCTGTGCAGCAAAACCATTTGTCAGGAGATCACTGCAATTTGCTGAGGGAGATGACTGCAAATTCATTATAAACCGCCTTCAAGTTATCTGTTTTTGCACAGTTCTAAAATTTCTTCACACACCCTAGATTTGCTTGAAATACACTTCTTTGACCAAATCATCTCCTTTTCCATTCACTTGTTCAGCTGACCTCTGACAATGATCGGTGTTTCCCATTGAGTCGATATGGTCTCAATGGTATCCATGCCGATTATGGCCACCATTCCACAACAAAAGTGGGGGTTTTTTGTTGTTTTTTGTTGGTTTTTTTTTTTTTTTTTTTGGTTATTCCATGCTTTACATCTTGAAGCTTTCCAGGATCCACAACACTTATGTAACTCATTCCATTTTTTTCACGCTTAAAAATCTTCTGCATGAACTCCAGTGATATGCCCATGGAATCCTCATGAATTCTCAACATTTACCCCTTCCTTTTAATGCACAGAATGTGTGAGGCCTTTTCACTTGCATGCTTTCATAAGAGACTATTTTATTTTATTTATTTATTTTTTATTTTTTATTTTTGTAATGCTTATTTTTGAGAGAGAAAGAGAGACAGAGTGAGAGCAGGGGGAGGGACAGAGAGAGAGGGAGACACAGAATCCGAAGCAGGCTCCAGGCTCTGACCTGTCAGTATAGGGCCTGGCCCGGGGCTTGAACCCACAAGCCGTGAGATCATGACCTGAGCCGAAATCGGGCGATTAACTGATTAAGCCACCCAGGTGCCCCAAGACTATTTCACTATTTTAAAAAGATATTTTATCTTACTAGTGTGAAGAGGACGCTATTGATCACGCACGTCATGGCTAAGCATTGGGAGAAAAGCTGTATTTTTATCAAAACAAAAGCAGAGATGTGATTGTGATTCGCTGTTTATCTTCCCAGCAAGGCTTTCCCACACCTGAAAGTTGCCCTGATCTGTGCATGCACATGTATCGTTGTGGCTTTTCAATCCCCGGTAGTGAATTCTGAGGGAAAATGTACATTAGTACAGTGAAATGCAGATTATGAGTTCAAACAGGGCAGGAATCTTAGACTAGATGCTCTGTTAACATGCCCTCTAGCGCCGGGATGCTGACAATGAATCGGGTTCACTTAGTTCACCTGTGTCTTTGTAATAATACTTAAAATGGAAACTGTCAACATAATTAGAACAGAATTTACTCGACGTCCCACGGATTACCTACATTTTAATAAACCGTTAAGCTAGAGATAGAAACATACGTACGTGCGTATGAAATTGGAATCATGTACGCAATCAGAACGTGTGACCAAGGAGGTGGTTGAAAAGAGGGCCACGTTTTCAAAATGGGACAGGCAGTATGACTGATGGAGAGCTACGCCCGTCACGATTCTACGAGACAGACTGGCAGTCTCTTAGCCAGGAGGGACCACGAGAAGACAATGGAAGTTGACCTCAGCCTTGTCACCCGTGTGCTGTTTGTTCTCTTAAGCGTCATGGGGACGTCACTCTTGCACTATTCCTGTCCCAAGAACCCACACCCCCACTTTAGAGGTAATCGATTCTGGAATTTCAGTCTGCAAATTACGGCGTCTTCGCTACCATTTACATAGCTGAAGTTATTTGTTCTTATTTAAGGAGGAATATAATGTAGAGATTAACAGAAAAGGTCTGAATCTCAGCCCACGACTGACACTGGCGTGCTTCCGGGTAAATGCATCAACCTCATTCTGTTTCAAGCGTCCCAACTGTAAAATGGGCTTACCACCTACCTTCAGATCAAATGAGATACAGATCGTGTATAAAGGGTTTTGCACAAATCCTGGCTCACAGAAAGCACTGGATAAGCAGCCGCTCTAGTAAGGGCTGTTATATTCTATGATAAGGAGGTCTGCCCATGATGTCACAGGAGCCCCATACATTTCAAGATGGAGTGATGCATCTGGCCGTTCATGTGGCCACTTTTCCCTCTCCCTGTGAGAGGCGATGCTTTATAGATAGCCCAGACTCCTGAGGCAGAGACGACTTCAAAGTATCTTCCCAGCATGCCATAGCTGCTTGCGATATCACACCGTGAAAAATGATTTTGCTTTTTTTTTCTTAAATGTATGCACCGAAGATAAGGTGCATAGGTTAGTAGACTAATAGGCCTATTTGAAGTGGACGCAGGATATTAAGATCACACAGGTAAAAAGATGAGTTTTTTGTTGTGTAGAAAATATGAGAAAACTCAGAAAAAGGAAGGTCAGCTTTGCACAAAATTTTAAAGGGGCTCTGAAATAGGACTTTTGCAGTCTAGCGACACACACAAGAAGATACGCATTGCAAACCATTTGTACTTTGCTGATTACTCAGATAATGTGATCTGTCGTAATGTGTTATGACAACACTCGATCGTATTTTCAACGTAGCATCGCCAGGCATATTTGCGTGGGCTCAGAAACCATACGGGTCATATTGAGAACAAGGACTTAAAATGCAAGTAGGACACCACCTTGCCCAGAGCTTACTCTCAGGACAAATTCAGCGCTGAGCTGGTACAGTGGAGCGGAGGCCGACACCGCCACTCCCAGCATCTCGGTGCCTGCGAGCAAGGACCGGACTTGCGAACAACACGTGGTTGTAGCGTGTTTACATCAGTTGCTGCCAAAGCTGGAAATCTCAGGCCATTTCCGGAGCAGGTGGTGACGGTGCGTTGCCGACTGAGTGAGGCGTGTGAGCGGGCGTCCTGAGGAAAGAGGCGGGGCCGTGGGAAGGGGGGAGGAGGCTCTCCGAGGTGACAGATGGGGATGTGTGCTTGCTTTCCCACTAGTCCCGCTAGATCCTTCTATTCCCACGGATTTAAGCCAGCAATTTGAAATACTAAGCATATTCCAGGAATCCGTGTGCAAACGCTCAGCCCTCCATTTCCGAAGGAAGCCCAGCTGCCATACTGTTTCTCAGGAGGGTCTGTCCTATCACACGTGCGGAAACATTTCCACCTGGAAAAAGTCTTAACTGATTGCACATCGACGATTTCAGCTACTTACTGTTTCATTAACGTATCATGTTAAGGCCATCTGTAACTTAGTTGTAAACTGATTAGGAAAAATATTCATGCTACGCACTTGTTTTTGTGTGTGTTAAAAAACGTGAACAATTTAGGGAAGAATTCTTCCTAAGGCAATTCCCTTGCTTAAATTAGGCCATAAAATCGGATTACTTGATAGCAATGCAATAACCTTGCGTCAGAGGAGGCAGTTAGCCCCTAACAGGACGCCTGGAGGCCAGGAAAGAGGATTGTGGGGGAGGCGGGTCCTGACGCACTCCAAAGCAAAACCACACCAAAGGGATCAAACCAGATAGGCCCAAGATGGCTGACAAAGTAGGCCAAAGTTCATATTCCTCCCTCATCATACTAGGTTAGCATCCTAAAGTCTCCCCCTAGGGGTGCCATGATAGGAACCCCCTGACCTAAGGAAGAAAAAGGGTCTAGCAAAACCACACCAAAGGGATCAAACCAGATAGGCCCAAGATGGCTGACAAAGTAGGCCAAAGTTCACATTACTCCCTCATCATACTAGGTTAGCCTCCTAAAGTCTCCCCCTAGGGGTGCCATGATAGGAACCCCCTGACCTAAGGAAGAAAAAGGGTCTAGCAAAACCACACCAAAGGGATCAAACCAGATAGGCCCAAGATGGCTGACAAAGTAGGCCAAAGTTCACATTACTCCCTCATTATACTAGGTTCGCCTCCTAATGCCTCCCGCTAGCGGTGCCATGATAGGAACCCTCTGACCTACAGAAGAAAAAGGGCATAGCTCTGCTTCCATGGAATCCCTGGCTCAAGTAAGGAACATTCCGCCCCTTTGTTAACAACCATCAAAGTTAGAAACCCCAACCCCAGTGGACGCAGCTCTCCGTGGAGTTCGCCTGCTCTCACGTCTTCTGAGTGCGCTCTCCCTTCGCACTAAAGCTCCTTCTGCTCTACTTTACTCTGACTTGTCCTTGATTCTTTCTTGCGGTGAAGTCAAGAACTTGGCACTTGCAGGTGGTTGAGATCTCAGATTTTAAAATATGTGCCTGTCATAACAAGAGAAGATTTTAAAAAGATTAAAACATTTTTATGTAATATATTACAAAGTAATAGCCATATAGATATTTCTACTCCTTTATCCGTATCCTTACAACTATTTGTATAACTGAGTTTCTCAATTATAACATTCATGTCTTCTGTATTTGTCTTCTTCCCTTGCGTGGTCTGCTAATTTCTGAAAGATCTGTGCTCTAAATTTATATCGTGACTAAAAAATTTGTTTTATATTTGATGTCTATCAGTTTTTGTTTTACGTTGATCAAATCTGTGCTTCACATACATAAAATTCGTGACTGTTTAATAATCTTGAAGAATTGCTCCTTTCAGCAAAGTAAATTTCCTTCATCTTGAAACAATTTTCCCTTTGAATTATATTTTATTGTTTTTTACTGTTGTTAATCTGCTAGCATTTTCCTACAGTCTTTTTACATTCCTTTACTTACAAATTTTTGTGTCACTGAGATTTTGGTGTGCTTCATTTGAGAAGATTTTCTGGGAATCTGTCTTTAACAATTGACTTTAATCTGTGCATGTTTATTGTTATTACTTACATATTTGTAGTTATTCCTGCCGTATGTTTTCACGTGTTCTATTTATCGTGCCTTGTGGTTGTTTACTTTTCTTCCTATATCTGATATTTGTTGGAATTGTCAAGCTTCCTATGGTCTAAATTTTTGCTAAATATTTATTAGTTTACAATTTACTTGAATTTTTTTGGTGGTTACTCCAAAAACTTTAGCATTTGCTAAAAATTTTGAATTTCTAGCATTATCTAGAGTTAATCAATAGATATTACTTACCATATTTTCACTTTTTTAGGGCCTTTCTTACCTCTTCTAAGATGATCCACATGGTCAAGATCATAATTTATTAATTTTAACTTTCAACTTTTAGATATTTTTAAATTAATTTATTTAAATTCAAGTTAATGGTTTCAGGAGCAGAACCCACTGATTCATTTTTCACATATAACACCCAGAGCTCATCCCAATAAGTGCCCTCCTTAATGCCCATCAAGTTTTAGATTTAATAATTTGTTTTATTCTTTCCTTCCCCATCACTGGTGCTTCCTTTATTCTTCCTGGTTCATTTATTTTCTCCAGAGATATTTTCTTAAAGAATCAATGGAAAGCAAAATTTCTTTATTCTTACATGTCCGAAAATGTTGTATCACTATCCCAATTGAATGAGAGTTCGACATAGATAAGATCCCAGATGCAGTGTTATTTTCTTGTACATTTAAAGATATTTCTCTACTCTATATTTATATCCATTCTCAAGAACAAGAAGTCTGATGGCCGTCTGACTTATTGATAGGTAATCTCTAATTTTATCTTTGGGGATTTTAAAGTATTTAAAAAGTCCCAGCTGCTTAAAAGTTTTTAATATGGTGTGTCCAGGTATGTTACCCTATAAATGTATGTGTGTGTGCATGTGTGGGCACGTGTGTGTTTGTGTGTTCGTGTGTTCACGCACACGTGTGTGCACGTGTTTGTGCACGTGCATGTGTGGGCGTGCACATGCGTGTATGTGTGTGCATGTGTGGGTTGCACGTGCCTGTGTGTGCACATGTGTGTGCGTGTGTGGGTGTGCACATGTGTGCGTGTATGTGTGTGCAAGTGAATTTGAGGAGCTTCTTTGCTTGTTTTTACTCTGCTTATTCAGTGGGCCCCTTCGGTCTTACCTTTATGTTATCTTTAATGTCTAATTTTTCTATGAATCGTTCTTCTCCTTAGTCGGGACAATGATCAATTTAATAGCCCTCAACTCCAAATGCATTCCTCATTGCCTGCTTTGCAAAACCAGAACTGAATTCTCTCATGATCTTTTATTTGCCTGCTTACAGATATTAGGCTTTTTCAGGAGACGTGCTGCAGGCTCAAGGCAGGAAAGAGGGCTTTTCTCTTTCTGGTTCTGGCCACTCCTCTTGTCAGGCTTCTGCGAGATGTGGGGAGCTTTCCCTAGCACTGGGAAGCCCGCAACGCCTGGCCTCTTCTTGTGGCATCTTCTCCTAGCATCCCCCTGGGCAGCTTGATAGAAGCAGGGGCACATCCTCTGTGTCTAAAAGTCCTGGGAAAATGTCTCTAGCACAGATGACTTAAGAAGATATTGGCCATTAGCATGACCCAAGAAAGACATTCAAATTCCACACGATTATGCCGGGAGGGGAGGACTATAACACCCGATAGGGCTGAATCCATCAATATGGGCCCACATACAAGAGGTTCTGGCATCATCACATTACTGATTTCAGCTGAATGGAGCTCCTCGTCGGTTGACTGAAATTTGAACTCTGCCATGATCTTCACTTGAGAAGGTTGAGATAGCCAGAGCTTTCCTGGTGTGACGGAGAAGAGAGAATCTAAAGAGAGACCGGAACGTCGTCCTAGATTTACAAAATTAAAACTCACACATACTGCCTTCAGAGATCAATCCATTTTCCTGCCGAGGCTCAGCAGTTAAACAAACAAACAAAAAGAGGGATAAGGCTTAAATATAAGGACACAGACAAGTTGGAGTTAGAAACGTAGAACATAACAGACACACGATGCAAAAACTATTACTTTGAATGTTTTGCCTTTCTTTAAAGCAAGAAGCATCGTGACAAATAGAAAGGCATCTTGCAAAATGATATAAAGGTCAATTTACTAGGAACATATAATTGCTCTTAATTTATGTGATTCTAATATAACTTGAAAATACATAAATCCGTAAAATGGCTGAATTAAAAGAAGTACGCTGTTAACAGTGAAGATTTGTAATGTATTTGTGTTAGTAATTGTGGAATTAGCATACAGAGTTAGTAAAAGGCATTTAACAAATATGTCCTAATAGGCATGCAGACTGCACCCTGAAAATGCAGATACCAAAGTCTTGTCAAGTAGACATAGAGCACTTTCTAAAACTGGCTACATGTCAGACTATAAAGCTAATTTCAACAAATTCCAACAATTTTCAAAGGATTGAAATAACTCAAAAAGTGATTATAAGAAAGGTGACTATGATAAGAAAAACTAAAGGAAACCAGTCACTCTAGGGGGAAAAAAAACCCCAAATATTTATTGAAGCAACACACATCTAAAAATATGAATTCAAATAATTGGCTTTTCCGCTAGGAATATTTTTCAGTGATCAGTATAGGAGATGAAATGTAATTCGAGCATATGTCTCCTGGAATTCAGAAAACTTTACATAAGCATTGTTACGTAAATCCTGGTTTCTGGGTTTTCAATTTCAAGATTGAAGCTATGGACAGAACATAAGATTTAGCCATAATTTCAAGACTAATGCTAAATGCTAACTTACACAACATGACAGCAAATTACGGGCTAACAAAGGACAGAATAATGAAAGGAGGAGGAAAGACCAGACAAAAGTTAAGGATACTGATGCTTCCTCAATATCAATATTGGAAAATATGAAAATTTTTTTAAAAAAGTATTTAAAATATTAAAGACAAGAATAGAACTGAAGTGATAGAATAACATTGGTAAGACAGGGTGAATAGTAATGTGGTTAGTAAACTCATTGTTTGTATTTTGAAACAATGAATGCTAATTCAATCAAAGATTCAGTAAAAGCTGTTTATCACAGTTATGAAAGAAACCACCAGAAAAACTCAAAAACGAGCAGTAAAAAGGAGTAACATTCTGGGGAGGCAACTAGAACTTTAAAGGAAGGTAGGAAAAAGATGTGTTCTTTATGTCCACGGTATTGCTGCTGTAGGATTTGTTCTTGTGTGTGACATTTTGGCTAGTGTAGCAATTCTAAAACACATTTTTAAAGTTATTAATTTAACTTGAAAGAGAGGGAGAGAGAGAGCGGGAGAGGGGCAGAGAGAGAGGGAGAGAATCCCAATGCGGGGCTCAAACCCATGAACCATGAGATCATGACCTGAGCCAAAACCAAGAGTTGGACACCTAACAGACTGAGTCACCCAGGGGCCCCCTAAAATACCTTTTTAAATGTCATCGGGAGGCCTGGTGGCTCAGTCGGTTAAGCATCCAACTTCCGTTTAGGTTATGATCTCATGGTGTATGAGTTCAAGTCCTGCTTTGGGCTCTGTGCTGACATCTCAGAGCCTGAAGCCTGCTTCGGATTCTGTGTCTCTCTCTCTCTGCCTCTTCCCCGCTCACATTGTTTCTCTATCTCTCTCTCTCTGTCTCTCAAAAATAAAAAAAAAATTAAATAAAAAACAACTCTTAAAAAGTCATTGATGGAAGTCATATAAATAATTACTTTGGAGGGGGAGGGGTTTTTGAAAAGCAACATAACAGTATGAAAAGACTTTCTAGAGCAATAGAAATATTCTATATATTCATGCACATAGTCCGTATATGAATGTGTGCGTACGTAATATTCATCAAGCTGAACATAAGATTTGTACATTTTACTTCACATAAATTATACTTTAATAAATAAACTAATGAAAAATAGGGAAACTATCTTGTATTCATGAGGCATTGACTTGACCGCTTGTATATAGGGCGCCCCACAAATATTTAATTTTATTAACACAAATGATCCTTCGCAGAGCCTAACAAACCAGAAACACTTCATATTATCGGTGTATGTGTCCAAGAGGGCGTGCGCAGCTGGCAGTGACAGAAAACCTACAAACAGTGGCTTTATGTCCGTCTCCTTCTAGTGTCGTGGCAGGATCAAGAGTCCGAGTTCACAGTTTGGTTACTTTCCCTGCTCCCCCATACCCCCCATGTCGTGATCACAAAATGGATGCCTCATCTCTACACACTGTTTCTGTATCAAATCAAGAAGAGGAGAAAAGACTCGTGAAGTTCAGTTTATTTTATTAGAAAGTTGAAAGCAATTCCTGAATCCCCGAATGGATTTCCCTTAACAAAGGATGATGAGCCAGCATGACTTTGGAGCCTCAATAATAGGGGGCCCAAGGGAGGTGGGTGAGGAACATCTATTCCGTTAGCAAATTCACGGTACTGGCTGCAGCCTATGACGCTTCTTTCTGCGTTATTGTCTTTTCTACCAAATGGATGGTACCTGAGTTCCCTACTCACGGAATCTCGCATCTGTGGCTGCTAGGGGCTGAGCCATGTGCCTTATTTATTTTATTTATGATTTTATTTTCTAGTACATTGTAAAAGAAACAAAAGCTTTTCTACATGCTCTATCAATTAATCCTCATCAAGGTATTTTCTTATGTAAGAGTGAGATCCTAATTAAAGACTATCAGCCGCCCTCCGGTTCCAGGTAAATCTCCAAAGCCCTAATAACACCTCTACTTTGTGCACTGAAGTGTTCTGGGAGTTTCTGGTACCCAGCCTTGGAGGACTTAAGCATAGGCTAAATGGCTATTGTCAAAGAACATTTAAAACACGTATTTTCCAATTAAATGATATGCGAGTTTCTTCCAACTCTGAGATCTCATGAAAAAACTTTGAGTTTTCCCTTGAAAGAGAAAAATGTAATCTGCAGTCTGACACTTTGACGTTCTCCGTTTTTCAATTATGGAGACCTGATTTCAAGAAATATAATGTCTTCTGTCAAATAAAAAATGAATCCTGACCTTCCATTTTCCACGTTAGGAAATGAACTGACTGCGGAGAAAATTAAGTGTGACATACTTAGGAAGGGGAACAGGAACATTCCACTGAAATAAGAACGTGGGCTTGTCTCAAGCTTACGTGGCGTTGAATGAGGAGTCAGTTCCCTTGATTTCACTCTCTGTGTGGTGCAGATTTTGATACTGGTTATGTGTCTTCATTAAGTGTGTCCGAAATTTCAGGTTTACACCATTATTATTAGGGATGCATTTTAAAATATTCATTTAAAATATTTAAATTTAATAATTAAATTTATAAGTCGTTAACATATAATTAAATTTAATTTAAAACATTCCATAGCTACTAATCCGCTGCATGTCCACTATGTCACATAGTTGGGTTTTTTTTAATTTTTTTTTTGACATTTATTTATTTTTGAGAGACAGAGCACAAGTGCGGGGCGGTCGGTGGGTGGGGGGAGAGATAGAAGGAGACACAGAATCCGAAGCAGGCTCCAGGCTCTGAACTGTCAGCGCAGAGCCCGACGCGGGGCTCGAAATCACAAACTGTGAGATCATGACCTGAGCCGAAGTCGGACACTTAACCGACTGAGCCACCCAGGCACGCCACATAGTTCTTAACGAGCTGAAATGTCAAAGGATTATTTACGGTTACTTAACCCCGTCTTGCAAAAACTTAGGATATGTTGGCAAAGTAGCTCCTGACGTGGTCGACCCGTTTCAGCTTATAATAATTAATGCCACCATGGTGAGTAGAACTTTGAAGGTGATGTCCATTGATCCTGAAGACGATGACCATAAAGAGGTCACTTCCACATTTCACGCAGACAGACTTGGTCTCAAGTGTTAGCAATTTTTAGGAGATGGACCAAGAAAGTTACTTTGACTCAAACTGTCATCCACTCATGTGTCCCATCTCGAAGTATATGCTATTCTACTAGGGTCGTGAGTCTGAATGTCATACAACAGGGATTTTTTTTTCAATTAGTGAATATCTCACCCTGATCTACAACTACCGTTAATAAACTGAATTAAGTTATTTTATCCAAAGGATTTCAAAACCACTGAAGAACAAAAAAACTTGGATTATCCACCTGAAAAGATTTCTTATAATATTTGAGGCCATAAATCAGAGAGATATATTTGTAGCCATGTAATATTTATGTTTCACAAATTGCTATAGAAAGAAATTTTTTGTATTGGTTTGAGAACTACAATAATAGCTTTCTGATGAAGAACATGATTTCTGACTTCGGACTTTCTAGCATGCTCAGACCGTCCTTTTAGATTATGGATAGAATGCCACTCCACTTGTTGAATTACTAATGGCTTCTGGTTCCCAAATTCTGAATGCAAAAGTCATGCCTGAAGCTAATGAGAAGGTACAGTTCAGGCATTCACCATCTCAAGTATTCTAGAACCAAACTGGAGTCTAACAATACTTACTTAAAATCGCCTTAAGAAAAGGTTTTTAATAAACACTAACGATAACGCAATTTCAAAGCACGTAGCATAGGGCTTGTAAAACAAATGAAAGGCATGTTATTGGAGAACAATTTTAAAGCTATTTATTTGAGCGGAATCAACTACATTCATTAGGCAATTATTTGCTGTTTTTGTTAAGGTATACTTTGACAGATAACACATTGGTTTTTAGATGTACAATATAATGATGCCATATTTGTATATAAGGAAATGACCATCACACTAAGTATAGTTAACATCTGTCAGCATACATAGTTGTGATTTTTTTTTTCCTTGTGACGACGATATTTAAGATCTACTCTCTTGGCAACTTTCAAATATGTAATACAGTATTATTAACTATAGTCAGCGTGGTAGACATTACAGCCCAATGACTTGACTTTTTCAGAACTGGAAGTTTGTATCTTTTGAGCCCCTTCACCCATCTGCCCACCAGCACCTCCCACCTCTGACATCTCGGTAACTATGAGCTTGTTTGTTATTGTCGTTGCTTTAAATTCTGCCTGTAAGTGAGGTCATGGTATTTGTCTTTCTTTGTGTGACTTACTTCACTGAGCATAATGTTGCCAAATGGCAAGATTTTTTTTTTTATAGCTGAATAATATTCATTGAATACCACAATTTCCTCACCAATGTATCTCTTGATGGGCACTTAGATTGTTTCCATGGCTTGACTATTGCAATAATGCTACAGTGAGCATGGGGGTGAGAATATCGTTTGGAGTTAGTGTCTTCATTTTCTTTGGATGAATACCCAGAGGTGAAATTGCTAGATATACGCTAGTTCTAGGCTTAAAAGTTTTAGGAACTCCCGTACTGTTTTCCATAGTGGTTATCCCAGTTTACATTCTGACCAACAGCACACAAAAGCTCCCTTTTCTCCTCATCCTCGCCAACACCTATTATTTCTTGTCTTTTGAGGACAGCCATTCTAACAGGTTAGATATGGGATAACCATATGATAACCCATATCCCATATGGGATATCCCATATGGTTTGGTTTTGCATTTCCCTGATGATGAGTGATGTTGAGCATCTTTTCATGTACCCAGTGGCCATCTGGATGTCTTCTTGGGAAAAATATCTATTCAGATCCTCTGCCCGTTTTATACTTGGGTTGTTTTTTCTTTGCTATGAAGTGGTATAATTCTTTATATATTTTTGATATTAACCCTATATGATTATAATGACATATGGATTGTAAATATTTCTCTCATTCAGTAGTTGCCTTTTCATCTTGCTGATGGTTTCCTCTGCTGTGCAGAAGTGTTTTTAGTTTCATATTTGTTTGATTATTTTTTAAAAAGGCGCCTCAATACCTTTCAAATATTTGCCTTAAGTTTGCTACTTTGGTTTAGGCCATGAAGAAATCCCTTTACTTTAGTGCTGCAATGTTTACACCTAAAAAGGAATAATATGAAATAATTGTCAACATTTCTGAAACTAAATAGTACTTAAAACTAAAATAACAGAAATCTCTGGGGCGCCTGGGTGGCTCAGTCGGTTAAGCGTCCGACTTCAGCTCAGGTCACGATCTCGCGGTCCGTGAGTTCGAGCCCCACGTCGGGCTCTGGGCTGATGGCTCAGAGCCTGGAGCCTGCTTCCGATTCTGTGTCTCCCTCTCTCTCTGCCCCTCCCCCGTTCATGCTCTGTCTCTCTCTGTCTCAAAAATAAATAAACGTTAAAAAAAATTAAAAAAAATAAATAAAATAACAGAAATCTCACAAATAAAAACACAAATTTCATATTTATGTAATGTAAAAAATATGTATTTTTATTTTTGTAGAGTCTTATCATTGCAGAGGCATTCACAGCTTAAAATAGATAAAATCAGAATGCACCAGCAATTAGTTTAGGTTGGTTTTTCGTTTAATTTCGACTATAAATATTTCATTCAATGATGCATATCTTGATATTTATGCCTCCACTGCCTGCATAATAAATCACTAATTTGATACACTAAATTTTTCTCATTCATTTCTCCTTTGTAAAGACTTTCCGGTTTTGGTTATCAGTAAAAGGATGCCACACAACAAACATTTGCTACAATTTTCTGAAATAGACAATCAGTTAAGCAACATAGGTGACACTTAAACAGGTAGAATATTAATGAGATATTATGCTGTCAATACAGAAGAGTGTTTACAAATGTGAAAGTATTTACAATATATTGCATGTTCAAAAAAGCCCACCCTCATCGGTACGGAACAATCCTCACTTTTAAGGAAAAATTATACAAACATTCACACGCATGTCCATGTACAAAAATATCTGGAAGTGTGTAAAGTAAACAGTAGAGTGGTTGTCTCTAAAGAGCGAGATTATTTTCTTTCTTCCTTCTATTTTTCTAACATTCTAATTTTTAGATATTATATTTATTGCATATACATATATATTTTTTAAAGTAAGCTGATCTGGAAACAGAAAAATTGACAACTAGTGTTGTTAATGTTGAGGTTAAAGCAGTGCCCTAAAACTTTTGGAAAATAATATGGTGAATGTATAGCAAGAGAAGCAATGTACTGAATATTTGACCCAGTAATTTTACTCCTGAATGTTCCTCATAAGAAAACAATTCAAGAGAAGCAAAAGTGATACATGAACAAAGGTTTTAATTGAAACTAAATAAGATTTACATTTTCAAAATGAAAGTGTGGGCATAATAAATTATGACGTCAATAAGACAAAATAAAAAATGTTATGTAGCTATGCTCTAATGCACAGTTGGTGGAAATATCATTTAGCAAATTTATTTCTGAAAAACAATGATCACATTGAATTGGTATTTTATTACTGATTATTTATTTTTGAGAGAGAGAGGCAGAATCCATAGCAGGTTCCAGGCTCTGAATTGTCAGCACAGAGCCTGATGAGGAACTTGAACTTGGGAACTGTGAGATTATGACCTGAGCCGAGGTCGGAGGCTTCACCGACTGACCACCCAGATGCCCCTGAATTAGTATTTTTAATAAGTGCATAATCATTGACCTACCAAACTGACTTGCAGATAATTATTCATAGCAAAAACAAACCAGATGCACTAAAATGTTTGCATAAAAGTATTTACAATAAGAAAAATTGTTAATAACTTAAGTGGTGTTTCCATAATATTTTGTAGAAAAGATACGTCCTAACTTAAAAAAAATCTTTCTCGATCGGTATTTGCATTATCTGTTCTTTTTGCCCATTTTTAACACAGTTACAATGCTAACATAAATTTTGTGAATTTTGAGGGGTGAAAATATTCGATTTAATCAGCATTTCCCAAATGACAGGACTTTCATTATTTTAGGATATTTCTGTCCATATTTTTGCCTTTTTAAATTTTAGGTAACTTTAATCGTTGAAGCTACTCACATTTTCCCAGTCATATAATGTTATATATATATATATATATATATATATATATATATATTCATATTCTCTAGTCATTCACTTACCTTTTATTTATATCGGCTCCCATGATCTATTACTTTTTAATTCATATTTAACCAAATCAATCAAAATGTCTGCGTCTAGATCTGGACTTCCAAACTTAAATGTCCAAATATCAATGCCACAAAGATAGTCTTACAGTTTTTCTGATGCATGTATAAATATGAAGAACATTTATATATTTTAAGCCACAGGAATTCAATTTTGTATATGATAAAAGGAAGCATCTAATTTGCTCTAATTGTAGAGCTGCATCCTTCTGTGGATTTGAAATGTCACCTTTAATAGAATTTAAACTCATAGATATAAGTATCTGTTTCTGAACTTATTTTTTCTATGTTACTGATCAGTATTTTGAGTCCATACTATCGTTGTTGTAACAGTTTAATAATATATTTTGTGATCTCCGTGTACAAAAGTATTCATAACAGGTGATACTGTCGCTTAAGATTACTATTTTTTTTTCTCGAATAATGTTTGATAATTTATGCTTTTTTACATTTTCAAATTTACTTTTTTGGTTGTATGTAGTATTTTCTTATACTTCTCCATCATCTTCGTCTATTCATGCAACTGGTATAGCTGCATTATAGCATGTATCTAAGGTTTGTTTGTTTTCTTAGCTGATTATTTTCAAAAGACCAGTTCGTATGCCCATCAATTAAGGCTACTAGTGTGTTTTGCAATTTTTGGATTAATTCCTTCATTCTACTATTAGGTTTATTATAATGAGTACGGTTTTATCTTCTTAATTTGAATACATAATCATTTTCAATCCTTTTATTATAATAAATGAATGTCAGGCTGTATATTTTCCTTTTAATTTCTCATCTTTAAAAAATATTTTTGATTATTTTTATTTTTTTTAAGTTTTATGTATTTACTTTGAGAAAGAGAGAGAGAGCATGAGCAGGAGAGGGCAGAGAGAGGGAGAGAGAGAATCTCAAGCAGGCTTCATGCCGTCAGCACGGACCCTGATGGCATGGCTTGAGAACCATGAGATCATGACCTGAACCGAACGCAAGAGTAGGATGCTTAACCGACTGAACCACCCAGACCTCCCCTTAATTTCTGATCTTTATTATAATATGATATTTTGGTTAGAGAATATGTTGCTACTTATGATTTTTTGACTTTCTGAGCCTAATATAATAATTATTCATAAATAAGAGACATAGAACAATAAATATATTTTCACAAATTCCATGTTTTTCGTAAAGTGTTTTTGTTCTCTGTTTATTACATACACTGTGCTGTGTGTGTATGGGGGGGTATGCGTATAAGCTCAGGCATACTGACTGTACTATACCGAGACCCCACATTCTTGCTCAGTTTTGCTTAATTTATTTATTAAATTAGAGAGGAGTTTGTCATCGCCTCTAAAGATGAATAATTAAATATTAAAATGCAGCCGTATACTCTCTCCTCTTTCTTCTCTCTCTGCTTTTTTTTTTGCAATTTACAAATACGTAAAACCTTGGATTGTGAGTAACTTGTTCTGCTAGTGTTCCACAAGACGAGCAAACATTTGCAATAAACTTTAACTTGATAAATGAGTGATGTCTTCATTATGAGTGGTACGTGATGCCAAACATCACATGATCACAAGTGAGCCAATGGTTCTTGAAACTCGCTTTGATATACCAGCACTTTGGATAACAAGCATGTTTCCAAAACGAATTTTGCTCGCAAACCAACGTTGTACTATGCTTCAAGCTCCACTCTGTCAATTTCTTTGCCAAGCTATAATCGCTTTTGAATCCAACCACCCAATTTGGTGAGGAAAGCCGTGTGGGCTGTCCATTTCCCGAAAATGACCGTGCTCTCTGCTGTTCTTTATAAGCATGGACCACAGATAGCTGATCCTGCTGAATGCAGTGCAGTTTTAAAAGTAAGTAAACTCCGGATAATCCCCCAAAGGCTTCCCTTCCCTGTCCCTCTGGCTTTTTTATTGAGTCGCCCTTCACTTAGGTCCCCTGGCCCTTACTATGGTGTCTTCCTGGGAGATTTTTGCATTATAGTTCTTCAACTTCACTTTCTTCTCCAGCCTGGTTGTTCTGCTTCCTATCTCTGAATATCACTCAGAATTTCTAGTTTGCTGATTACACTCTTTCTTTTTTCCAGGTTTACAATCTTTTTTTTTTTCAATTATTTCAAAGGCTTTGAAACAGAACAGTAGGTATAGATGATACTTATATTATGAGACCTTGATACAATATACTCTCTACTGTAAAAGTCCAAAATCTGTTTTAAAAATGTAACAGTTTAAATCTATTTTCCTTGTTACTAGGATTTAATTTTTTATATATGGTAACAGTAGAGTGTAATTTAAATTATTCGAATAACATGCCCTCACACAAAGGAATGGAAATAGCAGACAATCCTTTTTATGTGTAAAAAAGCAAGCTGAAAACATCATGTTTTTCAGATGTTGGAACTACGGATGTGAAGGCATGCCAAGACGAGATTCAAAGGTATCAATTTCTTAAGTTAGCAAAAATTATTTTATGTAACACTTTCTTCGTTTTTGCTGCCTTTGGGAGTTTGATTTTAACTGGACTCTGGGAAGGTAAAAGCTCAGTCTTATGGAATCCAACCACTAAAATTCGCGAACATTACTACATTTAAATTCACTAAAATTAGTAGTATAGAGTAATGTTAGTTACTCTTAGCAAAGAAGACTGTTAAAAATGATTAGAAGTGTTAGCTCTAAAAAAATATAAAGGTTTCCAACAACAAAATGCTCGTTCTGAGCTCCAGAATATATTATGAGAATAAATAATACATATTAAGGACACCTACAAATTGTCCATATCCACACCATCATCAGAGTCTATTACTCCCTTCATGGCATTGTCACCTTTTAGTGGGAGGTGATGTCCACTCTATCAGGTCCACTGCAAGACTCTCCTATGTGGTCCGACCACCACACTTCTGTCCCTTTCCAAAATATTCTCCGCACGACACCCAGGGTGGTCTTTTCGCAGTACAAATCTGATTCTGTCCTTCGTGCGCATGTAAACCTTCAAAGACTACCCAAAACCTCCGTGAAAGAGATCACAGTCCTCAAATAGGTGTAAGGCCCTGCGCATGAGGTTGGGGAAGGCATCATTCAGCTACTCTCTCTGGGCTCTGCCTCTCACGATATCCTGTCCCACCTACACCAGCTTTGTTTCCTGGAGCTTGCCTTCTATTTTTGGTACTATGTCAAGGTTTTATTTGGGCAAGTCCACCCCCTTAAATCTAGATGGATATTGTTTTTTAAAAAAATTTAATGTTTATTTACTTTTGAGAGGGGGGGGGGAGGGGCAGAGGGAGACACAGAATCCGAAGCAGGCTCCAGGCTCTGAGCTGTCAGCACAGAGCTCAATGCGGGGCTCGAACCCGTGAACCGTGAGATCATGACCTGAGCTGAAGTCAGATGCTTCACTGACTGATCCAGCCCGGGGGATCCCGATGGATCAATATTTAAAAATAATCTTTCAAATAGCACACAATCTAACAAAGTAATGAGTCATAAAACCAAAATTTTTGAGTGAACGTGGGAAGCCCACCAAGATGGGCGGCTTCGCCAGGAGGGCATCTGCTGACCCAGGTGGACCGTCAGGTTGCTTCTGAAGGTTTTACGGCTTTCAAAGGGGGGGGGGGGTTCAGCCTCAAAGGGCCAGGGCCCCCTGTTTTGCTCCCCGATGACACCGTGTATTTCTCTTTTATGGCCTTAGCCCTACACATAATGAAATAATTCATTACACAATCACTGATTTCTATCTCCTTTATTCCTTACCTGTTTTGTTTACAACCCACTTCTCTTTTCCCTACAATCGTTTCTTGCTCGTAGTAGGATCTTGGTAAGTGTTTGTGGAACGAGTGCACGCATGTGTAAATTAATGAATTCGCCTCTACGGTCAGTCGGTCGCAGTTGTCTTTCAAAATGACCCAAGGAAATTTCAATCCAGACTTTGATCTCTCTTCACGTTACCCTGCGCAACTCGGTATTTCCATCAAAGTTAATCATCGCTACAAATCAGACAGAGGACAGGTTTGCATTGCTTACATTAGAGGAACAGCACGCCTAGACGCATGATTCTTTGGTGCCTTCTGGAGGGAACTCAGAACCCCGGGCACATGGGAGCACAGTGATCATTTCAGTCCAAGCAACAGACAGGCTGTGGTTGACCTTTACGTGAAAAGAAAAGGAGAGTTAGCATGGCATTTTACTAAAGCAGCTCCGAGAAACCCTTCATCTTGTGGAGATCCGGTAATTATGCACCAGGCATTAACGCACAGGGGGTTCCTCCCCCTCCAAGAACATTGCGGCTTCCATGTCGTATATGCAGGGATCGCTTCTACCCGTCACTCCTGCACAGAGACATTACTCCAACATAAAACTGGTATCGAAAAATACAATGAAACCCAGAAGCTTGATAAAAACATCGATTTTACCATGTTTCTACAAACATTTATGTTTGTGTCTGGTTGTTTGCTTTATTTATGGAAAGGAAATAGCTATGGTTAAATAGGAAATCTCTATCTAGGCATGATTAGGGTTCAAGGTAGAGCAGGATTGGATTTAATTTTTATTTCTCGTTCCCCGGTGAGAAATCGTCCTTTGTTAGCTAGAAAATAAAACGGGGCGTATCAGGTATTTAAAAAATCCATGCACATCTTCTTTCCGTTTAGACAAACGTCTGACCCACCTTTTGGCCAGAGTCTGGGTACCAATGAAACCGTGCCCCATAGGGTTAATGAGGTTGAAACCAGCAGAAAGTGCTAAAGCTTGATTTTCGGAGAAACTTCTCCCCTTAATCGACCACTGTGTCTTTTAAGACCCCACTAGCTGTCTCCTCAGAAGCCTGGACTCCAGATCCTCCGATGTGGCTCCCGCCTAGGAACAAGCAAGGCCTTGCACTCCTTCTGCCGGAGGCCCAGCCCAAGACCCCATCGAGTGTATACCCGCTCTCGGTGCTTGCCCACAGTCACTTCTTGTCCCACATAACCTCCTGGCCTCAGGGGCTGGATTTCACCTCCTTCTGTTTCATTTATGCCCCAAAGTGAACATGGGGTAGATGTTGCGTCTATGTTTGCTCAGTGCACACGCCTCATCTTTCCTCATGTACAGTCACGTTTTCTCTCCCTTCCATCAATATGTATGAAATCTCCGCCCCTGTGATCACAGAAAACTTGTTCTCTTCCTCTCCAGGGAGGCGGCATCGAGGCTTGCCTTCCTGTCTCCTTGTTTGGCTGCATCTGGAAGAAAGCCTTTCTCTGTTGTAAACCTGAGGTCTCCGCGATGGGCTTTGCTGTACATCTAGCAGACGGGCGTGGGTCCGATTACATCAACGTGGCTGTGTTGATTCAAACCCGAGTGAGATCCAGTCCTAATCCTTAAGGGGTTCCCAACGTCATCTCCTCCGCCGCTCGCAAATCCCTTTACTTACTCATTCATTTGTTGATAATCAATCACAGGGTACTTAAGACACTCCAGCTTTCCCGCATCTGGAGATGAAGTCCAAACTCCTTATTATCTTTCGCGAAATGTTTTTCACAAGGATTTTGCTGCGGGCTAATCTTTTCCTCTGTATCGCTCCACAGCCCCAGATGTTCCATAGAACGTTGAGTTCTTGGCAGGAGACTTGATCCCCTGCTTCCTGAGGATCCTAGTTTAAATCACCGCGCCCACAGTGCACCTCTGGGAACCTGTCCCTGTGACTCCATTTCTTCGTGTATCAGGAATGCTTCTTTATTCACCAAGGTCCCACCAAGACTCTATGTTTTCCGTGTGTGCGGTTTCTGATGGTCTTTTGTCTTATTCCTTGTTTTGTCCCCAGAAGCCGGCGTGAGTCAGGTGCGTATTTCGCAGTGCTGACTATATTTTAGCTGGGACCGGCTAATTTTTTTTTTCTCAGGCAATTTTGCTTAGGTGTACTCAGGAGAGGAAGGTGAGTTTCTGTCGGCTGCATTAACAGGGATGACAAATTTTAATATCCGGCAACTAATTTGTCTGAGGCCCATTTGGACCATGATATTAAATAATGTACTTGCTCAATGACGTTTCACAGAACTCTTGACTTTCCCACAACTGTTTTCCTGCTGGTTTCTTTTCTTTCTTTTTTTTTTTTTTTTTTGAATGTTTATTTTTGAGAGAGAGAGAGAGAGAGTGAGTGGGGCAGGGCAGAGGATCTGAAGCCGGCTCTGAGCTGTCCGTGCAGAGCCTGATGTGGGGCTTGAACACATTAACCACAAGATCCTGACCTGCGCCGAAGCTGGACGCTTAACTGACTCGGCCACCCAGATGCCCCAAGAGTTCTTTATGCTCTTAAAAAAATACTGAGAGGGAGGGAGGCAAACCATAAGAGACTCTTAAAAACTGAGAACTGAGGGTTGATGGGGGGTGGGAGGGAGGGGAGGGTGGGTGATGGGTACGGAGGAGGGCACCTTTTGGGATGAGCCCTGGGTGTTGTAGGGAAACCAATTTGACAATAAATTTCATATCGAAAAATAAATAAATAAATAAAAATAAATTTTAAAAAATAAAAATTAAAAAAAAAATACTGAGTACTTCCAAGAGCTTTTGTATATATAGGTTATGTCTCCAGCTCTCTCCACGTTATGAATTTGCCACATTACAATTATAACTAAAGACATGTAAAGCAGAAGCATGCCTTCCACCGGCCACGGGGGTGAGGTTGTCCCCTCAGGGCAAATGGCCTCTGGAGATTCCCGCCCTAACCTCATAGGAAAGAGGAGTGAAAAGGTCAAGTGACCTCACGGTTTTCTTCCGAAAACTGTGTTGACTCTGTTGGTCTGAGGGGCCGGGAACCCCTTTCTGGGAGCTGCTGCTCTGAATTACACATTTTTCTTCTTTTTCTTTCCCTACCCCTGCATGTTCAGTCCATCAATAATTCCTGCAGCCCCAAACACTAAATATATCCCAAATCTCTCCCATTCACTCAATCTCAGCTGCTACCACCCTCGCTGGGTCTTAAATACCCCTACATGGAGCCTCGTCTACCACCGAAGGCGAAGGAAAGACTTCTCGTAAGATCTTCAAGACCCTTGCGGATGCTGCTTTGTAAGGCGAGAGGGACTTTGCAGATTGACTGAGTTACGGGTTTGCGACGGGGAGATTATGATGGATCCTCGGGCGTTCCTGATGTGACCAGGAAGGTCCTAATGAGAGGTTAGCGGGCCATCAGAGTGACAAGCCGCAGCAGGAACATGGAAGCGGCCGGAAAAAGAAGGGGCATGTGGCGCTGGGTCACAAGCCAAGGAACGAGCCGAGCGGCCATCCTGGAAAACGCTGGATTCTCCCTGGAGCCTCCAGAAGGAAGGGGGTCTTGCCACCACCTTGACTTTAGCCCAGGAAGGCTGATGTGGGACGTTTGGCTTCCAGAAGTAAGGTAATCAACTTGCGTTTGTTTCAAGCCACTAAGCCTGTGTTAACTTTTCACAGCAGTAACAGGGAACTGAGGCTTCTAACCAGTGTCCCTCCTTCCATTTTTTTTTTTTTTTTCTACCTTAGAGTCCGTTTCCACTTCACAGCCAGACAGATCTTTTCATAGTTTAATGAGATCTTTTCCTTCCCGACTTTGAACATCCAGTGTTCCTGCCGTCCTCCCAAAAGTAAACAACCTCCTTGCTTCAGTTTGGAGTCGCCTTGGATTAACTCCGCGTTCTCCAGCACACGCAGAGCAACGCTGCTTTTCCACGGCTGCCCCCTTACTTACCCCTGGCCGCTTGCCCACCTTTCTGTGTCTCAAACAAGTCGGCCCTGCTTCCGCCTCTGTGGTGGCTTTGCCCTCGCTGTTCTCTTTGCACAGAATGCTGTGCCCCTTCCTTTGGGCACGGCCTCCTCCTGCGTATCATGCAGGCCTCAATGCAGCATCACCTCCTCCGAGAAGCCTTCCCTGAATGACCTGTATCAGTGATACTGATCCGTCCTGTCCTTCCCTGACCCCTGGTCACCGCATCACATTTCTTGCTCAGTGGTGACGGCAGCGATCACCCCCCCGGAACTCTGTTTTGTTTGCGAGCTTCGGTTACTTCCCGTCGGCCACCCGCCACTCAGGGAGAAGTTGCGGGAAGCGGGCTTTGTTCGCTGTCACGGTCACCGAGCCAGACCAGGGCCAGACACATAACAGAGGCCCAATAGATACCTGCTGAAAAAATGACTTCGTATTCGGGCACCGTCGTCTCTCTTGCTGTTAACGATTTCAACGGGCAGCCTCCCCTCGAGGATTTCGGAGAGAAGCAGGCCGTCGAAGCCTTCCCGCCTGTGAGTGATCTCCACATCCCGAGAATGCAGGTGCCCCAGGAGCACTAACGAATCGAATCGAAGAGCTGTGACCTTACTTGCTGCAGCCTCCTGTGGTGTGGCTCTCGGGGGACGCAGAGAGATCGCCCCCTTCCCCCAGCCACCGAAGGCTTCCCCCGGACACAGCGCCCAGGGTCGGACCTTTCTTGGACCTGGAGCCCTTTCCTTCTAGGCGCGGACGGCAGATCTTTGCCCCCAGGAGAACGGGCAGGAGCCCTCCTCAGGTCTCAGCCTGCTGACCTAAACATTTCTCCTTCCAGGACCGTTCTCTTCCTTAAATGCACTGTCAGGGACGCATGTAAGGCGTGCTGGTAGAATCTCTCCGTTTGGAGTTCACGACCCCCGAACACACATCTGATCTGATAGTGTGTTCCTCTTTTTTTTTTTTTTTTTTGCAGCCGGAGTGAACCATTGCTAACTCAGCTCCGGCTGGTATGCAATGGGAGAACATTCTAGGAGTCACCGTATCTCTGTGCCGGTTCCCCCGCCACCGCACCCAGTGCCCGCCTTCCCCGTGATTAGAATTGGCTCGGAGACACTTTCGCTCTGCCGGAAATAGTAGCCCCAATAAAACACTTCCTGCCACCCCCCAGGACAGCAGAGGGCGCTCTTCGTTTCCAGGCGGAGCATTTTGTACGTTGGAAACCTATCAGTGACGATTATCAGGGAATAGTTTTCAAACCGCACTCCTTCCCACGCAGTCTAGGAACCCTTCTTTCAAAAAGACATTGACCAAAAGCAGTGCTCTGAAAATGTCATTTGGAGCATGCAATTGAATTAATTTATTTGTTTTATGATATTTCGCACTTAGTCATGTAAGAGACTTGCTCTTTATGTATTTGGTTTTTTGTTTTTTGTTTTGTTTTTTTTTTCCGTCTGCTCATTTAGATAATGCTTTAAGTACCATAAATCCCAGCTATGGCGATAAAGAAACTGCATGAGAATACCAATATCTTCTAAATACAGCATGCTCATAAGAACCCGGGCTGGCTATTTATTTTATCTTTCATCTCGACACTCGGCTTCCACTCCAAAAATGAAGTCTCCTTTGCCAGGAAATACTCATTTTACGGAATTAATTTTGCGGATGGGAAAATAGTGAAAAAAGCTACTGTAAACCCACAAGCGTATAAAGTCCTTCTCAATAGAGGCACGGGCAAAAGACCGTCAGTGAAATGCCCCCAAAGATGAACTAAGATCTTAAATATCTCTGCTTGTTGGAGGTCGGGTGGACGGAATTAGGCTGAGTGTTATTCACAGGGTCTTGAGGCTTGGGGCAGAGAAATGAAATACATTTTCCTAACATTGAAAGCTTGGGCTGGAGATATGTATGTATTAAGACTCCGCTGCACCACAAAGTAATTGCACCAAATCTAGGGTGCTCAACTACTCAGCATTTTCCACGGGCAGAAGGTTACCAGCTTTCTCCTATTACTTCCATCACCGTGAATAATCAAAATGTTTAAAAGCATACGTTATTCTAGAGATTGTTAGCCGGGTGCCGGGAAACCTGGTGACGCGTCCTGTCCTCAAGGCTAATGGGAGCACCCCTCCGAGAATCATTTGGCAAAGTTTTTCTGTCTAGGAGAGATTGTGTCCCCAGACTTACAGGGTTTGTTTTGTTTTTTTTTTTTTTTCTCTTAATTTGTTTAAGTTTACTTATTTATTTTGAGAGAGAGAGAGAGAGAGAGAGAATGTATGGGCTGGGGAGGGGCAGAGAGGCAGAGAGAGAGAGAGAGAGAGAGAGGAAGGATCCCAAGCAGGTTCCGCACTGTCAGTACAGACCCCGGCACGGGGCTCAAACTCATGAACCATGAGATGGTGACCTGAGCAGAAATCAAGAGTCAGACGCTTAACCCATTGAACTCACCAGTCGTCCCAACCCAGGCTTACAGCTTTCATAGTACATCTCCCCACAGAGGTTTTCCTGAAGAAAATAAAAATAACTTCTGACTATGTTTTAACAGAAAATATATGTCTTTGTTTCTTCTTTTTTCCCCTTAAGGTCACCATAACTTACATTAACTGGAATCTCATCACAGATTCTTTTTTTTTTTTATGTTTGGATCAATAGTTTTGAAAATATCAATTTGAACAGTGTCATTAAAGTGTCCTCTAGCAATATTTGAAACTATATTATAAATTAGTGTACATGTAAAAAATAGCAAAAGGTGGAAGTTACACATTTAGTATTCCAAACATCTCTTTTGATATTAAGAAATACCTGCTCGTTCATTGCCCTAGATTATTATTTATTTACATTTGCATCTTGACCCTTAGAAATGAAAGGTATCTATGGATATTATTTGGAATCACATTTAAAATTTTTTGAACGTTTGTTTTTGAGAGACAGAGAGACAGAGACAGAGACAGAGCAGAGGCAGGGGAGGGGCAGAGAGACAGGGAGACACAGAATCCGAAGCAGCTCCAGGCTCTGAGCTGTCAGCACAGAGCCCGACGCAGGGCTTGGACTCATGAACCTTGAGATCGTGACCTGAGCCGAAGTCGGACGCTTAACCAACAGAGCCACGCAGGCGCCCCAGAATCACATTTAATTTTTAAAAGATCATATCTCAAGGAAGCAGTCTGATGCGTCCTTTAAGTGGGAAGACCGTTTCCTTGCCCATAAGTGTTCCCTAAGTTTCATGCCCACCTCAGTTTTCCCAGAACGTGAACGTGAAGAAAGACAGACTGGTTCACAATGCCCCACCTACTGTTGGTGACGTGTCCCTCTCAGGGGACAGAACAGGTTAATTTCCCCTTTGCGGAGAATACATTTCACCCTGTGCTTCCCTTTGGATAGAACTCATCGCACTTATGATGGTTTACTTTTGGGTGTAGGCTGCACGTCCTTCTGGCCTGTGATCTCCGTGGAATCTGGTATGTCTATTTTTACACGAGCAGACTGCTGTTTGCATCTCGTACATGTTCCACACGTGTCTATGGAGCGTCCGTGACGTGCCGGGTGTGATTCTACAGTGAATTTCTCAGTGAATCACACGGACACCAATGCCTGCCCTCCTGAATGTGTCATTCTACTTATGAGAGCTACTCTTGATATTTTAAACACTCTCACACTTCTTAGCTGTCTTTGGATCTTTATTTTCCCGTGGACATTTTAAATTTTACATTTTTTTTGTTTCCTCAGAAAATCCACCCGAAATTTTAAGTAAGACAGCTTTGCATGTATCGTTTGTGGGACACCAATATTTCTATAATATGTTGTCTCATTGATTTATTTTGATGCTCCCCATCCTTTAGTCAGATCTCCCTTTTTGCCTTAGTATATATATTTTCTCATTACTATGTATTTTTCGGTATGCTTATTTCATTTTCTATCACTTCACTGTAAACAAATTCTACTGCCTTTTTTGTAACGTATTCATTCATTCAGTAAATTTGTTGAGCGCTCATTAATTATCATAGTTTATCGGATGATTATGTTTGTCGCATTCAGAGAAGACACCACCATCTCAAGTAACGGTGTTCCTTTCTCTGTTCCCCAAAAATTGTTACGTTGTTCGCTTTTGGTTTCCGCATTGGCCAGGAACTCTGTTTTCTGTTGAACAGTTGTGGTGGGGTACACATGCTGGTCCTATTCGCCTTTTAAAGGAAAAGAGTGAATAATTTATCCATTAAGTATAATATTTTATGTAGATTTTTGAAACACAACTTTTGCCACTTTAAAGGAGTTCAATTTTATTCCTAATGTGCCGAGGGCTTTTTAAAATCATAGATAGATATTGAACATTGTCAAGTGCTTTTTCTGAAAGCAGTGAAGTGATTATACGCCTTGCCCCCTTAAGTCTGGTCAGCTGCATCGATAGGTTATTTATTATTGAACTATTTTTCCATTCTTGGAGAAATACTAGCTGATCATGATTTATTTGTTTCATGCCCTGTTGGATCGGAACAGACAATATTTTATTTCTATCTGCAAGTGTAAGTTAAATAGACCTATAATTTTTGGTACCTATCGTGTTTTTATCTGTTTCGAAATTAAGATTTTATGGTTCTTATACAATAAGCTCACTAAAATTTTTGAGAATTTTTACGGTATGTTGTTCAACCGGTTTTCCGTTGGTCAAGTTGTTCAGCTGACCTATTTTTTGCTCTTCCAAATAAAAATTCCTTTCACTCGCATCATGTTAGTGACTACCGAGGAACAATTCATATTAGTGACTACCGAGGAACAATTTCTTGGCAATAAAAACACTGGGGTTGAATCACTTAAATTTTAAATACTTTATAAATGCGACCAAAATAGCCTCCAAAAAGCTTTGCGCTCCCACGAACATATTTTGAGTTTCTGCTTCTCAGCTGTGTCCAGGCATGTGGTACCAGAAAGGGACTTACTATTTGCAGGGCGTTTGTCAAGAATGGATTCTGGAGCCAGCCCTGCTCCAGGGGAATCACAATTTCTGTACTTACTTGCTCATCTCATGGTGCTTTCGAGGGATTCAACGAGTTAATAGCGGAGAACGCCCAGCACCTGACACACGATCTTTGTCATCCATTTGCTAATATCTTTACAGTCGAATATTGTCATTTTCCTTTTCAATGAGATTAAGAATTTATTTTGACCTCTGTTTGTTTCCTATTGTTCAGTTAGCTCTTTCTTCTGAGTCACTCGTCACTTCGTCGTGAGATATGTGCGCTTTCTCTAAATTAAGAAATTCAGCGCTTGCCACATCATTTAATTTGTGAACTGTATTCTCTGTTCACCAGTGGACATTTAACTTAAGTTATCACAGTCCTTTTTAATTCGGTAACTTTAAAGATTCATAAAATTAAATGTATCCATTATTCTCCTGCAGCTTTTGTTTTTTGTTTATTTATGTATATACTACAATTATAAAAAAAAACATTCATCCATGTTTCTCTTAACCTCTTAAGGCTTTATGTGTTACATTTAAACCTCTGATCAAACTGGAATTTTGTTTGACTAAGTAATAAGGTAGAAGTCTAGCTTTATTTTTCCAAGTGACAGTAATCCCAAAGTAATTAATTTATGAAACATGGTTCCTCCTCCCACAAAACGAAACTCCATCATCATCTGAATTTCTGACTTTCTTTGGGACCCTGTGCTCTGTATCATCCAATGAACTCTTCGTTTCTTTTTTGGTACCTAATGGTGTTAACCTTTGTAGCTTTATACGAAACCAATCTGGCGAAGTTCTGGCCCACCATCGTTTCTCCATATTCCCAAGTGTTTCCAGAAGAGGTTTGGTACCATTGTGTCAACCTCCTCTCTAATATAAACATACATTTGAAAGGGATTTGCCTGATGTATTTAAACATTGTTTCACATTTTATGATCACGAACTAAGGGCTGATTGGACAGTGAAATGTAAACACCCTGGTCTGCAAAAGTTCCAGAGGTTATTGATTGTTCTGTGAAGTTCACAACGGGTTTGTACTTCCTGTGGAATGGGAAGGCCACAGACACCCGCACAAGGAACTTGAATGGAGGTTAAGGCATCGTGTGTGTACAATGCTTTTTCACAGCAATTTCTAGCTCACAGTTGTTTACTCCAACGGCCCCTCCTCATAACGTTAGCTCAGACCTTCACCTAGTACAGACTTCTGTAGGACTGTCCTGAGATGCCTCATTAGGGCAACAGGATGTTGGACGAACGTCTCCAAACAATAGCAAACTGTCCACGGCTGAAAAATTTTGGCCCCAGCACCATTTTGTTCACAAATATAAGTGAGTTTTTCAAGTCTCCAATTTCGCTTCTTCCTTGATGTAAAGGTGTCGCCAATGTCCTAAATTTCCTCGTTCATTTTTGTTTTCACGTTTATTTATTTTTGAGAAACAGAGAGAGACAGAGCACGTGTTGGGGAGGGAAGACACAGAATCCAAAGGAGGCTCCAGGCTCCGAGCTGTCAGCCCAGAGCCTGACGCGGGGCTCGAACTCGTGAACCGTGAGATCATGACCTGAGTCGAAGTCGGACTCTTAACCAACCGAGCCACCCAGGCGCCCCATGAATATCCTGATTCTTAACCTTGGGGAGGAGCATTTCAAACCTGCTATTTCTTTCTGAGGCATCGCTTCCATGCAATCCACCCACAGTTTTGCTGACTTGACTGCGGTAATTCTGTTTCACTCCGTCTCCTTGGCTGAGAAATTGTCAGCGCTACCCTCACCGCATCCAGTGTCCCTGCACTGGCCTCTACCCTACTGTCCCCGCTTGCATCACCTTTACACCAACATTAAGAGTTATCTTCTCCTACCCTGGATTAATCATCACCGCCTCCAGAAGGACCCTTGAGGGTTTCCGATAGCCACTTACATTAAATTGAAACCTCTTATGCTAAGACCCTGAACAATTTTGTGCTTTGCTTCAGTCAGCTGGTCCCTTTCCACTGTTTCTGCTAAACAAAATCACTTACACATATTAACCTTTATTCCTATTGTAAAGGAATTCTATCTGTCCTTGTCCTTTCCTTCAAATGTCTCATTTGACTCTTGAAATGTTTCTTATTTCCAATGTCCCTGGCAGTCCATTTCTGCAAGTTCTCTGAGTGCTCCTCCCTTTTCATTTATTTATTAAATATTGGACAATTTTGGATCCCAGAGAAAATGCTGTCTTTAGACAGTCATAACACAAAGTAATATTCAAAACATTAACTAATCATGATGAGCATTGAGTCATGTATAGAATTCCTGAATCACCATACTGTACCCCTGAAGCTAATAGAGCATTATATGTCACCTAGGCTCCATTAATAAAATATTTCTTACAAGAAGAAAAAGTTAACTGAGCAAGTTACTTCTCTACTTCTTCTGCAAAAAGGAAATAGCACTGCCTACATCATATTGTTATTTCAGGATTATACGACTTGTATATGCAAAGTATTTGGAGCCTATCTATCCAGCTTTAGTTTTTATCTGTCTACTTTCTCCGCGTTCGTTCATTTTGTTAGCTATTGCCACAATTACTTCTTCAAAGCCTGACCCAAATCTTTGAAGATTATATGTGCTCAATGACATTTGTCAAGTGATATTTACTCAAGAATGAATGGTAATACACCAGTGTGATTCCTCTGGCAGTGTTCTTTGGTGAGCATATACGATACAACTGAGTATCTTCATATTAAGATCTATCTTAAAAAATGCCCATTGTTGGGGCCCCCCGGGGGGCTCAGTCGGTTAAGCAACCCACTTCGGCTCTGGTCATGATCTCGCAGTTTGTGAGTGCAAGTCCCTCATCGGGCTCTGTGCTGACAGCTCAGGGCCTGGAACCTGCTTCGGATTCTGTGTCTCCCTCTCTCTCTGCCCCTCCCCAGCTCATGCTCTGTCTCTCTCTCTCTCTCTCTCTCTATATATATATATATATATATCCCTGAAATTTTCAGAAATGTAGCCATTTGATAAATACAAATTTATCCATTATGCTCAAACATTAATCTCATAAAATGGCATTCACGATTACAACATTAGTGTTTTACTACAGTATGTGTTCTATAATTCCATGCCAAGAAATGAAGGATTCTCCTTTTATTAATCCCATAATGACATATAATAAAATGGAATTTAGCCAAAGATAAGATTTGTGGACTCCAGCACCAAAATAGTAAAGTGTCAATTTTGTGTTGTTTTAAACTTCTATGAAACTTATTCTGTCTTTTTCCTCCCCTTTACAGACAGGAAAAGAAAATTGTTATAGCTGAAATAGCCTAATGGGCCCTCATTTTTAGCAGTTGATAGATATTTAATGATTAGAATTTATGATTTGATTAATTCTTCTGAAGGATAATTATATAGACCTAATTTCATTTTTTTTACTTTTTTTTAACATTTATTTATTTTTGAGACAGAGAGAGACAGAACATGAACAGGAGAGGGGCAGAGAGAGAGGGAGACACAGAATCTGAAACAGGCTCCAGGCTCTGAGCTGTCAGCACAGGGCCCGACGCGGGGCTCGAACCCACGGACTGCAAGATCGTGACCTGAGCCCAAGCCGGACGCTTAACCAACTGAGCTACCCAGGCGCCCCGTATATAGACCTAATTTCAAAATATTTCATTTTTTTACAGTTTTTTGAGATATAATTGACATAAAACACTGTGTAAGCTTAAGATGTACGGTGTGTCGATTCGATACCCTTATAGATCGCAAAATGATTGCGACCATAGGTTAGCTAACATCACTATCTGGTCACATAATGATTCTTCTTTTTTTTTGGTCTGTGTGGTAGGGATATTTAAGACATACCTTATGTGCAACTTTCAAGAATATAATACAGTACTGTTAATTACATTAGATCCTCTGAACTTATTTGTCTTACGACTGGAACTTTGTATCCTTTGCAAACATCTGCTCATTGCCCTCTGCCCCCAGGCTCTGGCAATGACCCCGCCATGCTATCTATAAAGGGATAAAGAGCTGTAGATAGAAATATGGGTGAATATTATTCAACTATGAACAAGAAAGAAGTCTGACCATTTTCAACAACATGAATGAATGTCGAGGGCATTCTGTTAAGTAAAAATATTTCTAAATTAAACATTTTAAATCATTTCAATGTAAGGACAGGGACCTTCCCAAGTAGCCAAAACACGGCTACTTCTATCAAAATTTTGAAGCTGTCTGCACTTTTTCCCCCCAAATTAAAGAAATCTATCAGATAATTATAAAATAAAATTAGAAAACATAATTTCCAAACACATAAAAAATGCACTTCTAACATTTAACTAGACTTTTTTTTGTTGTTGTTGTTAATGCAGAGTCTTATGCTTTAGGTCCAGAGTGAGCTCTGAGATTATGCATTTCTTTTTTTTTTTTATGTTTATTTATTTTGAGAGAACGAGTGAAACAGAGCAGGGGAGGGGCAGAGAGAGAGGGAGAGAGAGACTCCCAAGCTGACTCTGTGCGGTCAGTGCAGAGCCCAGTTTGGGGCTTAAACTCACAAATTGTGAGATCATGACCTGAGCAGAAATCAAGAGTTGGACGCTCAACGACTGAGCCCCCGGGGGGGCCCTAACTGCAGACTCTTCTGAGTACTTTCAGTAAGAAGAGATGGCTTCCTGTAACTCCTCTATGGCAGAAATGTAACTTTTCTGAAAACCATGAACACCCAGTATCTTCTCAGAACTCCTGTCTCAGTGGAAACCTGCTGGGGTAGAATCGCAATGTGAAATAATTCCTCCACTTCATTTCTTCAAGTTTTGTGGCATATTTGTCATTTACTAAAATAATTTTTATGCCACCCCAATAAACCCTTCAATCACCAAAGAAATTTGTGTGGGTAATCTTTTAAATGGAATTGACTCTTGTAGTGAAGAAGTCTCTTAAAAGGACCAGAAATTGATCCCTCTTTCTGAAAGTTCAAGACGGTGAACTTTTATGATAAACTGTAAAAATGCAGATAAATGATGTAATAATTACTTCTCACATGAACCGTCTATGAGTTACTTTATGTTCTTTTAGAAGCCATAAATATCTCCATATTGCAAGGTAAACATCATTTGAAAACACACTTACATTATTGTATTTTGGATGGACATTTATTTTTTTTTTTTACGAAGTGATATATTTCAACATCTGAAAACATGAGAACACCCTGGTCCTGTCCCCAGGTATTGTCCATCTTTCATTGTTTTACATACTTTTTCCAGACATTTTGAAGACAATTCCAAAGGCAACTATTAGCTGACGTTCACATTGTTTAAAATACACTTAATTGTAGGGGCGCCTGGGTGGCTCAGTCAGTTAAACATCTCTCTTTGGATCATTAAAAAGATTGTTTTAAATATATTTTATTTTATTTTTATTGTTATTTTTTTAAATGTTTATTCATTTAGTGTGTGTGTGTGTGTGTGTGTGAGAGAGAGAGAGAGAGAGAGAGAGAAACAAGTGGAGGAAGGGCAGAGAGAGAGACGGAGACACAGAATCCGAGGCAGGCTCCAGGCTCTGAGCTGTCAGCACAGAGCCCCACGCGGGTCTCGAACCCAGGAACCTTAAGATCATGACCTGAGCCGAAGTCGGATGCTTAACCAGCTGAGCCACCCAGACACCCCCTCTACTCCATGTTTTTAAAAACTTCCTTAATAACTGGTGAAGCTGTTTGAGTGGTGGTTTCATTGCTGTTTAGTATATTTTAAAAACTAAATTTGAAATTCAATCAATACGGAGAAGGCTCATGAAAACGTACTATGAATAAAGGGTTATGTTTAGTCAAATTCTGAGGTTTACCTGAGGTAGTTTTTAAGAAAGGATAGAAGTCTCAATCTACACAGTTTAAGCAAATCAGTCTGTTTAAGTAGCTACATGTGAAATTAACAGGTGCTTTCATGCGTGTATTTTTTTCTAAGCAGCCAGCCACTTTCTGCACACTCTCTTTGGTCTATGCATCTGTCAGTGGGTAGTGGAAACAAGAATTTTCCCCGGCTGCTGATCTCCCCCCTCCAGGAGGGGAAATGAAAGGTCAGAGCACTGATTTGCCGACTGCTTGCAGAGAGCGGAGTATTGGTGGCTCTCAGCTAATCTTAACACCAGAGATTTCCAGTCGGGAGAAAGTTCATTTCTAAACGATGGGCAAAGTCCTTGGAGACCGGCCAGACTTGTAAGAACTAAGTCCATTGTTCCTGGGGTTCTTTCTTCCTAAAAAACCAAGTCCACAGATTGCCGAAGTAACTTTAGACCCATTCATTGTAATTGTGTAAAATTTCAAAGTTTCGAAGCAGTCAGTCCGGGGTGGGGGGGTGGGGGATAATATAATGACAAACAGGCAGGAGGAATTGATACATGGTATGTACAAACACACACACATGCACCCGCGCACGCACCCACACGTACAGAGCTAAAATACCAAAGTAGTTGTCATTTACTGAAATGAAGTATGTGTGGTTTATTTTGTACACGTTATTTCAATTACCCTCAAAATACGCCCTGGAGACGTGTGTGATGACTCTGTTTCATCGGCCAGCAAACTGAAACGTAAGCAGATGGGCAAGTTGCACCTGTTTGTGTGGACTGTACGTGTTCGCTCTGACCGTCGTCCACCTCTGTGGCTCCCAAGCTGCCACGCGTCCCACAGTCTACCCGTGCATTGTGCTGCCTATGTTGCGCATTCTTTTTTCAGGGATGGAATAGTACCGTCACCCCCATTTTACAGGCAGTACAACTGAAGTTTGGGGAAACTGAGTAAGTGTCTAAGGCCATAGGGTGGGAGGGATGGCCTGGAGCCCACTCCAGTGCTGGGCAAACCCACTGGTGGAATCAGTGCTCGCTGATTTCTGGGCTGGGCTGGGCTTTGCAAAGACGACGGAAAAGGGGGTAACAGATGACTCCAACCATGTGCCTGCAGTCGTACCCCGGGTCATTGTTGTGGTTCATGCTGATGCCCCACGCCTGTGTTGCTGTGGAGGCTGGTGTCTTCCTGTGACATAAAATGTTTTCCCATCATGCGCTAGTTTGGGAGCTTCTTAAAGAAAAGATCGACTCTGGCAGAAATTCCAATGCAACCCGACGGGCTTGGAAAAGGAAGGCCCTTTATCCATTTCCAGCGTTAGGACAGTAAGTTCCTTGACTCAGATTACGATAAGCGAATAGCTGAGAAAGTGCTTTACCAGCCGTATGTTGCGCGCAAAGAGGGAGGCCAAGAATTAATGCAGATTTTTGTTGGCTGGCATTTGGAAAGCCCAGTAGTAATCTTTGTGTACTCTTAGACACTGTGGTCGCAAACTTGATTTTAATTGCGTGTGTTAATTCGGTGGTTTAATAAAAAAGAATCTGCTAAATTATTTACAAGTGATAAACTATAGAGAGGTATGCTGGTGTGGCCGAATGGCGTGTTCCTGCCAGAGAGAGGAGGCAGAAGGTCATTAGCGAGAGGCAGATTCCAAAACCACGGACCTTGGTCTTCTGCACGGCTTAGGACCACCTGGGTCAACAGCCAGCTCTTGGGGATACGCACACCCCACGTGTCCGTGTGTGATCTGCTGGGTGGAAACCTAGGCTGGGAAGCCAGCGACTAGGTTTTGGGGTGACTTTATCTCATGAGGGTGGTGATTTCTTACTCATTTAACCTAAAAATGATTTTCCACTTTTTTTTTTTTTTTTTTTAATGCTAAACTCTCACTAGAGGGTAAATATGCGAAGCTGGAGAGGATCCAGACTGTCCACTGGAGTTTCCATCCTGGCGGTAAATGAGCAGTTAAAGTTAGCCTAGCCGGGTTAGCTGCCATCAGTGAGAGGGCTCGAACTACCAGGGGACCCTCGCAAAGAAAATACAGTGGGGGGGAGGGGAGGCAATACTTTAAACTCCACCACGAGATCTATTTTATTTTTATTCTACCTCTGTATCATTGGTCACGTATAGTGTTTTCACTACTGAGCTGGGGCCAGGTAAACACCTATTGGTGTGGAAGTTACGTGAATTCATATTTGCTTGCCTGTTTTTTGTTTTTTTTTTTTGTCTTCAAAAGTGGAAGACACGCCAAGAGTAAAATTGAAAGAAATCTCCGTCTTTTTTCTGTTTGCATAATAATTTTGTTTCAAGAGAAACGTCAATGGATTTGGAGTTGAAACTTATTTTTTTTCACTGATTCAAGTTTATGTGATTTTGAGAGACAGCACAAGGTGGGGAGGGGCAGAGAGAGAGAGAGAGAGAGAGAGAGAAATCTCAAGCAGACTCCTCGCTGCCTCGCAGAGCCCAACTTGGGACTCGATCTCTCACACACAGTGAGATCATGACCTGAGCAGAAACCGACAGTCAGACGCCTAACCAAGTAAGCCATCCAGGCGCCCCGAAACCAATTTTTTTTTTACCTCTGTAATGAATTATTGGGGAGGTGGAAAGAAATTCTTTACACAGGTGGGGCATGGCATAGACATGCTACTTTTTCTTCCTGAGTTTTCCATAGGATGTATTTGGCTCGCAAGAACAGAAACACCCCTCAAGAAGTTGAAGGAGATATTTGTTCTGTCTTGAGCCAAGAAGCTCAGGTCAATGGTGTCTCAAAGACCCAAGTTCTTTCCAGGACTCCACTCTGCCGTGCTCAGGGTGGGTTCCATGTTCAGGCTGGTAGCCGAAGGGCGTCCGTGCCTGCCTCGTGTGTGGACATATGCACAGGGAACTCAAAAGCCATCTCTCCTTGTAAACCTCTCCTTGGCATGAAGAATCCTTTTTCAAGAATTTCCCAGCAGACCAGTTTGAGCCATTTGTGGAGGCGGTAGGCCAGGTTCTCCTGAGGCACGTGGAAAGAAAAAGGGGTAGATACATGAAACAAAATCAAAGTTCTCTCAGGAAGGAAAAAGAGTTTCAGTAGCCAACAAGCGTGCAGGGCCAAGTGTTAGAAGTACGGGATTATGTCTTGGTTTGAGTTGGTCATTAGAACACGTAAGTGGTTTGTTCCGGGCTACAAGGGATGTGAAGCAACAGATTAGCAAGCTCTTTGCAGGGACTGGAAGCTACAGTTTGGTGCAGTGCTTGACTAGCTCCTTTCTGCTGTTCCGGTTCCCATGCTTGGCGAAGGTGGCCGTGTATGCTTCCGATGTAAAGTCTTTAATTGACTTCCTCACTAAGGCTGCCCTCTCAATTTATGGTCACTAATTCTTATTCAACTTGCCAACGCACATACTGCCCAAGTAATTTGCCCTTTTGAAGTTCTACGCTAGAATACGCACCTGTTAAGACTCTGTGTGGTCTGTGTACCCATCCCTATCTTTGCTGGAATTAAAAGATTAGGCAGGCATCTAACACAAAGGAAACCCACTTCTGTGCTTTTGACTGTGTAATTTCTTGATTTAATTCCTTTAGCATTTACCTCAGTTTGGCCCTGCAGACCTGAAGTCGGCCATGTTGTTTCCCCGATGTCAACAGACTTTTGATTTATTTCAGCACAGCTCGCCAGAAGCCACACTTCTTGTCCTCAGGGAATTCCACAATATTCTTATTTCCTGTGGGAAATGAGTAGATGTCCAACAACAAGGTCAGGAAACAGAAAAATGTTCTGGAAAAGCTTACTCCTGGGCTATTAAGTTCACACAAACAGGATTTATTGACTAAGGGGGAAAATGGCATATTATCTCACCCTATATTTGTATGACTACTTTTGAGATTATTGGACTAATGGAGCAACTCCAATGGATATTTTCGCTTATTTTCCTATCCGCTCCCAAACTTCTGTTTCTTTTCTTTTTCTTTTTTTTTTTCTTTTATTGGTTTTGTCTTGTTAATCATGGGTGGTGGCAGTTACTTCTATTTTCCCACAGGCTCCTCATTGATGATCCAGCCAATTTCCAGCTGAGTGGAAAGGCAAAAATAAATTTATGTGATAGGGTTTTCCTTCAGGTTTGTAGAAATATTCATGGATTTACAGTTGCTCACATCTGTGCTAATTCTGACTTCAAATGGTCACATACGGAAATCTATCTCATTTCTTTGCCTGACTTTCTCGAGTGTATGCACGATGTCACTTTCCTCCGCCATCTTGAGAAGGAGGAAGCTCTGGCTCTTGCCTCTGATAAAACGAAGCCCCTTGTCCTGGTGTTTGGATGACTTTGGTGGCAGGGTTTCTTCCTCACAGGGCCCATGAGCCTTGGTACTCTGAGCTATAGGACTTTGGGACCTCGTGTGTCTCCGTGGAAAATGACCTGGTTGTTTCCTTCTCCTTGGAGTTTGAATTCTTTCAAGTCTGCTTTTAAAATAGCTTTACTGTGTGCTGCGTCTCCGTTATTCTCACTAAAGTGAAATATTATTGGGACTGTACTGGCTGGTAAATGTTCTAGGAGCATGATGTAAATGTTCTTCCTGGAAACAACCAATCCATTCCTGCAAGACCTTAAATTACACTTGCTCTCCGTTCTCCTTACTCATTCGATAATGGATCTTTTCTCACTTTCTTCTGCTCATTAATATTTTCCTCTCCTATTATTTGTCATTATGGTCTATAGCTGTTGTTTAACTCTCTAAGGCTATTTATACCATTTGCATGAATAATGCTACATAAAATAAAACAGTACCGCAGCAGAGATTAAGGAAACTCACTTTATAATATGTGATTAATTGTGCCTACTCGTCCCATAATAAATTAATACAAAATGTGCTTCATCATATGTTATGGAGATATGTAATGCATGAAAAATATTCTATGCTCTGCTTTAATCAGCATTTTATTCCAAATTCCATTATCATCTATAAAATACTTTGAAACTGTTCATAGGCAACCCAGACAACATAATACTTACTTCAAGGAAAACAATTTGATGTTTTAACCTTAAATATTACATCTCTGTGGCAGTAAATAAAAACTAGTGAGATTTAGCTTCTTTTCAATTATTTTGATCACTTCTAAGCAAGCAAGTTTTACATAAATCAGCGCATATCGTTAATTGGAAAAGCTTATGAAATATTAAAGCAAGAGACGAGACTTGGACAGTTTACGATTTCAACTTAAGTCCCAGCTCAGTGTGTGAATGTCAAAAGTTCCTTCATATCTCAGCATCTCAGTGGCATCACCGGTAGAATGAGAATAACACTAATATCTCTCCTACCCTCATCACAAGGTTGTTGTGAGCATCAAATCCAGTAGTGACTTTCAGAGTACTCTGTACATATTAAAGCACCATGCACATGCAGGGTGTAATTATGACTGATTCCAACTCTCTGAAACAAAAAAATGCCTGTTCATGAGTATTCCCCCCTTCTCACCACGACCGTAGGAACCTCATGCTGCTGTCAGCCCCGCACACTGTCAATCTTGGCCAACTTGCTTGGGTTTGTGTTGGTTCCTAGGGGTGCTTTGCCCTCCTGATTTTCCAAGGCACCTGTGGTACCAGCTGAGGAGCCCCTGAAAACTCTGCCATGCTTTGGAACTCCCTCGACTCCCTCCAACCTCCGTGGCTGCCACCCCAGCCTCCTGGCACCTCAGTGGTAAAACAAAGTCATGCTAAGTCACAAAGAGCTTAGCTCTGTTGCTACTGTGTGAAAGTGTAGGTACCAACTTAACCTCTTAACCATTCTTTTGCACACTAAAACACTATTATAACCCCATCTCGTGGAATGGATTTGGTCGTTCACATTAACTAATGAGGATTTCAAGGAATCGCACTTGACCGGTGGAAACAGCTAGTGCCCCACCGGCTCCCCAGAGTTCAGCATATTTTCTGTGAGCATTTGTACCCCTGGGTGCGAATCTCAACAAGAGGGAGGGCTTCATTCTTACCACTTGGACTCATCAGGAAAGGCTATGTTTGCACAACGGTAGCAAAACAGCACACAGCCCAATCTCTTTCTCCAGAGCGCTCGATGGCTCACTGGGACAATCTAGGTTGTGGGGGAGGGGAGGTGGGAGGTATGCAGCAAGAGCTGTTGTCCAGATGGTCATTCAGGGCCCAGTGGGATGGAAACCCCATCAGCCACAGCCTCACCTTCCGTGCTGTAGAGGAAGAAGGAGAGGCCAGAGAATCGTGTAAGACCTTTTCTTGCAGACAAGATTGGCCAACATCACTTCCACTTACTCGTCTTGGCAAGAATGAACCGTGCTGCAAATGACCTGGTTGTCTTCTCTTTGAAGAAAGGAGAAATGGATAACGTCAACATTGTTGAGGCCTACCCCTTCTCTTCTCATCAAATCCCACCCCATGCAGAGGCGCTAGGACAGGGCCCGTGGGATGCTGGGACGTGCTGGCTCAGAACAGCCTCTGACCAGTAGAAGTCCCTAGTTTGTCTCCGCATCCTCTCCACACACACTGTACCTACCTGCAGGCCCTCCATGGACGAGTGGGGATGTGAGAAGGCAGAAAAGTCGGCAGTACCATAGTCCTTTGCACGTGGACTGTACCCACATCAGGGGCCTCATGTAGGAGATCAGAGAAGGCAGCGAGTTGTCACTTATTCAACCAGCTTTGTGAAGGCAACAAAGACCGTTTCTTCCACTTTTGTTTCTTGTAACGATTGCTTTCGCATCCGTTTGTTTTTTACAGTTGCTTTTTTTGCAGCGGGGGGGTGGTTAGCTGCAGAATAGAGTTGACCCAGCTTTCTGTTGGAAACCCTCAAAAGGGTTTTGAAAGGGGAAATTGTGTAGATGGACTTTTCCGATCTCAGGGCCATGGGGAATTTGGATGGCAACCCATCCATCTTGGACTCCTGGATGGACATGAAGTTTCCCACCCACCCATCTTGATGCGGAAGCTCAAGAATGATTGTGGCAACCATAATTGGAATACATTTCCCATATCTGAGAATGATGCCCTCTGCCTTTGACTTTTAGAACTATGACTTTCAAACACCCTTTCATAAAGACATTTTCTAGAAAGTAAGACTCAGGCTTATATATTTCCATTTTAACTAGGGACACTGTTTTAACCAAATAATTCAAAATAAGCAGGAGTTTCAAGTAGGACTGTTCACGTTTTAGCCTAAGGACCTAAGCCAATCTTGAAGCATCGCACTTATAGCATTACGTAGATATTCCCCTTAAACCAGAAAATAACAGGACTATGATTTGCTTGGAAATATAGAAAGACTTTAGGCCCACTGACAGGCTGAATGAGGGATGATCCATTGCTAGGATTTGACTACATCTTATTTTCTTGCAGGAGAACGCTCCCTGCACATGAGAAACTTGGTTGTTGTTTTTTTTAACTTTTGTCCCCCAAGAGGTAATTTTCTCAATTTTGAAACTTCATAAGGTAATGACTCTTGAACAGAACAAAAATTTTTCTTTCAGCATTTACGATTTGGCTGGATTGGAAGGGAACAGGAAAACACAGAGGACATTCACAGTCATGTATTGCACTACCCCTGATACAATCCTTCTAGAACATGTTCTCTCATTAACCATTTCCAAATGTCTGTTGAGAACATATTTCACTGTCCCCCTCTTCCCTATGCTTCATGTCTAAATGGCAAAACCCGGAACTCCTTGTGTCTTTCACTCAAGTAAAAAGTAGGCTTCTTTTTCATTCTAGATTTTTATTCATTACAGAGCAAGTATTGGTAGCAAAAAGTTTAATTCGGAGTGGAAATTATGCTTGTCGTATAGCAGAGAGCCACAGGCCAAGGAAAGAGGGAGCCAGCAGAAGCAAGGGTCACACCCAACAGGTCAGCTCCTTAGGAATTTGTGACTTGAGTCTTATGGATTTTTTTTTTCATTCTTATTCTGCCTCAAGTTTTAAAAAATAATGTATTTAATGTTCTTTTTAAATTGAAACTTTTAATGGCCATGTAGAATAGTAAATATTGCAAAAAAAAAAAAAATAGGAAGACATCTAAACAGGAGCATTGAGAGCATTTGTATTTTTTCAAAAGAAAATGCCCTGTAACTGGGATCTGAGAGGACTACAACGTTAAAGAGGTCGCAGCACGTCAAGCTTATGTGGTTCTTACTGAGACCAAAGGCAAGGATGTGGTACACCAGTGGGGACACCCTCCCTGCCTGCAAGCCATGGACGGATGCATTAGAGAGGCCATTTCTCAGGTTCGTCTAGTTCAACTCAACAGGAATTGAAAATATAATGTTGAAGGGTGGCTCTGTCGGTTCAGCCTCCAACTTCAGCTCAGGTCATGATCTCACGGTGCGTGGGTTCGAGCCCCGCGTCGGACTCTGTGCTGACAGCTCAGGGCCTGGAGCCCGCTTCGGTTCTGTGTCTCCCTCTCTCTCTGCCCCTCCCCCGCTCACGCTCTGTCTCGTCTGTCTCTCAAAAAATAAATAAACGTTAAAAACCATTAAAAATAAATAAAAGATAAGGTTACAGAGAGCCCCAAGATGATCCACAAAAATACTTTCATTTCCACAATTTTCTTTCCTCGTGAGGATTTCAGACTCTTTTCCACCGTTTCCTGAAGGGAGTTTAAATTTGTTTTTCCTGGTCAAGGCTTCTCCAGCACATGACCCCCTGGCCCAGCACCGTCACCATGGGAACCCACCCTGCATCTTCGGTGGACTTGAGGTCCCTGGATGAGGGTGAGGGTCGAGAGGGAAACCAGCATGCTGAGCCCTGACTGTTGACCACAGGCACAGCTGTGGTGTGAGCGCCTGCTGATGGCAAAGGACCATTTCGTCCCTTGAGGTGCTCTGCTGGCTTTCAACATCAAAAGAAAAAAAAAAAACAACCTTTTGGTTTCCTTTCCTGCAAATGCTTGCTTCTGATGATGGTTCAACTAGCAGTGTCTTCCAGAGACCTGTGATTGACAGGGCATAGTAAACAGCTGAACCCCCTTTCTATAGTTCCTTTACGTGCACTTAACTTTCCATATGAACTGCATTTCTAAATTAACGTTATCTCCAAACATTCAGCTATCACTTAGAGAGTTCCTGTTCTACGTGCCGGGCCTTGTTGAGTGCTTTGCGTATGGTACTCTATCTACGTCTTGCAACAATGGTGAGATCGATTCTGGTATTGTTCCCATTTCGCTCGCGACAAAACTGAGGCCCAGAGAAATCAAGGGCATTGTCTGAGTCATATTACTAGTAGGACACGAAGCGGGGATTCAAGACACAGTCTGGCTCCAAATCTACGCTTGCCATCGAAACACCACATTTAGTGCGTGTCCTTATAATTCAGTAGACTTGGTCTAGATTGCTGCCTGGAAACATACTGAGTGGCAGCCCTCTGTGCAGGAAGGTGTCCAATGAGTGCCTCTCTGCCTTCCTAACTCGTCACTTCACCATGACCTTACTCACCCGAGGTCTCGCGCCCTCAGCCGTTTCTCCCATGCTTCCCCACCCCGTCAGATAACCCTGGCCCTTTTCCACCCATATGCTCTCTCTCTAGCCTCAAACTTCCCACCCCAAAGGGTTTCTCCTGTCTCCTAGGTCATCATTCTGTTCTCATTTGGGTAATCTGCTACCTGCAGCCACAGCAGCAGAGTTTGGTCCCGCTCCAAGTACTGGAATCCATCCCAAAGAGGTGGGTGGGGCCACAGCACCAGAAGGCTCTGGAAGTCAGCGGCAGGGCAGCCTCTGTGCCCTGGAGCAATGGCCCAGGCTCGGTAAATAGAGGAGGATGCACAGGACAGGCTCACAGGGTGGTGATAGAGTCAAGGCTCACAGAGAGTTTTACAGGCTCAGACCATAGCTAGAAGCCACCTGGGCTACATGAAAGTCCTGAATTTTGGTTTAGACATCAAATTGCGTGATCACAGAAGTGGACTTCTCTACGGTTCAAGGGCAAGAGACATGGCTTAAGAATCTGTGATTCTAATCATTCTCACCGAATGATGAGAATTACAAGGAGTTTTCTTTTCTTCTTCATTCATTTCTTCATGTTTCCCCAAGACATTCTCCAATGAAACACTGGTATGTTTGTACCTCCAGAAAAACCAACAAATTCTACAAAAGCTCAGCGGCAGCTATAACACTGTATGGAGAGGTGTTAAAGGGCAATTTGGGGCTATGCTACTGCAGAGAGGGCACCTATGCTAAGGGGGTTAGTACCCCAGAAGTTACATCATGAGGTCTCTGCCTACCTGGGATGGATGTTAGCCAAGGAAAGGGAGATGACAAATGGACTGGAAATCGTACTTTCTGAGGTGGAAGAATGAAAGAATCTCTAGGCTGACAAAGCAATCATTTATAGGAAAGAGTCATTCTTTTTAAAAAGGAGGATAGTAAATTTGTAGAGGTTTTAATAATCGTATTTTATGTGATCCACCAGGGCAGTAGGAATCTAAGTGTAAAAATTTTAGAAAGCGATATTTCAATTCAATCAAAGGAAATAGTTTTATCACCTAACACAGATATACAAACAATGAAATTGGGTGATTCCTTGCAGCGGTGAGTTCCCTACCACTTAAGGTGTTAAACGAGTGTCAGACACCGATCTACTCTGGTGGCAAGAAGATTCTTGCTTTCATGCACCTAGCCCTCAGCTCGGACATTGACGGAGCTCCTACAATCGCCATGTGTTGTGCTATGTCACGGTGATGTCAACACGATCGCATTAAGACAGTATCTTGTCTTTTATCCGCTCATACCCTATAGAAAATACAAAACAACATGTGCTGTCATAGTGTGTAGAATGTGCTGTGGTGGCCCAAAGGAGATGGATTTTACAATAAACAGATTTTTCAAGCTTTGAGTTGCTGTCATTCTTTCATTATAACCTGCGAAACGATGAGGTTGAGCCAGGCTTCATGGGACATTTTTAGAGCCAGGGATTGTCCCTTAACCACACAAAATGATGGCCATTTTATGAGAGTAAGAACCGGACAGCAAGGCAGAAGTCTCCCAGGTCATCAACTGTCTATTATTTGAGCTTCTGTAACTTTTTGAGGACTTCCCAAATTGGATTTTAAGGTAATCTGGAAACACTTTCTTTAAGTTTAGTTATTTATTTTGAGAGAGAGAGAGAGAGAGCAGAGGAGGGGCAGAGAGAGGGAGACAGAGAAACTCTGTGCTATCAGGGAAGAGCCCAACATGGGGCTCGATCCCACCAACCATGAGATCATGACCTGAGCCAAAACCAAGAGTCAGATGCTTAACCGACTGAGCCATCTAGGCACCCGTGGAACCATTTTTTAATAAAAGATGTGGACTCAAAAACAATCCGGACCTTTGTAGAAGAAGAAGCCTGGCCAGAAGTTAGAAACCTGAGGGTTCTCTGTAGAAACATTGAAGGGTTATATTGTCACAGAATGTAGTTTGTGTATATGTTAAGTACGTTTCTATTGGTGTGCACGCTTACCAGAAAGTATATACATCACATATGTACAGTTCAGCACATCTTCTGAACATTAACACAAGAGCAAATTCAAGAATGAAAGCATGATCAGCACTCCAAAGGCCACTGTAGTGTTCCTTCCTGGCCACCATCCCTCCTTCTCTAGAAGCAACAATTTTCCTAAGTTCTACCCTCACCGATGAGTTTTGTCTTCTCTGCGCCTTTATATGCGAACGATTGCGCAGTGTGCTTGTTGGTGTTTGGGCATTGTGTTTGACATTACAGTGGTAAGTGCCATCTGTGTGGCTGTGTATGGTGCTGCCGTGCTCACGTGCACTGTCCAATGACGCGGTGTTACATTGCGTGGACATCCCATCTTTGAATTGCTCATTCTTCTAGACTCGGTGGACATTTGGGTAATTTCCAGCTTGGGGATCTTATGGAGAGTGCTGTGATAATTTTTGTGTTGCTGCTAACATATGGTCATTTATCTTGAGTATATAACTGAAGTATAAATGCTAAAGCATGGGGTACTAAAATATTCAGTTTAACTAGGTGCTGAAAATGTTTTTCTAGAGTGATTTTACATATTTACACTCCTAACAGTATAACACAATTCTACATGCCCCGCATGTTTCCAACGTTTAGTTTGTGACGGTCTTTTAACATTTTTAACCAGGTGTAGAAATAATATATTTACTTGTCTCTGGTAACTGGTGAGGTTGAGCCCTTTTTATCTTATGAGCATTGGCCATTTGTGTATTCTATTTTAAAAGGTGTTTATTTAATTATTTGGGTTCATTTTTCTACTGCATTATCTGTCTCTTGTTATTGATTTGTAGCAGCTCATCTTTGTACAGGATGGCATTCATTTTTTTGTATTACAAATGTCTTCCAATTTGTGCCTGGCATTTTTATTTTGATTATACCGTAATTTGAGGATTGGAAGTTCGTAATTTTAATTTTGCCCAATTGATTGACTCTTTTTTCAAAGGTAGGTGTTCTCCCTGAGATATATGCCTGCTAAAATCAGAAAGATACAATTCTATGTTACTTTCTAAAAGCTTTTTTTGTTGTTGTTAACTTTTACCCTTGGATTAACAATCTGTCTAGACCTTCTGTTTGTTGTGGCGTGAGGAATGAATCAATATTACTTTTTCCATATGAATAGCCAATTGGCCATGCGCCATTTATTGCAAATGGCATCCTTTCCCTGTGGAATCACAGTGACCCTGTTGTCACAAGTCAAGTACCTAATGTGTGCGGGTTTGTTTCTGGTTGCAATCATGTTCCACTTATAAACACTGTCTTGATTATTAGAACCCTATTGATTACATTGAGTCAGGGCATTGGAGGGACTATGAGACTACACAGAGCAAATTCATGTTCAGCTTTGATAAAGATAAATGGTGCAGAGCAGGAAGGCACAGGGAGAGATCAGAGAGGCCCAGAGATGCCAGGGACAGGATGCACCCCTTCCTCTGTTGTAGAGAATGTGTCTCATCTCCGCACCTTGTACCACCAACCTCCACGCTAGATGCCTGGTCACCGGGAGCCCAGGTGCGAGGTGACAGAACAGTCTTTTTGCAGTTTAGCTGGATTCGTTGCTCAGTCTGTAGGCTGAAACCAAGATGCCCTCAGCTGAGGCGCTCACTGGTGTTTGGCAGAGGTGATTTCCTTAATGGTGGAACCGAGGTCCTGTTTTCTTGCTGACTGTCGGCCAGGGGGGTGTTCTGGGCCTGCTCCAGTCCACCAGCAGGTTGCTTTCTTCTAGGAGGCCAGCAAGAGTCTGTCATGTGCCTCCTTCTGCCTTTTAAAAGGTTTGCATGATTAAATCAGGCCCACCTGGATAATCTCTGTGTCTTAAGGACTTGGATTTTAATTGCATCTGCAAACACCCTTCACAGAAGTATCCCGAATGGTGTTCGATCGAATAGCCAGGGGACAAGGCTATTGGAGGGGAGGTAGGGGGCTAGGGGCACCTTCAGATCCCGGCCTACTGCACACAGCCTAGATGCTGGCCCGGTTCGTTGAGCGACCTCCATTTGCCTCTGGAAGGACATACTTCATGGCCTCTCCTGGGTCAGTATGTACGTGCTTTCTCCTCTTTTCGCCACACTGTATCATCTGTCTCTATTTTGTTATACCCATTTTTCTAAGCCTTTTTACTGGGCTAATCACCTTCCTTTCCCTTCTTTCTGGGATAATATCTCTTCTCCGCAAACAATACGAGCCGACGGTCTTCTCCCTCAGCTTTCTCTCCTCATTAAAAAGAAATTCAGTTATTTCTAGCATTCCTACATCTATGATAATTTTTCCCAAGACTTTGAGAACATTTCTGCCAAGGTGGTTTACCCAACAACTGAGGACTTACTGTTTAAAGACATAAAGACAACTTGGATAGATTTTGGACCCTAAAAACGGTAAGTTCTCCAGGATAACGCCATATAGATGGGTAGCCATCCCCAAATATACTTCAGTTTGAGTGTGCCAAAGAGCTTTCTCAGACACGCTCAGCAAATATTCGTGCTCTAAGCGTCAGATAGGTAAGCCCACCGAGTCACCTGTAAATTGATACTGGGTTTGGTTTCCCAAACGTTCTTTACCATGATTATTGCTTCACACTTAAAAAACGGGGGGGGGGGGGGGGGGGGCGGAACTGGTCTGTAGACTTGAGGATAAAGTTACTATGACAAGTTGGGCACGCAGAAGATATTTTATGTTCCTCGTACCCAGGCAACTTCTCAACAGAGCCTTACCCGGCATTGGCCACATCGAATCACAGAACTTCCATCCTCTTAGCTTGTCGCAGGACATGAGTTTTAACACCGTAGTGGTCGTGGCCACATTTTACTGCTAAAGGTACCACCGTTTCTAGTTCTTGCGATTCCATGCATAATTTCTCCTGACCCATCCCGGACTATTAAACAGGAGACCTGCATGTACTAATACACCTCTACCCGACATATCCTTAATTAAAGCCAAGATTTCCTGATAATTCCAGGTATCCCAAATTGTTCTAAGTTAGCTTCTCAAGATGGTAGGGGTTACCCTCTAACGTGGCCAGTTAAAACAGGGTGAAGACATTTGCACAACACCCTCTTCCCCCAGTGGTTTGTGTCAGGGGAAAGCCCTCCATTCAGACCGCACCCCTGCTCCTATAACATACATCCTGCTGGGAGTTTGCGACTTCATACACCGGACACTCCTAACTTGACTAAATTCCGCTTCGGCTTTTCATGACAGGGTTTTAATAGGGCATTGCATTCTTTACCGCTGTTCAGAAATCTCAGTTTCGTCACTACCCCCAGCCAATCTCCCCACATCGAAGCCAGTGGCCTCAGGATGTCTTGGGGGTTTTGCTTCCGAAACCCCCGACATTCTTTAACGCAGAATCATCGTCCTTCCCTTCACCTCACCTGTCGTTGAAAGGCTGCAGATTTCTTTTTCGTGTCATTACTAGATTTTTTTCGTTCATCAAGACTTGGATAAATGGAGCAAGTCAGTCACAGGTGTTGTTTGTTTGCCTGTTTGTTTTACGTGTTGAGCTCTTTCTGCAACAGCCAGACTCCTGGGCTTTTAGAGCGATTATTACAGTTGTGGTAGCGATTCCACCTGTCCTCCCCCTTTTAGTGAAACATCTGAACCCTTCGGCCCAGTATAACTGTTCTGAATTTGGGGGTTCTTTTATTCTTACTGCTTCCATTTTGGGGGATAATGCTGATATTTCTTTCTTATTTTTTTCCCACACTTCAACCCCACTTAGAAGTTCAGTAGCCCCAGGGGTATTCCGTTCAGTGTTTAAGGGAACGTTTACTTTGCAAGAACATTCTAGGTGCCCCACCTTCACCTAGCTCACCGGATTAGGAGTTGGTTCATCTGCCGCGTAATGTGGCTAACTGAGTGCCCTTTTCTATAACTAAGACAGTCCTCTCTTCAGCAATATCTAAAGCAAGGAAAATAGCTCCTTGGCCGCCAACGTACGACACCCATTTCCTCAGCGCCCGATCCAAAAGCTATGGATTAGGCTACGCCTAAAAAGTGGTTTTACTCTGTGACTGAATATCCAGCAATGCAGGCACACATATATGCTTTCTGTGGTTACTGGCCAGACAAGGGTCATATTCCAAATAACACCCAGCTCCCGTCTCGGGTTGCACCCGTGCCCTTGGCAGATGGTGTCGTCAGCCACAGCGCACGAGATGTGGACACCTTGTGACCATCCACGGTTGCTCTCATTCCTACCGCATCAGCCAAAGCAGCCAAGGTTCTGAGTTGCTGGCCGACTTCCTTTCTCTCTTTGCTGCTGTTCAGAAATCTTGGGAATGTTTCGTTACCACCCCCAGCCAAACTCCCCAAATGGAGGCAAGGCCCACAGAGATAATTGACAGGAAGTGGCCAACCTGGTTTGTGGCTGTGGCTTCTCAAACCCCAGTGTGCCATGCCAGCTATGGAACATTCGGTAACAGTTTGAACGTTGATGGCAGTGCCTCAGCCGACCACGGCTTGCCCACGGCATCCTTTCGCCAAAAAAGGAGATTTGGTATACACTTGCCATCTTGTTAAAAAAACTAATTCAAAATAAACCATAGTATTAAACGTGAAATGCAAAATAATATGAATTCTGGATGAAAACATAAATCATAAGAAAAATTCTGCATGACCTTGTGTTGGAGAAGCTCTTAGATATGACATCAAAGGCACAAAACTGAAGTGGAAAAAGTATAAATTAGACTTGATCAAAATTAAAAATGATGTTTGTGTTTAAGACTGTAAAGAGAGTAAAAATGCTGGCAGAAAATATTTATAAATCATATTTCTGATAAAAGACTTGTATATAGATTATATAATATAGTATCAAAACTCACCAATAATTAAACAACCCATTTTTAAAAAAGGGCTGCTTGCAAAAGATTTATTTTAAATATAAGAGCACAAAGCCATCCTTTCCTTGTTCAGATGTAGGAAGTCATTAATATTACCTTTGCAACAAGAATAATCTGAATAAACTATACAATCTTAGTGTAGGATAAAGAAACAGTTTTCATATATAGACAGTTTAAATAGGGCTAAAATCCAGAAAGGGATGATTTGTAATGATTATGCCTGCTTGGAAAATTGCCCCTTTTATCAGGATGTAATATTCCTTTTCATATCTAATAATCCTCATCTTAAATTTCACTTTATTTGAAATATCCTTCATTGAAAGAGTTCCCTATATATCTTACTCTAGTCTTTTACTTTTAATCTTCTTAAAGAAAAGTGGGTTCCTTGTGGACTATATGTGGGTGTTGCTTTTTTTTATACAGTCTGGCAATCTTTGTATTTTAAGTGGTATGTTTAGACCATTCACATTTAAAGTTATGATTAATATGGTTGGGTTATAATCTGTTATCTATGTAGCTACTTCCTACTTGTTCCATTTGTTCCTTGACCTTTTTGTTTGGTTTTGGTTTTTATGGTTTTCCTTTTTTTTTTTTTTTTTCTTTCCTGTTTTTTTCTTTTAAGAGATTGAGTGAGGGGTGCCTGGGTGGCTCAGTCGGCTAGGTGTCTAACTTCGGCTCAGGTCATGATCTCGCGGTTCGGGAGTTCGAGCCCTGCGTCGGGCTCTGTGCTGACAGCTCAGAGCCTGGAGCCTGCTTCGGATTCTGTGTGTCCCTCTCTCTCTGCCCCTCCCTTGCTCATGCTCTGTCTCTCTCTGTCTCTCAAAAATAAATAAATGTTAAAAAAAATGAAAAATTAAAAAGAGGGTGAGTGAGAGCACGGGAGAGGGGCAGAGGGAGAGAGAGAAAATCTGAAGTAGGCCCTACATCCAGTACGGCACCTGATGTGGGGCTCAGTCAGGTCATGAGACCATGATCTGAGTCGAAATCAAGACTCGGATGCTTAACCGACTGAGCCACCTAGGTGCCCCAGCCTTACTTGTTCTTATTGAGCATTTCTGTGAGTATATGTTATCTCTCCCATTGACTTATTGTTTATAAATCATTTAAAAACATTTTAGCCGTCGCCTTAGAGTCTATATCATGCATTTCTTAATAAATGGTTCTACCATCAAAAAATGTTATATTGTCTTACATATGATACAAGGACTTTATAATAATATATTCCTTAAGTCCCCCTCCTATCCCTTAGGTCATTTTCATTCTATGTTTCTGTTTTATATAGGGTGCAAACACGCAACGCTTCACTACCAATCTTGCTTTCAAAAGCTCATTATCTTTGAAAGCAATTCAAGTAAAAATTATTTTATCTTCATTTAGTTGCTTTCTGATACTCTTTGTTGTGGAGACCCAAGTTTCTGACATAGATCATATGCCTCATACTTGATAAACTACTGCTCCCCTTTTTTCTGGACAAAGTCTGTTGTCTTCGGCTTTTGTTTGTCCAAGTATTTATTTCAATTGAAGGATTTCTTCTCTGGGCTGCCTCGGCGGTTTTCTTTCGTACTTTGGTTTTCAGCATTGTGAATGTGATATTCCTTGCTGGGAGTATTTTGCCGTTTATCCTGCTTTTTGTCCTTATTCTTTCAGGTCTATGATTTGTTGTTTGTCACGAACATTAAAAAATTCTGGCTATTACGTCTTCAAATATTTCTTCTCTTTTTCTTCTCCTCCTGGGATTCCTATTCCATGTGTACGAACTGGCCCCACCCTCCGCCCTGGTGGGTTTTGTTTTGTTTTGTTTTCCATTTTTTGCTCTTTGAATTTCAGTTTAGCTAATTTCCATTGGTCTATGTTCAAGTTCATGCATTATTTTCCCAGACTGTGTGGAATCAACCGAAGACCTGGTTGAAGACATTCTTCATCTTCTCTCGACCTACTCTGTTTTTGACTTCCAGAATTTCAATCTGATTTTGTCTTTAGTTTCCATCTCTGCTGACATTACTCACTTGACCTTGTGTCTTATCTACCTTTCCCATTATTCTCTAATGTGGCAATCATAGTTATTTTAAAAGCCCCATCTTACCTTTCGAATTTTGTGTCATTTTCGAGTCTGCTTCTGAGAATTTCTTTTTTTCTTTTCTGATTGGATTTTTATTACCTGTTTTAAGTCTATATAATAACTTACAAAAAGAAGTTAAATGTTTTTTTTTTTATCCGTGAGCTTGTCTTTACTTTTATTATTTCGAAAGTCACCAAATATTAATCCCTTTCGTATTATCCCCGTAGTTCTATAATTCCACCTACCATCCTTTTTATTTAACCTAAAGGACTCTTTTTGGTGTTTGTTGCAGTGCAGTTCTGCTCTCAATAACTTCTTCCAGCTTTGGTCTGTCTGATAGTGCCTTTCCTTCTCTCAGCTTGGAAAAATACTTTTTCTGGATGCAAAATATATACATATACAGTTGTGCCTCATTATTTATAGATTTTATACTTGCAAATTCACCCGCTTGCTAAAATGTATCTGTGACTCAAAAATCAGTACTCGGAGTGCTTTTGTGGTCATTTCTGGACAAGTGCGGCATGGCAAGAAATTTGAGTCACTGGTGCACACACTCCCAGCTGAGGTCTAGTTCACATACTGAACAAGTGGTCTTGATCTGTTTAGTGCCATGTGCTTTCCTTTTTTCTTTTCCTTTTTTTTTTTTTTTTTTTTTTTGCTCTTTGTCAGTGATTTCCTTTAAAATGCTGAAGTGCTGTCTAGTGTTTCTAAACACAAGAAGGCCGTGATGTGCCTTACAGAGAATACGCATGTTAGATAAACTTCTTCTAGACATGAGTCGTAGCTGTAGTTACGATGCTGTTGACCATGAGTTCAAGGCTCGTAAATTTACAATGTACACTAAATAAGATGTATTGAAACACAAATGTACATAAAACAAAGTTATGTATTGGTTAGTTGACAAAAATATTCAGACCGTAAGTTTGAAGGAAGCTAACTGTGTCTTCCCTCTGAGAAGTGGCTCTATGCATGAGCACAATGTTCATGGTAACTTTCCAGAACCTAGCTACCATGAGTAATGAGAATGAACCGTATATATGCAGTAAATGTGTGTGTGCTCCAAGATTTCTTGTTACTCTGAGTGGTCGCACTGATTTAGTTTTCTCTGTCTCATTATTATCAGAAGCAAGAGTTCCCTGTTTAATTCACTTCTGGTGTTTAGGTGTTTTAAAATGAAATAAAGCAGCACAGTATAAGTGGTAATAAGGGAAAGTGACCAGCATTTGTTAGTCACCAAAAACTAATTGACGACATTAGCTACTTAATTTTTTAATTATTCCTGTTGTTAGACAGTCTCCTTTATGAATGAGTAAATGGGGATTCAAAGAGATTAAATAGCTTGCGAAAGCCTGGATTTGAACTTAAGTCTGTTGGCTTCATCGCCAGTACTCTTACTTTGATTGTCACTTCACTCATTGATTCAGTTTTCTCATCTAAAAAATAATTGCTAATAATCCTACATGCACAAGAATGCCGTGAGTATGAATGAGAGGATGTCAGTGTCGGAGACACATGGTAATTGCAAAACAGTGCCTGTCACATCAGATCTGTCATTGCTCCTCTCCAAAATACACTTAGCCTAGGAGAATGGCATGAGATTTCAGAAAAAGTATCTACCATGTGTGTTAATGAAGATCCAGTGGTAGCTAGAAAATCAATACATGACACACTTTTTCATTATGATGTGTTGTGATGGTTCTATTTGCAATGTTTCACAGAGGACGGCTATTTTAGTGCTTATAAGAGTTGTTGGCAAGGCCCTTTGGGAGTGCTAATGCTTAAGTTTCTTCATTAACTAGAAAGATGAAAATCTGCCACTGGGCACTAGACATATTTTAACAAATCACTCGAGAGGATAAGGTCACTTCTCCAAGTTTAGTCTCTAACACTTGGGTGTTTCTCTGTGATGGCTTAGAGGACGGTGTCTACTGTACTCATCAAAACTCGGGACTTGCTCATATGGACGAGCCCAGCAGCGCTTTAGAAAAAAATGCGAAAGCCCTATCATTCATCCACAGTCCGAACGTCAGTGGATCATTGCACATGCTCCTGAGATGCCTCAAGTCAACTTGGCAAAACAGCTTGTCCTATTACTAAACTAATGACCTTCCCTGTAACCAGTGCCCTCTGCATTTTATCCTGTAGGTAGAACCACTAACCACCCAGTCACCCAAGCCAGAATCTTGTGAGCAATGTTGAATTTCCCTTTTGCCACATTTATGTGACTAAACAAAACCTGTATTTTCATTTTCTCAGCTTCTCAAGTGCAGTTAACGCCACTAGACTCATATTAAGGATGCTTTCAGATAGTAGGGCCATCATGGCTTCTTTGGATTACCATAAGAGTCCCTTAATGTGCCTTCATGCCTTTGGCTAGGCCCTTCGGTCCAACCTCCACAAAGCTCTCGAGTGATCCTTCTGAAGCACACATGACCATGGCACCCTTCTGCTGGGAAATGTTATTGCCCACAGCAGATTCCCCAGCACATTGTACTTCATAGTAAAGATTTGTTCAATAGTGTATTGAACTGGTCGATGTAAATGGACTGCACTTCAGCCGGGCTGATTTTGCCAACTTCATTTAAGGATCAGAGCCTGTTCCTGAACTCAAATGAAAAAAACCTCAAGAATGGAGACCTAGATTTGATTTGATTGCTGTCCGCTTATAGGTGGAAGGTTCAAACCATGATAGCAAGCATCATTGATTAAGAAGCTAGAAAAATTTCTATAAAAACGAAACATCCTTCACCAGACGTCACATTGTTTCCTCCTTGATTTGGGGATATTGTATTAGAGCCTGTAATTTCACAATGTTTTATAGCTCACAGAGAAAGAGCCTCTGTATTCATTCACTTGAGATTTTTAATAACTCTGTGAAGCAAAGTTCGTATTATAGCTAGTGCAAGGTAGGCCCAGAAAGGTTTAGTAAAATTTTCAGGACATTACAGCTAGGAACTGGTAGAACCCATACTTGATTTCTAGGTTGAGGGAGTCTTTCCAAGAGACTGCATTGCCTTTCTTCTATGAATGCCAATGGCGTTGACTTTGCACCGGTTGACCCCGGCTGGAGACCGTGCATTGTGCTCCAACGTGTGCTACAAAGATGCACAGGGCCCCGCATTTCCAGAATTAATCTGAAGATGGAATAAAAATCACTAAATACAAAATGATGCACGTAGTGCTGTTATAAGGCTGCAGATAGAAGATCGCCCAGCCCAGAGACGTATCCATGGCGACAGGGGAGGCAGCGGCATAGAGGAAGGCAAAGCTGTGTCTCTCCGCTCAATGGACTAATAGTTATAATTTCCTTCTGCTTCCATATTCATCGTTCACACAACAAGTATGGTCTGAGCAAGCACAGGGATCTGATCCTGTTCTAGGTGCCGGCAGAAGGGCAATAACTCAATAGTACTTTGGTGAAAAGCCTTGGTGAGGTGTCTGTTAGGGTCTTTGGCCCATATTTTCTCAGAGTTACTTGTTCTCATGGATACATAGACTCTAGCGTGATGGGGAGAAAGAGAATAAACAAAAGGCCAGATGGTCATTAGTGACAAGAGAAAAATAACGCATGGAAATAAGGCATGGAAGGTGGAAGAAGCCCATAGTTTTAAGTGGAAAAGTCACACAAGGTTTCACAGAAAATGAGGCTTTTCAGCAAATAGTTTGCATTAGTTTCCTACTGCTGCGGTAACAAGTCACCACAAAATTTTTTGCTTAAATAGTGCCAGTTTATGCTTTTACAGTTCTAAAACTCAGAGGTCCAAAACCAGTTCCCCTGGACTAACACTTCAAGCTCTCAACAGGTTTGTGTTCTTTCTGGAAGTCCTGGGGAAGAATCCGTTTCCTTGCCTTTTCTAGATTCCTGATGCTGCCTACAGTTCTTGGCATGAGGCCTCTTCATCTTCAAAGTCAACAGCATAACATCTTCAGATATTTCTGTGACATCTGTTACCACTGTCACCTGTCCTTCTCTGACTCCAAAGACCTCCCTCTATCAGGATCCTTGTGATTGGATCAGGCCCATCCGGATAATACAAGATAATCTTCCTATCTCAAGAAGTTTAATATAATGACATCTGCAGAGTCCCTTCTGCCATGTCAGATAACATATTCACAAATTCCAGCAAGTAGGACACGGACGTATTTGAGGGACCATTATTTTGTCTACTGCTGCCATGAAGGAAGTCTTACAGAACTGCAAGCAGGCCATCTGGGGAGTGCATTGTAGACAGATGGAATCACAAGTTCAATGATCTGGGAACTGTGTCTGCCCTTGAAGGTACAGTAAGGAAGCAATTGTGGCTGGTACTGAGTGAGCAAAGGGAGAGGGATAGGGCATGAGGCCACAGATGTATCATGGGGCCAGATGGTGTAGGCTGTTGTGGGTTATTGTAAATAGTTTAGCTTGAATCCAAATAAGGTGATATAGGACAACTACAGAAGATTTTAAGTCATTGAATGACCCACTCAAATTTATATATTTTTTTTTAATTAAGAATTTGTTTTTTTTAGAGCAGTTTAAGATTCGCAACAAAATTAAAAGTAAAGAGATTCCCCAAATGTCTCTTGCCTCCACACATGCGTAGATTCTTCCATTATCAACAGATATGGCACATTTATTACATTTTATGAGTCTACATTGACACCTCATAATCACTTATAGTCTATAGTTTAAGTGTCTCTCTTGGCGTTGTATATTCTCTGGAGTTGGGCAAATGTATGATGACATGAACCCATAATTATGATATCATGCAAGGTACTTTCACTGCCCTAAAAGTCATCTGTGCTCTATTTATCCCTCTTCCTACTCCCCCAGCTCCTGGTAACCACTGATCCTTTTACTGTCTCCATAGTTTTGCCTTTTCCAGGACGACACACGCTTGTAGTCATATAGCACATCGCCTTTACAAATTGGCTTCTTGAGCTTGGTAATACACACTTAAGTTTCCTCCATGTCTATCTATGGTTTGATACCTCATTTCCTTTTGGTGCTGAATAATATTCCATCGTCTGCATATAGCACAGTGTATCCATCCATACTGAGGGGCATCTTGTCTGCTTCAAGCTTGGGCAATTATGAATAAAGTGCATGTGAGCATCCAAGTGTCTATTTTTGGGTGGACATAACTAATCAACTCCTCTGGGCAAATACCAAGGGGCCCGGTTGCTGGGTGGTATGTTTAATTTTGTAAGAAACTGCCGAACTCTCTTCCAACATGGCAGTGCAATTTTGCATTCCTGCCATCAGCGCATGAGCTATTGCACATCCTCATCAGCCTTGGGTGTAGTCAATGTTCCACATTTTGTCCATTCTGAGAGGTGTTAGTGGTATCTCATTTTTGTTTTAATTTGCATTTCCCTGAGGATGTGGAGCATCTTTATTTGCTTGTTTTCCATCTGTATATCTTCCTTGGTGAGGTGTCTGTTAAGGTCTTTGGCCCATATTTTCTCAGAGTTATTTGTTTCCTTAAAGTTGCATTTTAAGTGTTCTTTGTGTATGTGGTATAGTAGTCTCTTATCAGGTGTGTCATTTGCAATATTTTTTCCCAGCCCATAACTTGGCTTCTCATTCTCTTGAGATTGTCTCTTGCAGAGCAGAAGTGTTTAATTTTAATGAAGTCCAGCGTATCAGTTGTTTCTTTCATGGATCTTGCCTTTGGTATAACATCTAAGAAGTGATTGCCATACCCACAGTCATCTAGGTTTTGTCCTATGTTATCTTCTAGGAGTTTTAAAGCTTTGCCTTTACATGGAAGTCCGGGATCCATTTTGAGTTAATTTTCGTAAAAAGTATAAGGTCTATGTCTAGGTTCATTGGTGTGTGTGTGTGTGTGTGTACATGTTCACTTGTCCCAGCACCATTTGTTGAAAAGACTGTCTTTGTTTCATTGTATTTTCTTTGCTCCTTTGTAAAAATCATCTGACTACCTTTATATGGGTCTATTTCTGAGCTCTCCATTTTTTTTTCTATTTACCTATTTGTCCATTCTTTAACCAATACCACACTGCCTTATTTACCGTTGCTTTATAGAAGGTCTCAAAGTCAGTTACTGTCAGTTCTCCAGCATCGTTCTTCTACCTCAATATTGTGTTGGCTATTCTGGGTCCTTCTTTATCCTTATAAACTTTAAACTCAGTTGGTCAACATCTACAAAATAACTTGCTGAGATTTTGATTGGCTTTGCACTAAATCTATAGATGAAATTGAACTACAGTGAAGTACAGAGAACTGAAGTCTTGACAATATTAATTATTCTTCCCCATGCAAATGGAATGTCTCTTTATTTTTTAGTTCTTTGCATTTGTTCCTTGGTTTATATTTTTCCTCATATAGATCTTGTATATGTTTTGCTAGATATATTCCTATTTCATTTCAGGGGTTGCTAATGTAAATGGTATTATATTTTTTATTTCAATTTTCACTTGTTCATTGCCTGCATATAGGAAAAGACTTGGCTTTTCATTACCTTATATCCTGCAACCTTACTATAATGACTTATTAGATCCAGGATTTTTTTGTCAGTTCTTTCAGATTTTCTTTTTTTTGTTTTTAACTTTTTTAACGTTTATTTATTTTTGAAAGAGAGAGAGAGAGACAGAACACAAGTGGGGGAGGGGCAGAGAAAGAGGGAGACAGAATCTGAAGCAGACTCCAGGCTCCGAGCTCTGAGCTCCAAGCTGTCAGCACAGAGCCTGATGCGGGGATTGAACTCACAAACCGTGAGATCATGACCTGAGCTGAAGTCGGAAGCTTAACTGACTGAACCACCCAGGTGCCTCAGTTCTTTCAGATTTTCTACAGAGATGACCTAGGTGTCTGCTGACAAAAATAAATGTATTTCCTCTTTTTCAAACTGTATATCTTTTATTTCTTTTATTTGCCTTATTCTATTAGCGAAGACTTCCAGTATGGTGTCGAAAAGGAGTGATGACAGGGTACTATTTTTGCCTTATACTTGATCTTAGCCAGAAAGCTTTGTTTCTCACCATTAAGGATGACGTTATCTATGGATAACTTTTGTAGATAGTTTTTATCAGGTTGAGGAAGTCTGCCTTTTTTCCCCAGTTTACTGGGAGTTTTCCTCATAAATGAGTATTGGATTTTGGCTTTTTCTGTATCTATTTACATGATGAAGTTAATTTTCTCTTTTACTCTGTTGACACGATTGATTACAGAATTTGATTTTCGAGTATTAAACTAGTTTTGCATATCTTAGATAAATCCCGCTTGGTCATAGTATATGACTCTTTTAAACATTCTTGATTTCAGTTTCCTAATACCTTGTTGAGAATTTTTGCATCTGTGTTCATTGAGGATATTGTGTTGTGGTTTTCTTTCTCATAATGTCTTTGTCTGTTTTGGGTATTAGCATAATATTGTCCTCATAGATGACTTAGAAAGTATTCCCTCTTCTTCTAGCCCCTGAAAGAGATTGCAGACAACTGGTATATTTTTTTCCTTAAATAGCTGGTAGAATTTACTAGTAAATCCATTTAGGCATTTTTTTTTAAGATTATTAATTGGTGACTCAACTTCCTTAATAAGCATAATAGGCTTTTTCAGGTTAAGTATTTCTTCTTGTGTAAGTTTTAGCAAATTGTGTCTTTCAAGGAATGGATTTATTTCATTTAGGTTATCAGATTTGTGGGCACAGAGTTGTTCATAGTATTCCTTTATTATCTTTTCAATATCCATAGAGTCTTTACAAACTTATGTTTTAGAACAATAATCTGGATGATGTCATGAGAATAAACTATAGAGGGACAAATGTGGAAGCCAGGCAGACAGTTAGAAAATGACTTCCATAATCCAATTGAGAAATGACAGTTGTTCAAGTCAGTATGCTAATATTGGTGGTGGTAAGAGAAAGAGATCAGTCAGTAAATACTAAGGGTTTTAGTAAAAAACAAACAAACAAACAAACAAACAAACCCTGGTAGAATATGGAGAACATTGTGGTAGGAATGGGTTTTGACACAGGGCAGGTCAAGAGTTCAGTGCCGGGTAGGCCAAATTTGAAAGTCATATTCATATTTCAAATGGAAATGTTGACAAGGCAGCTGGATCTTTAAGTCCGGAGTTCAGTAGAGAAATCCAGCTTGGAAACAGAAATTTGGGTTGTATTCAGAAATGTGAGATTATGTTAAATCATCAAGTTTTGGTTGAGAAGAGATTGTTATACCAAGCGAGCCCTGAATCACTCCAAATGAGGAGGAATGGCTACATCACCAAACATGAATGGCCAATGAGGTGAGAATAAAACCACGATACATTTGTTGTCCTGCAAGTCAAGTACAGAAGGAGCTAAGAAAGATGAGGATTGAACAATAGATTCAAATAATGTCAAATTTTACTTGTAATAGTAAATTGTCCAATAGTAATATACCAAAATGCCAATTACTTAGTATACGCTAAGTACAGTAATAGATGTTATTTTCAGGCTCACATTGCAAAATTAGAGTTAGTTTTACCGTAAATTATTTTTGTTTCCAGGAAAGTGGAAAATGCTTCACAATAATGATGTCTCAGAAAGCATCTACTTAAAGAATAATATAATATTGTGGCTTCTAAAGATAGAAATGGGTTTTTGGCAGAGTTACATTATTTCCATAAAAAGATTTACAATGCACAAGGCATCCGTCAAGGGAATAGTTTGGCAAAAGCCAGATTGGTCTGGGTTCAAGGATAATGGGGGGTGTAGAATCAGAAGTAGGACATCAATGCAACAGTTTGAGGGGGTTAACTGTAGAGTGAAATGGCGTATGTACCAAGGAAATGGAATCAAGAAGGATGGTGTTGCTTGCTTCTAACCGGAGAGAAAGAATGTCAGTGCTGATTGAAACAACGAGAGCGCAGTCAGAGGGGAGAAGCAGGATAGATGGGAGAAGATGGTTCCACTTGGTGGTGGGAGGTGGTGGAAGCCCTCGTCTTCATTGCTTCAATTTTTTCAATGAATGTGGAAGCGGGATCATGACCCGAGGGAGGCGGAGCGGCCATTTTGAAGTTTTGAGGAGAACGCAAAGGATACTGACCTGAGAGAATTGGAGAGTGAATGAACTAAAGAAATATATGTACTGTGAGTAATAGTCGTGATTAAGGATCCAGTTGGGTCATTGTTTCTTAATTTAAAGTGGTTCCAGTTCACAGGGCTGCTGGCTGCTCCCAGGCCGCTCATTTTCACATGTGCAGGCTCGGGAGGGCAGCTGCATTTCCGGGATTGGGGCTTGTCAAGCAAGTGCATATAAGCTCCCACTCGAGGCCATTCATTGCACATTTTCGTCTGCCTGATCTGTAATAAAGCACGGAACTCCTCGACTTCTCCTATCGGTCCCAATCCAGGGATAGTTTAAGGCAGAAAAACATGTGCTGACCATTCAACTGTGGGAGAGGTGGTTCTTGAGTACCTCGGCGTATTTTCAAAAATCCTTGTGAATCTTTAGAGCTCCACATTGTAGGAAGAATCTGCACAGATCCGGTGAGCCATGCCTGACGTGATGAAGCAGTGACAGGAGAAGGGCTCTGAATAGCAAGCAGAGTGAGAGGGATTCATTTTCTGGAATTTTTTAATCCCATTGATTTGAAGTTTAGGGAAAGTACAATATAAGTCACTTACTGATAAAAAGGTATATACACCGTGATGTGCTAAGAGACCACTTCATGTTTCACCAAAACAAGGTCAACAGTAAGTAAAAATGTATTTTTTTTAATTTTTTTAATGTTTATTTATTTTTGACAGAGAGAGAGAGAGAGAGACAGAACATGAGCGGGGAAGGGGCAGAAAGAGGGGGAGACACAGAATCCGAAGCAGGCTCCAGGCTCCAAGCTGTCAGCATAGAACCTGATGTGGGGCTCGAACTCACAGACCGCGAGATCATGACCTGAGCCGGAGTCAGATGCTCAACCGACTGAGCCACCCAGGCGCCCTGAGTAAAAATGTATATTAAGGAGAGGGGAGGGGAACAGGAATTGCTGATATACCTGAAGTCAGTAGGGGAGCCAAGATTTTCCTTGGATTACCCAGACCTGCATCTTCAGTCATAGTTATGCCTAAAACAGTAAGACGGTGATTCATACCTTGCTATGGTATCACCTGACATAATGATCATCTCAATATTTAAACTGTACAATGCATTTTAATTATCAAGGGTGCTTTTTCGTAACAACGTGCACTTTCTTTCAGTAGATGCTTTATGAGACATCATTATCGTTAAGCATTTTCCACGTTTATGGAAACAAAATAATTTACGGTAAAACTAACTCTAATTTTGCAATGTGAGCCTGAAAAAAAAAAGGAGATATTCAATGTAACATTTAGAGACTTATAACTTTTTTCGGCTCCAATCAGTCCCGTATAGAGAAGTAGACGTGTCTCAGATAGTTCTGTGGCTTAGTCAATTACACGCAACCAATTACACATCTGTGATTCCTCCCTGTTGACGGTTTGATTCTAAGATTTCTTGCATCATTGTTCCAGATACCATCTTTTTAAAGAGTCTAAGTATCTGAGTTGGCTTTTAAAACATAGATAAAATTTAAGAGTATAGGGCTCCCCATTTGCTATAAATACTGAGCAAACCAGGTATAAGTGGGAAGCAGATAAAAGGTGGAGTTATAAAAATTTTTCAGTATAAGAAGAAAACAGGAACTATATCTAATTTGTATTAGAATTGATACATTTAGGTACCTGCAGCTCCACATCTGGGGAAATTCTCGTCCGAATTCAAACGAAAACGTTGGTTCTCTGGTTAAAGGACTCGTGTAAAATGGGGTGGTTGTCACGTAGGGAATTGTTGCTGGGATCGAGCTGCAAGGCACCAGTTGGTCACACAAATAACTCCACGTTGCCCCTTACAGGAGATGTGCGTGTCAATTACAGATGCTGCTGTTTGCATATAGATTCAATGAGCGTCAGCACTAATTTCACTGATTTATAAACTGTGACAATTTTACAGCCTGCTTTAAATACTCTGTACTCATTGGGAAAAGCAGCCCGTGTTAAGGATTGTGCGGCATGTAGGAGCTTCTCTGTAGCTATTCCACAGGCCATATGCATCTGTGTGGCAGTCCTAAACCTGCCAGTGATTCATACACGAAACTAACTCAGATTAATGTTGGCAGAGGAGAGAGAGAGAGGTTGCTGTAAATAGTAAATAAATAAGGCAGTTTCAAATTGGAAATGCTTCTTATTGAAAAGCTGAAGTGCCCGGCTGTTTTATTTCCTGGGTACCCGCACGGGAGAGGAAAGATATTCTTGAGCCGTGATTTAAGTTTTGTTTTGCTTTTGTCCCTTAACGAACTGCTCATTATTAATTGACACGACAGGAAGGAGCTGCTGAGAGACACAAAGGTCTTCACTGAATGCCCGCAGTGACCCCTTTCTTGCCAGTGTCTCCCTCCACTGGTACCTCAGCGTCTGACGGTCATGAGCCAGGCGAGGCAGGGCCCTCACCCCCTACCCGCTGATATTTCTGCAGAGAGCCTCGTAATGGAAAGTCACAGGGGGCGCGGAGGTGAGCCATCAATCTTGCATCCACATCGTTGGCCAAGGAGGCCTTCTTCCTTCATGTGACTGATTTATAACTCAAGAAGACATTCTCCTGGGTAATGGCATTTACTAGAATTTTCCCAGCTCCCCCAGAAACCAGGGATCTTGTCATAAAACTCAGGAGCAAAGGAGAATGTCTGAACAAAGGCGCCACGGGAGAATTGTGCACTCCTCCCGCTTGGGCATGCAGGAAGAATTTTCTTAAGGAGCTCTGGTACAAATGTAAAATACGACATGTCTGGCAATTTCAATTTTTAACAACCAAGTCCTCAAAGAGAAGCAGGGCTAGGCGAGAGAGAGAGAGAGAGAGAGAGAGAGAGGAAGGTAAATTTTGGATGCAAATGAAGGGCAGTTGCGGCACTGCGGGAGGGAAGGCAATATGGTAAATGTGCCCATGGAGGAATTTGTAGTAGGTCATTTTGGGTTCTTCTCTGAGGTGGAAGAGCCCTCCCAGCGGTACCTGGGAGTGATGTAGATGCAGCCCGATTGTCGGAGAAGGGAGAGAGGCTGATGTTTTCTTTTCAGAATTCATGGACTTCAAACGAGGATCAGGTTCACTGTTATCACCAAATCCGCAGATGTCAATTCAGGACAACGGAAGACAGTAAAACCTTGGATTGCGAGTAACTTGTGCGGCGAGTGATCCACAAGACGAGCAAACATGTCTAATAAATCTTAACCTGGTAAACGAGCGATGTCTTGCAATACAAGTGTGTGATACCAAATGTCACATGATCACCATTGAGCCAATCGTTCTTCTCTCTCTCTCTCCCCGTGGGACTGTAGGTGATCATCTCTTACGCTTGGATGCTTGGTCTCAGGCCACAGTGTTTGGCAGAAATCAGTGATTTTTCAGAACGTTGGAAGGTGCCCACAACTGGCACTCATGTATTTTTCGTCACTTCCAAGCACCTATGGACAGTCCTTTGCTTTTCCATCCAAGAGTAAGCTTAGGAATGCTTTGCTTCATTCTAGGTCATTGGATAGGTTCCTCGTTAAAGCTGCACAAAAAGAAAAAGGTGCCATTGAGCCAATAGATTTTGTTAGTGATAGTGAAAGTTGTCCTACATGCTAACCCTCCTCTCTCATGTGTCCCTTACACCTGCCACAAAGGTTTTCAAAGGTAAGTGCAGGTTAATTTGCTTATTTTTCTTTGTATTTTGTATTTTCTGTATGATTTTGTATTATGTGACAGTATCCTAATCACTTTTATGTGGATATTTTTGGGTTGTGAAGTGAATCATTTGAGTTTTCATTATTTCTTCTAGGGAAATTCGCTTTGATATACCAGTGCTTTGGGTTGTGAGTGTGTTTCCAGAGCAAATTATGCTCACAAACCAAGGTTTTATTCTACTTGGATTCAGAGCTGATAAGTCTGAGTATGTATCCATGGGGTGTTCTTGGGGTAGAGTCACTGAAAGTGGAGCCAAATGGCTACACCCTATAACCACAGCGGGGTCTTACTCAAAGACAGGGTGGGAGCCTGATTCATACCTCTCCCCCTCCCCCTCCCCTCCTGCTACACTTCTCTTTTGGTTTGCTGGGCAGTGGGAGCTGTGAGGATGATTCTGAGAAACAAGAAGCCTCATGCATAGTCCCAGCAAGTCAAGCCAGTAAGAGCCTTGGAGAATTGATCTGCTGGGCTCTGGGGCTCTGGGGCTCTGTGGGGTGAATCAACAGTACAGTGTACTGGTAAGACCAGTGGATTCCAAGCAAAGACGCTTCTAACGAAGAAAGGACGTTTCTTCCCAGCCTCCCTTAGAAACAAAATTGATCGAGGAGGATGGTAGGGGGCTTGTGCTGCTGTTGAAGTCATCCACCGTAAGTCAAATATCATTCAGAGAAATACTCCATACAATCTACAGAGACCAAAGGTGAAGGAACGCCTGTGGGATCATAACGCAGAAAAATTATTATAAATGGTTAGGCAATGGAAGGACTATCTCCACATCTTTTGGGTGAAAACAGAACATTTAAAGTAACTAAAAGTCTTCTCCTTCTAGCCGGACAGACATTTCAGCAGGGCCTGGGATTGTAGTCTGTGTATTAAAACAAGGGAGAGCATTTTCTGTGGGCACCAGGGCCTCCCCACACCAATCCTCCGCAATCGGACCAGGCTGGCTCTCTCAGCCTTTATGGCAGTGGACAGACTTGAGAGGCATCCAGGGGGTGGAATCAGTAGGACTTGGTGACTGACTGGACGGAGAGGGTGAAGGGTAGAGAAGTTAGGGATGATCCCACTTGCTTTCAGGCTTCTGTGTGTGGAGGCTGGTGGTGCCCTCCACCGCGACACGAAGCACAGGAAGCCGGGGTGGTGGTGGGGATGCGGGAGGGAGATCACTGGTCATGATACTTGGAATTTTTAATGTTGTGAGTTTAAAGTTCTTCCCAGACAGGACGGCTCAGTCGGTTAAGCATCAGACGTGATTCAGCTCAGGTCATGATCACACAGCTGGGGAGATCAAACCCTCCTCGGGTTCTGCCCTGACAGTGGGGAGCCCGTTTGGGACTCTTTCTCTCTCTCTCTTCCATTCTCTCTCTCTGCTCCCCCCATGCGCTCTCTCTCTCTCTCTCTCTCTCGTAAAATAAATAAATAAACATTCTAAAGAAATAAAGTGCTTCCAAGATAGGAGAATGGATGTGATTGAAAGGAGTTATATATGACTTCGTCTGTGGTCATGAAAAGGATAAGCTGGAACAAAGAATGAAGCATGGAAAAGGAAAAGGGTTCTTTCCCCAATGATAATCCTGTTCCATCTGACCTATGCCCCAGACATCCTTCCCCCTCAGGAACCAAATGCTCCACTCTTGATTCTCCAGTGGAAGAGGAGTACTTGGTTAACCCCTCCTTAATTATCCTTTCCCTTAGAGAGTGGATACTGTGTATTTTATGCCAAGCAACAGGGTTTCCTCCTGGGTGTGGGACTACGGGCACCTCACTTATCTTTCTCATTTCCGCATTGTCCACAACTGTAAAATGGGTATAATAATAGTAATGGCAGTAGAGAGTTGTTAGCAGAATTAACTGAGATACTATTTACAAAGGCTTTCAAACAGTGCCTGGACCTAATGAGTGTTAAACTTGTGTTTTTGAGATACAATAATGAACAACTTCAGCTAACTCTTACCGAGTAATGATATGGACGGAAAGGATTGGTTTAGTAACTTGTCCAAGATCACAGAACAGAGCAGGAAGTCAACAGAGACCACACTGTTCAAGACAGCATGGACTGTTGCTCGGCGGCATTTCTATAGTGAAGCCGTTGTCAAAATTCGTTTATTGGTTTAGAGGAAAAGTGATTTCAGAACTTCTAATTTCAGCGTGAGTAATAAAAATAAATTCCTGTTTAGTGGTTAATAAGATCCGTTGGCAGAAGGACGCTTTATTTTATTTAAATGCGTAGAGTTACTACATAATAAATTTTAGATTAAGAACTCAGTAAATGCCATGGGTATAATATTACCAACAGCAGTAACCAAGAGGTCAGCTAGAAGAGAAACACAATACTGATCATTTATTCCTGGAATTAGCCTGGAGATTTGCAAACATTTTAGGCTAGGAGAAAAATCCTTCTTTTAGCACTTGTGGGAATATTACATTAACAGAATTATCTTACTTCTCAGAATTGGCATGCATACTATCCATCATCTGTCACCGAAACTATTAAAATATGTATTTTCTGTATGCTTTCCATATGCTTATATTTATCAGTAAAAACATTTGGGTAAACAGGAAAACGGAGTTTGATTCCCTCTTTTTTTTAAGTTATCAGTCTTATTAATTATTTTCATATATTTTCAACAATTGTAATATTTCTTTCGTATTATGTTTGCACCCTAATCTTTTCCTATTAAAATTATATGTATACACACACATGTATATTGTGTATTAGAATAATTTTTGACAATTTATATTTGCTTTTGCACCTCTATTCTTTTTAAATGCATAGAATTTTAATTTTCCTGCAGTTTGGCAAGGAAACTCATTTACCAGTTTTTCAGTGTGTTTATGCTACAAAATGCCTTTTCCCTCTTATATTTTCACCCTTTTCATTTAACTCTTTAATTTAAGCATACTTTACTTTTATGTACAACGCATGCTAAAGTTTTTATTTTACTCATCATGAAATAACTGAGCAATTGTCCCAGAAATACTTAATAGATCACACACCTCTTCTCTAGTCATTTGAAAGATAACAGTGCAAGTTATAATTTTTTAGAATCCTTTTCTCCCATAACACACAAAAGGAGCAAAAAGAAAAAGAAAACTAAGAGGAAACTCTACACCATTAATGATGATGTTTCTTCAACGGCACTGTGTGCTCATGATCATCTGTTTTTCTCTCTTGAGTTCTTACCTCAAAAAAAAAAATGTGACAATTCTGTTTTCTATTCTATTTTCCATCTCTTACAACACCGTCGTGTACCATCACCTTTCTCTGGATCAACATCACCTGCCTTCTCTGCTCTCCCCACTTGCCATTTTCAACCATGCTAAATTTTTACCAATGATAGCTTCCACCACTCTGTTCTTTGGAACACTATTCCTCACCAGATCAAGATTTTCCCAAGTCAAAGTTTGCAAATATAAATTTGTCCCACATGTATGATTATCATATAATTAAAATAAATAGTTCTACCACGTCTCGTTTGTCCTGGATCCAGCTTTTGCGATCTTCAACGTCAAAAGTTCCTGTGTCAAAAGCCAAAGCCAATGTAGCCAGTCTTTTTGGAGAGTGAGGACATCCTCTTTAAGTCTTCCAGATGGCAATGATCTTATTGATCACCTATTTGTCATATTGACCCTCCTCTCTCCTCCTCTTCCTCCTCTTCTCCTACTTTTCTTTCACCCTTCTTTCCCTTCCTTCTTCCAGTGCTGGCTAGCTTTTATTACTGGTTCAGGGAACGAAAGAAGTAAAAGATACAGAACTGACTTTTGAGATCTTTATCATATAGGCAGATAGACTGACAATTATTCTTATAAGAATTTCAGTGAAGTTTAAAGCGTAACTCAAATAACTTAGTAAAGATGTCTGGAGTTTTGTATTTTTATATTTCTCACTGTAAGTGCATAACAATTGTTAATAATAAGTTGTATAACCAGGGAAGACTTTAAGATAAAAAAGTTTGAGCTTTAAAGTATATCTTCTTGATTCAATCAATGCTGAATTAATGTATATCAATGTATTGTGTAATTAATCTTAATATATTTTCTTTTGGTAAAATAAATGCAATATACTATCAAATGTGGATGATGTTAATATCAGCCTATTAGCTATACATGTTTTCAGGGTAACTAACAGTACATTCCTACAGTTTTGGTTGCCTACTTCTGTGTCAAGGTACATGAGTGTTACCATAAACATTTGAGTGACACCACTATAAATGAATACATTCCCTTTGGGGACATATTGGGAGAAATAACAGGAAAGAATCAAATAACATTACAGAAAATAGAATAATATGGGTAGACATGAAAATCACTGGTTGCAGTGGGAAAATGTCAACCTGAATGTATTTTAAGAAAAAAAATAGACATAACAGCAGATGATAAAAATTTAATGGAAATGTTTATTGTGATCTTAGTAGCTTCAAACAACAGACATTTATTCTCCCACAGTTCTGGAGACCCGCTTCTGAAATCAGTTTCACTGAGTGTCTTCTGGGCATGCTCCTCCCCTCCCCCAGAAGCTCTGGCTGGAGAATCCTTCTTATCCCTTCCAGATTCTGGTGGATGCAGGTGTCCTTGACTCGTGGCCGCATTGCCCTCATCTTGACCTCCATTTTCATCATGTCCTCCCCCTTTATGTGTCTGTTTCATCTATGTCCACTTGTCACTTATGAGATGCTGCAATGTTATTCGTCCATAAAAAAAAGAAGGAAATCCTACCATTTGTAACAACATGGGTAAGCCTGTAAGACATTACGCCAAGTGAAATAAGTCAGATTCCGAATGACAAATCTTGCATGATCGCACCTCTTTGTGGAATCTATAAAACTGAACGCGTAGAACCAGAGAGTAGAAAGGTGATTTCCAGGGGCTGGAGGGTAAGAGAAATGGGGGAGATGTTGGCCAAAGACGTTTAGTTATAAGATAAGTTCTAGGGATCTGATGTACACGATAGTGACTATAGTTAATAATGCTGGGTTGTATATTTGAAAACTGCTAATGGAGTAGATATAAATATTCTCACCACACTTCACAAAAGGTAACTAATGTGAAATGATGGATGTGTTAATCAACTTGATAGTGGTAATCATTTCACTGTGTACATATTAAATCATCACACTGTATGTCTTAAAAAGCACACGTTGTGTTGTACAACCTAAATATAGACAGTTTTTATTTGTTAATCATACTTCCATAAAGCTGGGTGGGGGAAGGACACCTATGATTGCATTGGGGACCCACTCTGATAATCGAGAATAATCTCATCCCCAAATCCTTAATTTAATCACATTTGCAAAATTTTTACCTAGGTAATAGTCACAGATTGCAAGAAATAGGACGTGATATCTTTGGGCATACCTGCAGCCCACCACACCTGATGATTCTTTTTTGGTTGTTTTAACTTTCTTCTGAATGTATTTTTTTCACCCCAGCTCCCTGCTTTTTAGATCATGCATAAGGATTAATAAAATAATTTTATATGTAACATATTAATTATATGTGTCATATATTGCATAACATATATTGCTATATGTTAAACATATACTTGATTTAAAATAATTACAAAATCCTTGCATCTGCTGTTCCTTTATATATTTTCTGTCTGCCAACTTACATCTTTTCATATAAAATATAATTATAACTGTATATTATAGGTACTCGAATGGAAGGATAGATTTACAATTCTGAGTAGAAAAAGAGGAAATCCTCAAGTACATATAGAAATTTTGTAACATGATAAGAAAGAAATTCTGAGTAAGTATGAAAATAATGAATATAGAATAAGTGATATTGTGGCAATTGGCAAACTATTTGGAGACAACAAAGAAGTAGTTATATCTTATTCATTTATTTCCTTGGCCAAATGTAATTCCTGGTGGATTATAGATTTAAACGTAAAAAGGGATGATCATCAAGAAAGAAGCAAGCCAGAACGAAGATATAAAATAATTGGGGTAGGGGCGCCTGGGTGGCTCAGTTGGTTGAATGGCGGATTCTTGATTTCTGCTCAGGTCATGATCTCGCGGTTGGTGAGGTGGGGCCCCATGTCCGGCTCTGTGCTGACAGCTCAGAGCCTGCTTGGAATTCCCTCTCTCTTCCTCTCTCTCTGCCCTTCCTCGCTCGCTTTCTTTGTCTCTCTCTCTCTCAAAATAAGTAAATAAATAAGTAAATAAACTTAAAAAAAAAAAGGAAAATAATTGGGGTATATATTGAAGTAATAATATGTTTAAATATATTTGGTTATAGGGTGTCTGGGTGGCTCAGTCTGTTGAGCGTCCAACTTCGGCCCAGGTCATGATCTCACAGTTTGTGAGCTCAAGTCCTGCATCGGGCTCTGTGCTGACGGCTCAGAGCCTGGAGCCTGCTTCGAATTCTGTGTCTCTCTCTCTCTCTGCTCCTCCCCCCCTCATGCTCTGTCTCTCTCTCTCCTTCAAAAATAAATAAAAACATTTTAAAAATTAAAAAAAAATATATATAATATATTTATATATTTAATATATATATTTATATATAAATATAAATATATATAAATATATAAATATATTTATATATAAAATTTATAAATTATATAAAATTTTAAATATAAATATTATAAATATTATAATATTATAATATATTATAATATATTATAATATATTATATTATAAATTATAATAATATATAATACATTATTATATATTATTATTATTATATTATATATTATAATTAATCCTATATTATAATAAGATTAATCCTATATTATATTATTATTATTAATCCTATATTATATTATTATTATAATCCTATATTATATTATTATTAATCCTATATTATATTATTATTATAATAATTAATCCTATATTATATTATTATATTATATTATAATATATTATTATATTATATTATATATTATTACATATAATAATATATAATATATTATAATATAATATATTATATTATAAATATAAATATTATAAATATATTTTAAATATAAATTATATAAAATTTTATATATAAAATTTATAAATATATTTATATATAAAATATATATATATAAAAATATATATATTTGGTCATATATTTTTTATACAGTTAACCCTTGAACAAAACAGGCTTGAACTGCATGGGTCCACCCATATGCAGATTATTTTCAATAAATACAGTACTGTAAAAGTAGTTTCTCTGCCTTATGATTTTGTTAATAATATTTTCTTTTCTCTACCTTACTTTATTGTAAGAATACAGTATGTATTACATATAATAACATGCAAAATACATGTTAATTGACTATTTATGTGATTGGTAAGGCTTCTGGTCAACAGTATGCTATTGGTAGTAATTAAGTCTTGGGGGAGTTATGCATAGATTTTCAACTGTACTCCACTGGTAATTCAAAAATTATGCATCAAAACAACAAAAAAAGTAAATTTGTTTGATTATTAGATTGCCAAAGATGAAACATACAGTACACAAGCTGATGAGTTTCTCTGTTGGGAAACCCCAAGTACCAAATGAGAGTTACCCAACTAAGAGCGGTTTAAACAATAAAAGTATTTATTATTTTAAACAATAGGAAGTCCTGAGATCAGTAACTTCAGAGTTGTTACAAAGCCTCCATTACGATTTCAGTGACTCAGTCTCTTTACATATTTCTTCAATGTTGTCTTTAATCTGTTAGATCCATGCTTCTGCTTGTTCTTTGAGTTCCAAACATCAATATAAACCAAACATTCAGCCAAGTAGATAATATTTTTTACTGTGAAAAACCTTTCCTAAAGTCCCATCAGAATACTCTCTTAAAAGTCTGAATGGTCAGGATTAGGTCATAGGCAGATGTCCTGGGTCTACAAAGCTCACAAGTCTAGTATATGACATATTCAGCCTCCATAGTGGGAGCCAAAGCCTTCCAAGGGGGCAAAGTGTCCTGAGAATCCTGTGTATGTTGATGTGGAGCATAGGCACATAGTAGACTAGGAGTGCCTTCAATGTCTAGGCACAATCTGTTAATCGGGAGATGTTTCTGGAATTTAGATATCTCAAACTGAAAATAATGATGGAAAACATCTTAGTACCTATGGCATAATACATGATATGAACCTTTACTTATGAGAAAGAATAAAGACATTTGTAAGTATTTGTTTTAGAGAACATTTTTCTATTATGTATTGGTTAAAGAATGGGTTAATTTTGGCAACAGTAATATATACCTACATCTATCTATCTCTCTATGCATACATACACATATATATACTTAACACTGAAAAAATAGTAAATATTACATATTTAAAGATATAAATATAACGAATACATTTTCTTAGTATTTTTCTTCCCAATCTCAGAACATAAAATTTATGCCTTTACTTAAAATTTATAAAAAGACATAACTATCATATAATAATAAATACAGGCAGTTTCGATTTATAAGAAAATCCTCAATAATCTTCAGGTAATGGTGTAGCAAAAATCATTTCCCAGCATGATTTCCTTTAAGAGCATCTGGACACAAAGAAGGAAGTGAGGACAGGACAGGACTTTTGAAAAGACCTCTGCGTCACGTGTTTGCCGTTGAGATGCCATTTGTTCACATTTGCAGCCAATACTGCCGGAGCATCTCCCCATCGAATAAATGATCTTTATTCAGTGCAATTTGGGAGATTTTCCCAACACGAAATAACCCTTGAGTGAGCCATTTTCCACCCATCCATTAGGACCAATGGGCCTCTGTGTGTTTCATGAAATTACCAATCATCTCCACATTACCAATTGCTAAATAAACATTTCCTTCATTTTTAAAATAGTACTTTTAAGAATAATTCACTTTTTGAGTATCTTTTCTGGGAGTGACGTTCGAATAGTGATCTAAACATAAATAATCTTCTATTGTGTATACTTTTAAAGAGATAATTTGGTAACACGGATCAAAATATAAGATGAATATGTCCTCTGATCCAGGATTCACTTGCAAGCATTTATTCTAAAGAGATATTTGGCCTAGTGAAAAAATATGTAGATTGATGTTTATATCAGTGAGAATAGATCGCTTGAATCCATTATGGTGCAGTAACAGACAGCAAACATCTCAGTGCCTGAAAAATGGCAGTTTATTCTTTGCTCATACTGTATGAACACTGCCAGTAGGTGGGGACTCTGCGTCCTATGTCCTCACTTCAAGCCCCTAATCTCGAATGTTCTCCGTGGCAGAGAAAAAGTACCTCTTGAGGAAAGTATATGGCAAGTAAGTGCTGGAGCCTAGGAGTGACAGGTGGCATTTCCACTCACAATTCACCCCGTCCACCTTGCCAGTGGGGTCAGGCGATGACATTTAGCCTTGTGTGTAGAATGAAGAGAGTCAGAGGAAATTGGGCGAAAAGTGTTACCGCACACTACCATTGCTGCGTACCTGAGTTTCCTGTCAGAATGAAAATTGACAACTATCAAAACAGTTATCAAAGCAGGCTGGCTAAATAAATAATTGTATGCCCATGTATTGGAATCCCATATCACCACTTGAGGTGATTGAAGTCAAAATTTATTGACCTAAAAGATCCCTGGTAGATAAGGTTGGGGGAATGAAATACTGTTAGTTTGTAGATGATATTTGTTCTCATTTAGTTAAATATCTAAGTAGAAATACATAAGGCATGAAATAATCATAGAAAGAAGTTCAGATATGGTAGCTGCTATCAAGGAGGGTATAACTGGACAGAATATTCGTGTCTCTATTCAGCTTTTCTCAACTATTTGCCAATTTTCTCTAAAAATGTATATACTATTTTTGCAAACAAACACCATTTTAAAATTAGACTTGTAAACGAACGCTCCGTATAGGCTTAGATGGGACGGTGGTTGAACTTCCCATTGTCATTGTGATGCTCTTTGCTTGAATGTGGAACTAAGTGATTTTTTTGATCTTTCACTCGGTAGTTGATTGGCAACCTATTGACTTTGTCATTTGTCAGCAGTTCATTAAAATATTCTGTTATTATTTTCATGGACTTTTTGGATTTATGGGCAGAATAATCTTACCACTCAAAATTAATGACGACTGCACTAACTTCATTTTAATAGTTATCCCTTTCACTTTTACTTGCCATCTTGTTGAAATAATGTGGGCTTACGGATGTGACAAATAATCGTGAGGATGGGGCAGAGACTGGTCATTGAACCAACTCTCCCAACAAATTTAGACTGTAACTCCACAAAATATAGGAGAGAACTGTTTCCGTCATCCGACAGGGACCACAAAGAGCAACATCTCTGGACAAAAAGGGAGACTCTCATGTGGAGTCTCACGATGAGCCCACCGCTCTGCCTGAGGACACTTTCCCAAACATAATGCGATGAGCTGGAGTCCAGGTAAAGCCCAGCACGCCAGAGGGATAAAGAAGTAAATCATAGTCTGTATAGGTTGGGGACCCACAGATTCTTACCGAGTGTGAGGGCTCCCCAAATGCTTGCTTGAGGTTTAGGTCGCACAAGTGCAGGGTGAAACGCCACACGTTTACAGGAGCTCGGTTGCAACAAGCTGAGAAAGGAACAGAAATATCTTTCTCCATCTTGGGAGCGAAGACATCCTCCTATTAAGGATGTAAGAGCTATTCTGGACACACCCTCACAGAGGTAAAGATCCAGAAGTAAGAGAGAAGTAGGAAGTGGAATCTTGGCCAGCTCAAGGTGCTTGGGGAAACCTTGGATCTTCCATAAACCCTCCCTAACACAGGATGAAAGGAAGCCCACACAATGTCAAGGTGAGCAGTCAGGAACTGAACTGCCTCCTGTAACAAAGACACGACATTCTACAGGGGGAAATAACAAACTCCTGGCTCTCTAAAATGTCACCCCAAGCCCAGCAAACAGCAAAGTACTATTAGATCTCAGACACCTGTGCATGGGTGTTTATAATATATATTTTCCCAGGCAAAGAATAAAAGCAGAGGACAAAATAAAAAGCAGTCCTGAGATAACCCAGAGGCTGTTTTATTAGGCAAACGTGATAAAACAACTATCACCGATATAGCAGATAATAAAAAAAGATAGAATCTCAAGGAGTAAGTGGGAAATTTCCTTCCCCAGAGAAATGAGAATTTCATAAAGAATCAATGGCCAAACCTAAAACTTAAAAGTTCCATAAGTACAATGGAAAATTATTGAATGGGCTTAAAACCAGACTGCAAAGGGGTGAAGAAGCAGTCATGTATCTTTCTACAGTTTCTACAGAACATTTTAAAACTAAAGAAACAAGAGAAAAAGGATTGAAGAAACGTGATCAGAGCCTCAGAGAAGCGGTGTGGCAAAAATCGAACATTTTAGAACCCACGCCATTCACGCTCCCTAAGAAGACGGTGGGAATGGAACCGGAAAACTACTGAAAGACACAGTGGAGGGACGTTTCCAGAACGTGATGAAAAACGCCTATCTAGCGTCCCAAGCCCTCAGTGACCCCCCAGCTAGAAAGGATAGAGATAAAGAACCACCCGGGTCCTTCCTACCCAAACTGCTGAAAATGGAGCCGAGGTGAAAATCGGAAACCAATGAGAGGGAGGGAGAGGATTTGCATCCAGGGCAAGAGTCCTGTCAGTGGCAGTTTTACGGTGGCCGGAAAAAGAATGAACAAAACCCGCCACCCTCGAGCTCTCTGTTCAGTGAAAACATCCTTCCAAACGAGGGTGGTGAGTGTTTTCGGATACATGGAAGCCGAGAGTTTCTGTGGTAGCAGCTGTTCATGACAAGAAGCGCTCGAGGCCATCCTTCTGGCTGAGGTAAAAGGGCAGCAGCTGGAGAGTTGGGTCTGTGGGGGAGGAAGACCAGCAGCATCTAGAATCTCTAGATGACTCACCCCAGGGACCTGCCCCCTCAGGAAGGGCAGAGGCAGCAATGAGGCCCAGGGCTTCCAATCCCCGGCCTCCTTCACTGCCTGGGGGGCCTGTGAGGAGGAATCTCTCTGGTGGGTCTTTATGGCCTACCCCGCCCAGAGAATTTCTTCGTGCTCCTCACACCCCGACCCCACACCCACGTCCATGAGACCGTGCCTCCACGTCCGGCCAGCTCCGGGACTTTGGGCTCCCAAACCCGGTCTCCAGGTTCAAATGTTCGAACCACCGGCTGTTCTTTCAAAGGAAGAGCGCAGCTGCCTCTCTCTCCTGAGTCCACACCTTGTTTTTTCTGTAAAACACCTGAATTCATACCAGAATTCATACACTCCTCAAAAAACGGCACCAAGCACGTCCAGCTGGGAGTTGGCGAGATTGCAGAACCCGTCATGGGGCACCTAGGCCCCCAGAATCTCTGTCCTTCAAGTGTGGGGACACCTTTAAAACATACTAAGTAGATGACAATTGCATTCGAAGAGGGAGGGCAATGCAGCAAAACAAATAATAATCGTGGTAAGAACCAAATTTGTCTTGTTCCTTGTTTCCACAGAAAATTCGTCACTCTATATGACGAGGGCTGTTGAGTTCGGGTGAGTATTCTTATCAGGTTTTGGAAACGTGGTCCTCTCTCCGGGTCCTTAAGCACCATGTGGAGAGTCCCAGAAACGTGGTGAACGTAAGTTCATGCCGGCTGATGTTCCCCCCACCCCAACCTCTGCGAGTGCACGCTCATAAAAATGCGGGACGTAGAACACAAATATCATCGGAGAGATCATACTGACCCACCATTTCCACTCAGATTTAGAGCAGACAACACTCACTTTGCACACCCAAAGTCAAGCTCTAAAATTTCTTTTCCCTGCAAACCTCGGCCCCCAATGGACTTCCCGTATCAGTTAAGTGGAAATCCCTTCTTAGGGATATCCAATCTCCAATCTTGGAATCTTCCTTGACACCCTTCTTTCCTCACATCTCACATCCAACCCGTCAGCAAATCTTCTCAGCTTTACCTTTACATTCGATCGTGTTCAACGGCCTGGGCCAACCTATTCCAGCCTTCCTCCTGCGTTGCTGGGATAGCCTGTGTCCACACAGCCAGGCCACGGTGGTAAATAGCAGAGACTTCTCTGCTCCCAACCCTGCAATGACATCCTGTGTCCCTAGGATTACAACTCAGAGATTCTGGAATGGTCTGCCGGGCCCTCCGTGATCTGACCCCACTGTATGTCTGACTGATACGGACTGAATTCAGCCCCCCCACCCACCCAAAGCATACCCCCAATGTGACTGTATTATTGCCCGTAAGAGGTAATAAAGGTTAAGTGTGGTCTTAAGTGTGGGGTCTTAATCAATATGACTGGTGTCCCTATAAGAAGAGGAAGAAACAACATACCAGAGCTTGCCCTCTCTCCCTCTCTCTCCAGTCACAGAGGAAAGACAGAGGACCCAGCGAGAAGATGGCCGTCTGCAAGCTCTGAAGAGGTCTCACCAGAAACCAACAGAGACATCTCGATATGTGGCTTCCAGCCTCCCAAATTGTGAGGACATACTTCCGTGTGGTTTCGGCCCCTAGCCTGTGATGTCCTGTTATCAGCCTAAGCTGACCAGCACCCCGACCTGATTCCCACCCCGTCCCCTGCCTTCAGGCAGCTCCATCCACACGTCTGTGGGCCTCAACTCGTCCCGCCACGCCCCTGCCTCCTCGCCTCTACCTGCTGCTCTCCTGTGCTGAAAAGTGGCCCTCCGAGGACGTCCGTGCCCTGGAAGGGTGCCTGGTAAAGCAACACTCCATCAGTATTGTTTGAAGGGGATGATCTTTCCGCGTTTTTCCTTGCCAATTCTGGCACGAAGGAGCGAGCGGAAGGAGCTCTTTGGCCCACAGGGATCCCCACGGCTCTGTAGCTGTGAGCTGCCTCTCACTGACTTCACATCCCCGTCCGGACCAGTGCGGGGAGGGGGGTTGCTGCCCTACCTGCGGGCTTAATCAAGGCTTTCCAGCTATTTCCTACTCCACCCACTGGTCTAGGCAAAGGGGATCCTTCACTCGCACCAAAGAGGCAAAATCTCCATCATCATCGTCGTCGTCAAACAAAAACAGCTTTACACGTGGTTTTCAGTTAGTCTGACTATGATGTAAGACCCCCGATCCCTCTCCCCTGCCACTGTTCAGATAAATCCGCTGTTCTCAGCAACACAGGGGTTTTGGTTTGATTGTGTGGGTTTCTCGGGAAGTTAGGCGAGTGGTGATTTTGAGCCGTTTTAACGAGAGAACAGGGCCAAGGCCCAAGGAACCCACAGGCTGCACTCTGAACACTTGGAACTCGGAGCCCAGAGGTCGCCAGAGGTGACCAGGAGAGGCCAAGCACCTGGGAACTCACAGAGGCTATAGGGATAGTGGGGGCACCTGAGTGTGGCTCAGTCCGTTAAGCGTCCAGCCCTAGATTTCCGCTCAGGTCATGATCTCAGGGTGGGTGAGTTTGAGCCCCGCACTGTCAGAGATTCTCTCTCTCTCTCTCTCTCTGTAAATAAATAAACTTAACAAAATTATACGGATAGTATTGGCTTGCCGTCGGGCGAGAATATGAGCATATACGAACTTCATCTCTACCTCTAGAGGCAGAGGGGACGGCCGGATTACAGTGTAAACAGACAAAGTAGACAGACTTCAATTAAATAAAGAATGAAATAGATGATCCGGATCTATCCTTTTCTTTTGACTTGAGGAAAATACAAAGCTCATTACATCTTAATTATACAGTGTCAGCACTGTCCTCACACGTTTTTCCCACGAGGAGCAAAGTGAGGGTGTAACACACAGGTGCTTATTAACCCCCCGGACAAGGGCCACGCAGTTTGATAGGTGAAAATATAAAAAGCAATCACATCTGGGAATGTTGAGTAATTCCTGACAATACCTCTCTCCTGAACAGTGAAGACAGAGAGTCACTTGAATTGTAAATGAAATCCAAAGACACCTCTTCATAATCGTTTGAACGTTGATGGTAATGGTATTACGATTTCAGAGAACAGAGAAATCGCAGTTCTGAAAATCAGGAAGGAAAAGCACATTTTCATTATTCATAAGTTGCATTTATTTATATTGTTAAGCCGCACATATCTTCTCCCACAAATCTGTTATTTTAAACGTTTTTTGTGATATCAATATTTTCAGCTAAAAATTAAGAAACATATTTTTTTTCCAAAAAAAAAAAAGTGAGATGATCTTATCCAAAAATATTACCCACATCTGCCTCTCTCCATTACTTCATGTATTTTAATCTCTTATCTGGCACAACGTAGAAAGACGAGCTAACAGAGGCTGCGTGCTGACTGCTGCGGGTTATGTTTCTAGCGCGCTTAGGGGCGGTCAAGGCACGTTTACTCGGGCAGAGGTTAAGTGCAAAGAATGGAACCCGAGGATCTTGGCCGCTCCGCACGTCCTGGACCCGTGATGAGGCAGAGACTTCTAGCCGCCCATAAAATCCATGCTTTCGTCTTCTTTTATGGTAACACATGCTGGTGAGTAAGAATGTTTGGAACGACATAAAGCGAGGGCTTAGGGATATAAAATCGTCATGGTTTCTATGAAGAAGGCAGTGGCCCGGGGAAGCAGAGGTATCTCTATTTTGTTATAATAATACAGAGAGAGGGGATAGTTACTATCTAAGAGCGTCCGGGGCAAATTTAAGTAATACAACTCTTCTTCGGGCCCAAACAGGATCGCAAGACATACAAAGCAGACATCGTCCCCACTTTAAAGTGATCAGCTGAAGCGGATTCTTTAGGGAAGAGACCGACAGTTTAGAACTTTAAGGAGAGCGCCATCACTTTAAATAATAGTCGAAGGGTTAGAATGACACATGTTAAGTTGACCAGGGAAGAAACGATGATGGTGATTATGAGGGCCACCATGATGATGTGAATTATGGTAGCGACGATTGACGTTCACTATAGCGCAGCGACAGCAGACCTTGTAGTAAGAGGTGCCGCGCTCTGTTCCCATTTTAGGGACGGGTAAGCTGAGGCTCCAGCATGTAAACAGCCCGTAACCACATGCGGTTACAGACGGAGCTGGGACTCCCGGGGAACGTCCGGTAAGAGAGAGGGGACGGCATGGCCAGACGCGGTGTGGGTACGGAAGGCCGCGTGTCCTGGTGGGGATTCGACGATTGAAGCACAAAGAGGTTCACAAGCATACAGGTTGTCGAACGGTGGGCGCGACACAGATCCCAAGGTGGCCCCGGGGCTGCACGCCGGTCTGTTCCCGTCGGGGGAATTTGAGGGCAGTCGAGAAAGCGGAGACTAGGAAAAGTAGCAGCGGTTGGTAAAGTTTACGCAGAATTTTACTTTATTTACTTCTTTGGTTGGTTGGTAAAGTTTATGCAGAATTTTACTTTATTTACTTCTTTGGTTGGTTGGTAAAGTTTACGCAGAATTTTATGGATCAGATTTTATTTTATCATTAATTTGCGGACGGCATGTTTAAAATGCTGTATTTTTGGATCTTGACCGCACCCCAACGCTCTGGCCTGCCCCTTCTCATGCAAAGAATGGCAAGATCGATGAGTCGCATCGATGCCACAGCACCGGAGAAGTGAGCAGAGCAGGGTGACAAAGATGAGAAATTAGGGAGCCGTGCCTTCCATTTTTCCCTCCCTTCTGTGCCAAGGCAAGAAAGAGCGCTAACCGCATGCCAAGAGAGGCTGAGTTCCTTCCAAAGCCATCTGGAAAACACAGAGTTTTAGCTAATAGGTGCACTCCAACGCAAATGCCTCAGGTTATACAGCAAACAGCAGTTAACTGGCTATTATTAAGGGTCTAATTAATTATCTACCTCTAAACCACGGAGGTCCCTTGATTTTCTTCTGGGACTCTGATAGCATCTTCCAGAGAGAGAGAGAGAGACAGAGAGAGAGTAAGTAATTAGTGTGCTGTGCATTTGGTGACAAGTCCCTGCAAGTAATCTGGTGGTGACGATGGTTTTAAGTTAAAATAGCAGCGCGAGGCCCACCGAGGTGGTGGCCCGTCCCCGACCCTCCCCGCCCCGCCCCGCCCCGCGCCCCGGTGGCGCTGCTGGGCTCCCCGCCAGAGGGAGGAGGGAGAGGGAGGCGGGTGGTCCTCCCGGAGCAGCACTGGCTGCCCCAGGCCCCGCCGGGTGCCTGTCGCTGTTCGGGCCTCACCAGAAAGACACCCTGACAAAGCACAGAAACAGACCCCGCGTGCATAGAGTCCCCCCTCTACGGGACGGAAGTCACGGGGGCCCTTTAAAACGTCTCTTCCGCCGGAATGGCAATGCGATGTGCCATATTGTCAAGTGGAGCCTCTCCCGCTTTCGCTTTCGGTGCAGAAGAGGCTTTCCCGGAGCAGGCGGAGGGCTGCTCCCTGGAGGGGGCAGCCGGGAGGACTCAGCGCTCAGCACTCCCGGTGCCCCGGGGCCGGCCCTCCCCGCAGCCTGCGGGGCGTGATTTGCAGAGCAGGACCCCCCAGGGGCTGGCTTGGGTGCTGCGGGCGCCTCTGCGCACACACGGCGCGTGCTGTGGTTCCCGTCTTCTCCCCTCTGCTGCTGCTCTCCGGGGAGTCTGTTCTCTTCCTTCTTCACCCCAGCGCTGCACCCCTGCACCTGTCGCCCGCAGCCTGCTCCTCCCCGGGGTGCCCCACATTGCCCGGTCATGAAGCCTGGGCTTGCCTTGCTCTTCTGGCACCGGGAACTGATCGTGTCTGTCATGTTTATGTCACTGGGACTGTAACTGGGCTCGAGCCTCCTTCCTGCTCCACTCTGAGCGTGGAGCCCGCTAAGACTCTCTCTCTTTCTCTCTCTATCTCTCTCTGCCCCTCTCCCCGCTCAGGCTCTCTCCTTCTCGAAAATAAAATATACAGAACATTAACAATATTATGATTCCCATTTCGCCATCAGTCAATCGATTCGTTAATACCAGCAAAAGCTGCCGTGTACTTCATGGGCAACGGAGAACACCTTCTTCTCACCTTCTCGGCCTCATGCAACGGGTCCTTCTCATCCCAATTCCTATGAGCCAGTCCTGAACCCTCAGCGTCCTCAGCACTGCTTGGTGTCCTTTGCAGTCAACACCCAGACACCCCCTGAACTGTAGCCCTTCTTCTCACCCTTAGTGTATCTCCCCGCCTCTTCTCACTGGTGCTCTCAACCGGTTGCCCGAATGCCACACTTTTCACACCGTAACTCCCGGGTATAACTAATTTCGCTTGCCTGGCTCTGGGGTCTTCAGTGATTCTCCCCTTGCCGCTGGATATAATATAAATGCTCCTGCGATGTTCAAGGCCCTCCACCATCTGACCAAACCTATATTCCTGACCTTGGGTACCAATAACCAATTCCTGACCTTGGGTACCAATAACCAATGACTTGGGTACCAATAACCCCCACTGACACTGAGCCTGCTACTAATGTTAAGTCATATATGATAGCATTTACTGAGTTCCACGCATTGGAGATATTTCAAGAATTCTTAGAATAACATGACAAAGAGGGGTGTCTGGGTGGCTCAGCGGGTTGAGCGTCTGACCTCAGCTCAGGTCGGGGTCTCACGGTTCGTGAGTTTGAGCCTCACATCTGGAAGGTTCTCTGCTATCAGCCCAGAGCTCATTTTGGATCCTCATGTCTCCCTCTGTCTCTGCCCCTCCCCTGCTCGCATGCTTTCTCTCTCTCTCGTTCTTGCCCCAAAATAAACAAACATTCAAATAAAATAAACATTAAAAAAAAAAAAAACAACATTGCAAAGCTGACGTTCTGGTCTGCTAGGGTTGTCCTCATAAAATATCCACAGAATGGGTGGCTTAAACAGCAGAAATCTGGAGCCTGGAAGTCTCGGATCAAGAGGTTGATTTTGATCAACCTCAGGTGTCTCCTGAGGCCTCTCTGACCTGCAGACGACAGCCTTCTCGCTCTGTCCTCATGTGGGATTTTCCTCCATATGCGTACTGTGGGTGTCTCTGTCTTCTAAGGACACCGATCCTTCTGGACCAAGGCCCACCTCCATGACTGCATTGTAACCTGACTTCTCTTCGAAGGCCGTGCCTCTGAATAGGGTCGCAGTGGGGGTCAGGGCTTCGCCGAAGAATTTCAGGGAGACGTCGTTCGGTTCCCAACAGCTATGATTGTGACCCTTTTACGTGAGAAAATTAGAGTTTCTGAAGGTGATACGACTACTTCTGTGGAGGGCCAGGATTTTAACACAGGTCTCCCTGATCTCACTTCATAGGCCATACGTTAATTCTCCTGTAAACATAGGTGCCATTTGTGATGAAGTGTCTTTGATCACTCTTGGCCTGGTGGCCCAACGCCCTCTTTCACTGCCAACTGCCCGACCCTCACGTACCCTGCAAGGGCCACCGTAAAAGCCACAGGAGAGCTTGACCTTACCTCTTAGGCTTGAAACGCCATGTCTGTTCTCTAAACTCTCAGCTTGTTTTTCATTTCCTCAAAGAGAGCACAGGAGTTTTACTCTCTCTCTTTTTTTCTTTAGAGAGAGACAGGAGGTGTAAGCAGGAAAGCAGGGCGAAGGGAGCGGGGGGGCAGAGAATCTGAAGCAGGCTCCACGCTCAGCACAGAGCCCACCTGGGGCTCAATCCCACGACTCTGGGATCATGACCTGAGCCGAAATCAAGAGTTGGATGCTCCATCACTGAGACTCCCAGGCAGCCTGGGGGGCCTTACTCTTTATTCTAGAGTCAGGTTGATTAAGGTCAATTTTGCATACAATGAAATGTATCCTTCCGGTGGATGGTTGTATGAGTTTTGAAAGGCATCTAGAGCCAGGTAAACGCCACCACAGTCAACACCTAGGACTTTTCCACCCTAAAAAGTCCCCTTGTGCCTCTCTGGAGGCAACAGCTCCCCCACCTCACCTCCTAAGCAACCACAAATTCGTGTTCTGACATACCTGTCTCTATACTTTTGACTTTCTCCGACGGCTAGGTAAGTAGACTCCTGTTCCATTGTCTGGGTGATTATCCGTTCCTCAGGAAAGGGACGTTTGTGTTCTTTCCAATTTTGGGTGGCTAACAACTATAGCTTATACACATTCATAGACAGATTTCTGTATGAATAGATCTTCTCGTTCCTCTCTGGTGGATCTGCTGGTGGTATAGAAAGTCTGTATTTATCCTCGCAAGAAGTTGCCACACTGCTGTCCGAAGTGGCCGTAAAATTTGGCATTTCCACCGGCAACATCTGAGAATTCTTCCACTTTATTGCCAACGCTCGGGATTCCTTCTCTGCGGTCTCAATTCTGGTGTCTGGGGCAGTGGCATCTCATTAAATACCTTGCATTGTAACACAAAAAAAATTTAACACAAAATTTTTATCTCTCTTGCTATGCGTGTCACTCTTGGTCAATTTCTAGTCCAGCTAACGTTTACTCCATTTTTACTGCCAACTTCTCAACTTTTTATTTTGGACATTTAACTTACAGAAACTCTAGAAAATAATGTGACCCTCGCATAGTTTCCTTTAGTGCTATTATCATAAATAACCTGAGTACAATGATCAACACCAGAAAATTAACACTAGGAAAATGCTATTTACCATCCTGAAGACCTTACTTGAATTTCATCAATGCTTCCCCTTAACATCCTATTTCTGTTTCCTTGGCGTTTCTCCTTAAACTTTGGCACTCGGGGATACTTCCTCAGTCTTTTCTTTGCCTTTCATGACAGACACTCTTGAAGAACATTGATCAGTTATTTTGTAATGACCCTCAACGAGAATTTGTCTGAGTTTTTCCCAGTGATCAGACTGAGATTACCTCTTTTTGTTAAAAATACCCAGAAAAAAGTTTATTTCACATTGCATCACATTGTATGTTTCCTGGTCTCGGTGCCGCTGGAGATGCTGACCCTGGTCGCTGTCGTCTTGTTTTTGTCTTTTAATAACTATTATGAGGACTCATAGAGATTTTTACTTGCTTTTCCCCACTGACCTGTGATTTGTATTTGTTGTTTTATATCTAAGAAATTCAGGCCAAATTCATAAGGATCTCTTCTACGTTTTCTTCTAGAAGTTTGTGGTTTCAGATGTTTACGCTTCAACTATTACCTCCCTTTGTTCTTTTATTGAGGTATAATTGACATAAAACATTATAGTGGCTTCAGGTTATGACATAATGACTGGATATTTGTATATATTGTGAATTGATCATCAAAATAGGTCTAGTTGACATCTGTTATATACATACTTACAGAATTTTTTTTCTCACAATGACAACATTTAAGATTTATTTTCTTAGCAACTTTCAAATATGCAGGTGCAGCATCACCTATACTTTCCATGCTGCACATTTCGCTCTCATGATTGATTTATTATGGAACTGGAAGTTTGTCTATTTTGACTCCTTATGTTCATTTTGCCTACCCACAACTAATCCACCCGTGTTGCTGGCAACTACCAATCTGTTCTCCATATCGATGAGCTCCTTCTTTCGTTTTGCTTTCTTTTGAGTTTTTAGAAGCCACATATAAGAGATATCATACGGTATTTGTCTCTTTGTCCGACTTATTTCACTTAAGCATAATGCTTTCAAGATCTATCCATGTTGCCACAAATGGGAAGACTATATGTACACACACACACACACACACACACACACACACACATATATATGTGTATATATATGTATATGCCACAATTTTTTTATCTATTCCTTTGTCAATATGCACTTAGGTTTTGCCATATCTAAGCTATTATAAATGATGCTCTATGAACATGCAGGTGCACATATCTTTTCAAGCTAGTGTTTTCACTTTCTTTGAATCAAGACTTAGAAGTGGAATTAATGGATCATACGGCAGTGTTCTATTTTTAATTTTTTTAAGAACTTCCATTGTTCTCCATAGGGGACTACACCAGTTTACATTCCCACCACCAGGGCACAAGCGTTCCTTTTTCGCCACATTTTCACTAACACTTGTTACCTCTTGTCTTTTGCTAATAGCCATTCAAACAGGTGTGAAGTGACATCTCATTGTGGTTTTGATTTGCATTTTTTTGCATGTACTTGATAATCTGTATAATAATCTTATTATAATTTTTTATTATATTATATTATATTTTCTTATTATAATTTTTATATAATTTATATATAATTTATATAAATTTTATAATTATAATTATTATATATGTATATAATTATTATAATATAATCTGTACTTGATAATCTTCCTTGGAAAAATTGGATTATTGGATTTTTGTTTTTGTTTGGCTGTTGTGTTGTATGAGGTGTATATATATACACACATACATATATGTATGAAATTAACCCCTTTATCATTAACCCCTCTCCCATTCAATAGGTTGCCTGTTCATTCTCTTGATAATTTTATTTCCTGTGCAGAAGTTTTATAGTTTGACATAGTTCTACTTGTTGATTTTTGTTTTTGTTGTGTTTGCTTTTGGTGTCAAATCTAAATAATCATCACCAAGACTCACGTCGGGGAGCTTAATGCTTATGTTTTCTTCTATGATTACTGTGATGTTAGGCCTTACATTCAAGTTTTTAATCCATTTTGAGGGGCATCTGGGTGGCTCAGTCGGTTGAGTGTCCGACTTCATCTCGGGTCATGGTCTCGCAGTTTGTGAGTTCAAGCCCCGCGTCGGGCTCTGTGCGAACAAACAGCTCAGAGCCTGGAGCCTGCTTCAGATTCTCTCTCTCTCTCTCTCTGTCTCCCTCCCCCTCCTCTGCTCATGCTCTCTCTCTGTCCCTCAAAAATAAATAAATGTTAAAAAAATTTTTTTAATCCATTTTAATTTTTATTTATAGCATTTAGAGTAAAAGAGTAGTCCAGTTTTATTCTTTTGCACATAGCTGTCCAGTTTTCCCAGCACAATCATTGAAGGGTCTCTCGTCTCCTAGTTGTACATCCTTGGCTCCTTCATCAGAAATTACTTGACCATATATGCATGGGTTTATTTCTGGGCTCTCTGTTGCATTCCATTGATCTATGTGTCTGTTTTTATCTCATACCATACTGTTTTGACTTCTATAGTTTTGTAATGTAGTTTGAAATCAGAGAATGTGATGCCTCCAACTCTGGTCTTTCTTGTCAAGATTGCTTTTTGGCTGTTCAAGGTCTTTTGTGGTTCTATACAAATTTTAGAATTCTTTTTCCTATTTCTGTGAAAAATGCCATTGTATTTTGATAGGGATTGCACTGAATTGATAGATTGCTTTGAGTAATATTGGCATTTTAATAATATCAATTCTTCCAGTCCACGATCATGGAATATCTTTCATTTATTTGTGTCTTCTTCAATTCCTTTCATTAATTTCCTATAGCTTTTACTGGACAGGTCTTTTCACCTCCTCGCTGAAATTTATTCCTAGGTGTTGTGTTCTTTCTGATGCAATTACAAATAGAAATTTATTCCTAGGTGTTGTGTTCTTTCTGATGCAATTACAAATAGTATTGCTTTCTTAATTTTTCATTCTGATACCTTCTTATTAGGGTATGTAATGCAATAGATTTCTGTATATTGATTTTGTATCCTGCCACTTTAATGAATTCATTTATTAGTTCTGCCAGTTTTCTAGTGGAGACTTTAGGGCTTTCTATAGATAATATTATGTTATCTATGAATAGTGACAGTTGTACTCCTTCCAATTTGGATTCCGTTTTATTTCTTTTTCTTGCCAAATTCCTCTGGCTATTGCTTCCAGTATTTTGTTGCATAAAAGTGGTGAGAGCAGGCATCCTTGTCTTCTTCCTGATCTTAGAGGAAAAGCCTGCAGTTTTTCACCGTTGAGTAAGATGTTAGCTACGGCTTATCAAATATGGTCTTTAATATGTTGAGGTATGTTCCCTCTACATCCACATTATTAAGAGTGTTTACCATAAATGGAGGTCGAATTTGGACAAATGTGTTTTCTGCATATGCTCCCTTTTGAGTTAATTATTATATGTGGTACAAGGGAGAGTGGAGTGGAGGACATTTTTGCATCTGGATGTCAAATTGTCACAACACCAACTGTTCAAAGACTCTAATTTCTCCACAGAGTTTGCTTTTGTACATTTTAGAATTTTTTTAATGTTTACCTTTATTTTTGAGACAGAGAGAAACAGAGCATGAGCAGGGGAGAGGGAGAGAGAAAGGGAGACACGGAATCTGAAGCAGGCTCCAGGCTCTGAGTTGTCAGCACAGAGCCCGACATGGGGCTCGAACTTGTCAACTGCGAGATCATGACCTGAGCCAAAGTCGGACGCTCAACCGACTGAGCCACCCAGGCGCCCCAAGTTTGCTTTTGTACTTTTGCTAAAATCTATTAACCATATATTTAAGTCTATGTCTGGATTCTCTACTATGTTTCATTGCTATATATGTCTATCCTTTTCCAGTATCGCCCTGTCTTTATGATTGGAGCTTTATAATTCTTCTTGAAATCAGGAAGTCTGAGTCTTACAAATTTGTTCTTGTTCAAAATTATTTTGTTATTTTAGTTCTTTTCTATTTTTATATACATTTAAAAATGCTTTGTTGATTAATACAAAATTGTTCATAATTTTAATTTGGATTCTATTGGTCATCTTGGGATGGATCTTTGCAATATTGTCTTTTCATCCACAAATATTGCATATCTTATTTATTTAGATCTTCTTTGAATCATCTCACTAAATTTTGTAATATTTTTAGAATACAGATCTTGTGCATATTTTATTAGACTTTCACCTGAGTACTTCATAATTTTTGGAGCTATTATAAATGGTGCCTTAAATTTTAGTTTCTAATTGTTCATTGCTAATATATAGAAAGACAATTGATTTTGTATATTAGTCTCGTATCCCAGGACCTTATTAAACTAAATTGTATATTCTAGTAGTTTTTCTCGATGAATCTTTGTGATGTTTATACATAGACTCTCTGAAAATAAGGACAATTTTATTTCTTGTGATGTATCTGTATTCTATTCTTTTCTTCCCCTTGCTTTATTGCTGTAGGTAGGACCTCTATTACAATTCTAATAGGAGGGGTGAGAAGAGAAATCTCGTCTTATTCTTTAAAAAAATTTTTTAATGTTTATTTATTTTTTGAGAGAGAGAGAGAGAGAGAGAGAGAGTGCAAGTGGGGGAGGGGCAGATAGAGAAGGAGACATAGAGTCCGAAGCAGGCTCCAGGCTCTGAGCTGTCAGCACAGAGCCCGATGCGGGGCTTGAACTCACAAGCTGTGAGATCATGACCTGAGCCGAAGTCAGATGCTTAACTGACTGAGGCACCCAGGCCCCCCAAAATGTTGTCTTACTCTTGATCAAAAGGGGAAAAACTCAATCTTTTGCCGTTAAAAGTATGATGTTAACTCTACCTTTTCATCACTGCATTCCTTTTATTATATTGAAGTACTTTAATTTCCAGTTTGCTTAGAGTTTTTACGCTCAGGGCCCATGGATGTTGAATTTTGTCAAGAGCTTTTTCCGCAACTATTGAAATGATTATGTAGTCTTTTGCTTTTTTTCTTTTTTTCCTGGCTGTTTATATGACATTGCATTGCATATTTGGCAAATGTGAAATAAAACTTTGCATTTCCAGGACAAAACCCACTTAATCACGATAAATAATATCTTCAACATATTGCTGGACTTTAGCTGCTACTATTTTATGGAAAGTTTCTGTGTCTGTATTTATGAAGGATATTAGTATGCCATTTTCTTGTGACCTGTTTGCATTTGGTGTCGGGGTAATGCCGGTCTCACAGAATATAAGGGGAAATGTTTATTCTTCTCCTACGTTCTGGAAGAGTTTTTCGTAGCATTGATTTTATTTTTTCATTAAATATTAGGTAGAATTAAGTAGTGAAGTCAGCTGGTTAATAAGTTCACGTTCCTGTCGTTCCCTCTGTTTTTGTCCTGATGACCTTATGCCAGACAGAGAGGTTGTTCTACGTACTCCTGCTTCTCCCCTAGCGTAACCACTTGTCGCTTAGTGTTCCTAGGGGGGACAGCAAGTGGGGGGCGGCAGTCTCTGCTATCCTGGTCCCAACTCAGTCCCAGGTAGGTTCGCTGTGCCAGGTTCTGGGGTAGAGGAGGGCCATCCGAGTGATTTACATCTCTTTCTCAAGGCAGCCGAATGTTGTGCTGGGTGGGTTGACTGGATTTGCTGACCTCCTTCAGCAGCTTAAAATTTTATTCCTGAGTAACAAGGACCCAGGCATTGGGCTTTTCCTACAGCATAGCTGCTCTTGACCTCCAGACCTGCACTGGCTGTCCGGTCTCACACCAAGCCCCCAGACTTTCTGGTGAGCACCTGTTGGAGATCCCTGAAGATGATCCAAAGAGTGGATCCCCTGTCTGAAGATCTCAGGGTCTCTACATTGTCACAGCACTTCACCCCAAAGAACTGAACATTTGTGGCTCCCCTAAATGGGTGTGTGGACTTCCTAATCCCCAGTGTGATGGAATTAGGAGGTCTAACCTTCGAGAGGTAATTAGGGCATGAGGCTGAAGCCCCAGTGAATGAACTTAGCGTCCTTACAAAAGAGACCTCAGGGAGCCCCCTCTGCCCTCCACTGCGGAAGGACGCCACGAGAAGACAGCAATCTGCAACTTGGAGGCCGGGCTCCGCCAGAACCTGACTGTGCTGGCACCCTAATCTCAAACTTCCAGCTTCCGGAACCGTGAGAAATTCATTTCTGCCGTTTACAAGCCACTCCGTCCATGGTATTTGTTACGGTAGCCCAAACTGACTGAGACACCCACTCTGGGCAGTTAGCAAGTCTTCAAAGATTTCAGCTGAATCCTCGTCCCCCCCCCCCCCCCATATGGCACCAGGCATCGGGTCCTCGAGTGCTCTGCCGCAGGTAACTCAATGTTCCCATCCCTCTCCTTGGAGAGACCTGTCGTTCCTTGGCTTTCCTTGGCAACTCTGCGACCGCAGCTATCTTTTGGGTTCAAGGAACGTCACGATTTTGTAGTCTTTCTGAACTGGTTTTCTGCTTGGGTGAACACTCCTTCCAGGTTTATCAATCCTATCCAGAAGCAGAATCCAGATTTTTGGGAGGACTCTTGTTGGGGAGCCAACAAGAGATAGATGTTTATCTACATGTTCGTCGTATCGAAGTTAATGGATAGGTAGGCGGATCATCTTCCCACCTTATATTCTCCCCACCTTAAATACAACATCAACATCTGGTTAGATCTCCTCACCACCAAACCAAGAAACATGCACATGGGAGCCTAATAGGGCACACCTTAAGGTTGCTAGAAAAAAAAGAAAATAGTGATGGTAACAAGACTCCGATGTTCAAGCTCTGGGTGTATTCTAATTTCAATAATGCAACAGTAATGTCAGTGCTCTCTTCTCACACTGCAGTGTGGCAAAAGCAAAGCAGTGTGGTACAAGCGAGCACTAACTCACAGCTCTTGAGGGCGTCTAGGAAATGGCCCGTCAGGAGAGCGGTTTTAGGATCCCCCCCCCCTCCCACATTTCTTAATTTTTTAACCCTCCCATAATAGTTTCCCTCATTGAGATGCATCTTTTATCCTGGGTCAGCATTTTCCCCTGCCTTGATTGAGAGGTAGTGGAAGGAAAGGGAGGCTCAGGGCGGTTATAAAAGGCTATTCAACCGCTCTATTTGTCGGAGTCTAAAATTTCCTTGCACTTGAAACACCCCATTGATACTCACACTCTGGAAATAGAGACGGGCAGCGCCCAGGCAACAGAGGGATTAATTGTAATTGCCAACTTCTTTTGAGTACATTTAACCAAGTAGCAGAAGCACACTGCACTGTTCCATGAATCCAGGAGCCTGCTAGCAGGCAGTGTTATATTACTCCTGGGTGGGAATGAAATCATGTGGGAGCAGCGAGAACAGCTCATGGAGAAAAATTACCATTTTATATTTATTACTTTGGCTAGTTTAAGTGCCATAGGAATAGACTCTCTAATGCATTAAAGAACAATTCCCCAACATTTGACTCTGTTGCTTGGTAAACTATTTTTAGGGACTGTCTCCGTCGGCTTTTAAAGGCACACGCCATCCCATTTTCAAAGGGGATTTTAGTGGTTTGTCAAAAGGATATCAATAACACCACCTCTCTCTTCGGATTAGAGAAATATGGGGCATTCTGGGATGAAGTTTGTATTCTTGGAAAAAAAAAAAAAGGCCGGGTTTTTCTTGCTTGTGTATTTCCTTGCTAAGTTCTGGCGCAATTTCCTTTCATCGTTGATAGGATGCTTATCTTGTAGTTTAGCTTTGCTTAGTTGCATAATCAGATAATAGGATTTTCTTGAAGCCACTACTCGGGAGATAGCTCGGACTTATCTTGGGCGGAGTTCTAGATACCAGGTCAGCTCGCTGGAGAAGAGCACAACTACCATTAACTGTGAAATGTACTCAGTGCTTTCATCCCGACATACTCCACTCCGGGATTTACTTAATGGGACATGGAATATAGAATCTACATTTTGATGTTTCCTTTGTTCACCTGAACGCAGTGGTAACCAGGAGCCATTTTGGGGTGTATTTACTTGAAGGACACCTTCCTAAGAAACAAACAAACGAGCAAACCAGCCCCTGATATCCCAAGGCAATTTAAACCCTGTATCGATTGAAGGAGCTAGAGTTGGTCAGGGCCTTTGTACGAATATCAGCCAGGGGCTACTGTCCCCACAAAACACAGCCTTGCAGTTACTGTTTATATCAACCGATTCCCTTTTTGAACTAATTATGCTAAGTGCCTTGTAACAGAGAAATCAAGCAAAGCAGGAAGCTTTCTCCCAATTTTCGTTTAACCCTTGGGAGACATACCTGTGGCCTTCTAAAAAATATGTTCAAATAAACATATTCACTACAGAACAGAGTCAATGTGATTCTGGAGAACTGCGTTAGAGATAAATTCTAAGTTCTTTCTTCGAATAGATGGTCCGGACTTTTAATGTTGTTCATTAAGCTATAACTGGTATTTAACGCTACCATGCCATTGGATATGATCATCCCTGCATTGCTGGGCCCGAGAGATATGCTAAAGAACACCAACTATGAATTCAAGTGATAGACAAGTAATGGTTGGCATATTGGGTTTGTTGGCATAATGTGACTATTGTTATAGTGCACAGAGTTCTTTCTGCCAATTAGGAAATGAAACGCATTCTAACTATGCTACCGTAAACCTTTTGAAGGCTGGGGACTTACTTATCTGTGTATTACAAGTGCTTAACATTATAACCAGCCCGGGATTAGTGTTCAAGAAATGTTTACTAAGTAAACGAACTGAGGGGTGAGTGGTGGGCGGCTGAAGAAAAAAATCTTTGAGGACACAAAGGCCTGTGAGGTCAGAACGTGAAGAAGTTTTCTTTACTGACCAGTGTCATCAATGCTGATTTGACATCCAGTTGGAAGTAGAGTCAGCCGTCCCTATGCTCGCAAACAATGTCGCTTGCTTCTTTGGGCCACTTTGACATTCTTCTTGGCCACTTTTAACCTCTAGGTACTAAATATGTAAACGCCCCTTAGCTAACTCACTTATCACATTCCTGAGCCTAACTGCCACTAATTCAGATCTGTTGCCTTGATTATATCCAGTTTCTTGACTTCCTGTCCTGGTCTTACCGTTTGCTTCCTTACTTGTATGTGAGGTACCATAACACATGTGAATGGGCCGTGATGTGTTCAGGTGCCTGGAAAGACAGGAGATCATACCCTGCTGTTGTGAGGCGTGGCTCCATGAATATTGTAAAGGACTGTTAGGGCCAATGCACAGCAAGGCAGGGCCATCCCATTTTCCTTTCCTTATCTTTCCACTTCTCCCCTAATTCTTCCTAATTCCCCCTCCAAATCTCTCTCTCTCTCTCTCTCTCTCTCTCTCTCTCTCTCCATTTCTACTTTCTGCTTCCTTCCACAGCATTTTTTAATCTCCTTTTATATTGCTTTATTTTTCTCTTACTGATATGCTTTAAATTCATTAACTCGCACCTAATCTTTGTACCCATCTTAAGTCATAAAAAACAAAGTACTCACAAGTACAGAGAGTTATGTTGTAAAAGTCCACAGAAAGATTTAAATCCATGAGGAGATCTTTCTGAAACTTGGCTTTGAACCTTAAATTAAAGCTTTGCTGCCGCTTTCCCCGTGAGGAGCGGGCCAAAAACTACTTTGAGGAACAATTAACTTGACTTGTTGTCACGTGGTTGTTAACTTGACTTTTCCTGACCCACTCTTCCCCCAAGACTTGAATGTACCTTTTGAATAAAACTATGAACTCAATATGGCTGGAAATAATGCTAAGTCGGTGTTGCATGGGTTAAGAGCTTGAAGAAAAGAAATAGACAGGAAATCAAAATATCATTTTGCTTCAATAGTAGTCTCAGATATATGTGTGTGTACATGTGTATATGTGTGTTACATGTTTTTTAAAAAGTGTCTATTTTGAGAGAGAGAGCGAGAGAGAAAGGGAGGTGCAGAGAGAGAGGGAGACAGAGGATCCAAAGCAGACTCTGGGCTGACAGCAGAGAGCCGGAAAACGGGGCTCAAACTCACGAACCGTGAGATCATGACCCGAGCCGAAGTCGGATGCTGAACCGGCTGAGACCCCCAGGAGCCCCTGCGTGTGTTACCTTTTTCATGGTAGCTGCTGGTCAGAAACTAAGAGTAAAGTGGCATTTCCAGCCGAGCCTTTCAAATACTTCATGTACTGATCCCTCACTCAGACTGTTAAAACGACAAATAAATAGAAATAAAGATAAGCAGGGGTGCCTGGGTGGCTCAGTCGGTTAAGCAACTGACTTCAGCTCGGGTCACGGTCTCACGGTCCGTGAGTTCAAGCCCCGCATCGGGCTCTGTGCTGACAGCTCGGAGCCTGGAGCCTGCATCACATTCTGTGTCTCCTTCTCTCTCTACACCTCCCCAGCTCACGCTCTGTCTCTCTCTCTCTCAAAAAATAAATAAATGTTAAAAAATTTTAAATAAAAAAGAAATAAAGATAAGCAGTCACGAAGGAAACAGTCCACGGATGCCCCTGCTCCCCTTACCTCCCATCCACCCAACCTCATTTTCAACAACATCTCTCCGGGTTACAGAAGTCATCTCCCGGTCCTGGGCCCTGGCAGTGCTCTCGGAGTCCCCACCGGTGGAAGCTCCCAGTGAGGCCGGTCGTCACATGGAGTTCGGAGGGGTTTGGCATGACCACAAGGAGGACACATTCAACCGGCCATGAGTCTCTCTTCTCCCAGTTCCTTTGCTTCGGCTGCTTGTCAGCAGATACCTCCTTTCCCCTTAACTTGACCACACTTTGTGCAGACACACTGTTTATGTCGGGTGCATAGTCATCGATATCGTTAGGTCGACTGTGCCCAGAGAGCACTGAAGAGACACATTTCATTTTAATCAGGCCACCAGCTCGCACAGTCCTGGATCCGGGCCTTCATACGTCACGACTATTCCTTTTCCTCTTGTTCTTAAGAAACCGCTCATTAAAACTTCAATTATGATGCAGCAACGGAACAGCGGTAAGCTATGGTGGACAGACAGTTCATTATCTGGATCTTTCTCCAGAGAGCTGATTTTCACCTGAGTCATGAACTGGTTCCTTTCCTTTCATCTCGGCCAGGACGTTCGTAAATGTTCCCCTCAGCTTGACTAAGCCTTAGACAGTTTCTTCCTGATTACAGGCCTCTAGCGTCCTTTCTCTTTAAGTATTTATTTTAGAAAACCTGCAGTTGTAAATTCTTTCTCTGCCCCTTTGTGATATAAAACTTCTCCCAGCTGCTTGCCAGGTTTACAGCCTAGCCACGTCTCTTTCAAAGGCCTGGGAATGATCCCTTTGAAATGTAACCACAGAAAGATAGAGTCCTGATCTCCCAGTCTCTGGGGGGAGCAGAGGAGCCTTTTCCAAAAGAAGCAATCCTTAAACACAGAGGGTCTCATCTCATTGACTAGCCTCCCATCATGTCCTCTGGTACTTTTCCATTGGCCCAGCCCAGCTGAAAATTCTTCCTGCCTTTTGTTCCAGCTGAGCAGAGTTTAACTCTGTCCTTACTGCACCTGATTAAGTCTTCCTTGTGTGGTCAACTCTAACCAGTGCAATTTTTAGAGGGCAGCCTTAGTGATGAAGGCAATTAATTGGCCTGTGAGTCTGTCTGCCAAAGTACAATCTGAGCCCTGAGGTCTGAGAATACAACCTGTTCATGTTTGGATCCCCCAGCAACGGTCATAATATTCAGTGTTTATTGGGTGGTTCTTTTAACAGTAAGTAAAAGACAAAAATGCAGGATGCTTCTCAGAGAGATCAAAACAAATGCAGACATTTATGTACTGCATCTGGGAGTGGGATTTCTCCCCTTCTCCCCATGGGCCCATGAGCTCAAGGCATCCTAGAGGTGTCTGTGGAAGATAAAGTGACAAAACCCAAGCCCTTCCGTGGACTAAATCTCAGAAATGAAATGCCCAGAAGAGCTTAAAAAGTCACAAATGGATTTTGGATAAATGGCATCTTTGGTTGTAAATATGACTAAATCTTCATTATTTCCCAAATGAAAGAAAATGACTTGTCTCCTCTGACTAGTTTTATTATACTCATCTGGAATCAGAGGCTTCTAAAGAACTAACCGTGGCTGGAAAAATAGAGACCAAAGCCTTAATTTTACAAAGCAGAAACTTGAGTTCTGAGGGTCTTTGTCTTTCCTTGGGGCCACAGGAGCCGATCTCCTGTGCTTTACATATTTAGAGTCCTTTCACCAAAGTGCACCAACCCATGTGCAGCCCAGGGACAAATATCATGGACCCAATTTTAAGTATTAGTCCTGGTTCTCCTGTTGAACATTAGTAAAGTTACGGCAAGCACTGCCCCATTCACGGCGCATTAAACTTCTCCAGGTTTATCTGAGTTCAAGAGAGTTTCACGAAATACATTTCCATGTATTCAAACTCTACACGAGTTTCTCTCTACAATGTCCTTGACAATGCTATTTTTAACTTCATGTTATTTTACAGAGTCTTAGGTATCAAAAGAAGAGGATGACCAATGGGGAAAAAAAGCCCCATCGCAACCGATCAAAATCTCCTAAGGTTTGACGGTGGCCCCATGCAGTTTGGGGGTTTTCTTCTATAATATTTTTTTTCTTTTCTTTCTTTATTTTCTTCTCTTTTCTCTTCTTTTCTTTTCTTTTCTTTCTTTCTTTTTTTTTTTTTTAAGGAAGGCTACCACCCACCCAGCAATCATCTCCTGGTGCCTGAGCCCTTCTGGAAACGCAGTCATCAGCACTGAACCACAGGAGCGTCAGCAACACAAAGATATTTCCACAGCTTTTAATTAACTCCCGGGATTTTTTCTTTGAGAGAGTGCATTGTTTTAGGAGCAGCAATTACAAGCTATTTTGGCTCCCTCATTTGCTCCTGTGTTTCTGACTGTCTCTCTTGGAGTTAGAGAGGGAACAATTAGGTTTGGAAAAGGGCAATGATAGGGTTCTCGCCTGACAGTTCTAGCCCCGCCCTGACTGAGTCACCAGGGTCCTAGCAATGACGGAAGGGGGTTAGGAACATGATTTCCACTGCGCTCTTTTGCATAGTCATTTCACATTTATCTTTGACCCGCGTCTGCCTCTTTCTTAAGTTCAGAATATCATCTTAAAGGCATCGCTATGGAAGGTTTCTGTACTATAGCTGAAGATTTTTGATGAAAACAAATGTGAAAACTCTTCAGAAAAAGGTGACGGGGCACCTGAGTGGCTCAGTCGGTGAAGTGTCAGACTGGCTCAGGTCATGATCTCATGATTCCGAGTTTGAGCCCCGCATTGGGCTCTGAGTTGATGGCGTGGAGTCCTCTTGGGATTCTCTCTCCTCCTCTCTCTGCCCCTACCCCACTTGCGCTCTCTCTTTCTCAAAAATAAATATTAAAAAAAAAAAAAAAGAAGAAGAAAAAGGTGACAACGTGGTGGGCTTTTTCTGTTGAACATTGAGATAAA